>NC_073692.1:252208858-252581195 GCF_029784155.1 Uranotaenia lowii
TATTACTTGTTCTTTTATGTACTATTCCGTTAAATTCTATCATTCATTTTGTTATTCAATAATTTGTTTGTATTTTATACTTATCATCCAAAACTTTGTTATGCGTTATCAGTTATGCGATTCTTTCTGAAAATATTTTAATCATCAATTCATTGAATTTTAAAATAACACTGTAAACTAGCAACCCTAGCCACAATAAGTAGCACCGCCGTTGAAAACTGATTCCCAAGAATTAGAAAAACTAAGTAGCCTGTTTCTTAAAATGATTATTAGGGTTAGGGCTCATCTACGGATAATCACGCTAGCTTTTGACAAATTATTTAAGAAGGCCGCGTTCGAAAGTAAAACATGTGCTTTTTTTTCTTCAAAACAGAGCGATCGGAACAAACGAGATCTGGCACAATACGGCTATTACCTCAATTTGAACCAGGCTGCTGCAGCAGCTGGTAATGAAATTAGCACGGTAACGCCACCGCTGATGGCATCTGGCGACTCCCAGAATGTGGCCAACAGCGACAGTACAAATGAGCAGGACTCCACTCCTGGGAGCGACGAACGGTCCCATTATTTGAGGTAATTTTATTATTGGCAAACAATTTTGACTTCAATCATGATGCACACATGCCAATTTCAGGGATTCCGCGTATGATCGGTTAAATTTGATGGAGAATCCATTCGCAGCTGCTATCAGTGATGATAATTATATGGTAAGTTTTACTGGTTCTTTGTAGTGATAGAGCGAAGAAAAAATTCGACAAATAACTTGCTATATCTAAAGCTGCTGGATGCCCAGCCGAAAGTTGATTGAATTATTCATGATGTATTTTGTTATACAGGATGTTCGTGGGAAAAAGTTTCTTTCTTTATACCCACTGAAATTATATCCCAAACGGGCACCATCTGGATTCCTAGGACTGAGAGGCAAAAAGTACTACTATGATGGTGTCAAGCGTGTCCCAACTGGATTCACCGGTAAATTAAAATCCGCCCTCTCAACCTTTACCATAGTTCATAATTGTGTGCCTATTTTGTTTTAAGGAATGCGTGGAAAGAAGTCGGATTTTAATATGGAAAATCAAATCGAAGATGATGAACCGGATACATATCCAGATGATATTGAATTTTACGAGTTACTGCAAAAGGAACGGAAATTGCTGGAAGATATCAGTGAAATCTACGAGCTGAACAACGCGCTAAGAAACGAAGTGGACTTCCAAACTGCCGAAAAACGTGCACCATCCGGTTTCGTTGGCATGCGGGGCAAGAAAGCTAATGGTGCTGCCTACGGAGATAAACGGGCGCCATCGGGTTTCCTTGGTATTACACAATGAGTAGTCCATTATCTATCTAACAGTTCTTATCGTTATAATCTCTTTTCAACTGCCAACAAAGTAGTTTAAAAAGCATCGCCCCTAATGCTCATTTTTGCCTGTCACTACCGCTTGAAAATGATGTTTTCGATACTTTTTATTTTTATTTTTTTTTTATTTTTTTTTTTCATTAAAAAAAAACATGATTTCAGGAATGTCAAATTTTTGTTGAACATCTACATAGCTAGGTTTAACAAAAAAAAAATGTTTCGATCATAATTTGAAAATATTAAGTATCAATATTGTCACAGTTTATAACAAAAAAAGTGGTTAAATTCATTATCCAAAAATTATGATTCAACTAATTACTGTAATCCGAACGACGGGCGATATGAGCAACTACCTGTTAGGCTCTGAAAAGCGTGAAACACAATTAAAATCACAACCTACCTGCAACATGCGTTCTAAAACTAATAAAATTTCATCCGGAACAGGAGTCCGCGGCAAGCGGGATAGCACATTGGAATACGCTGAAGGCAGCAAGCGAGGACCTTTCACCGGATATTTTGCCAATCGAGGGAAGAAAGAACCCCTGGTAAGTAAAATGGAATAAAGTTAGTGGAGACTGCCTGCATACACACTGATCGCTATCGCTTTTATCCACCCGGCTTTACACTAAATATGATGTGGCTTTTGTGTTGATTTTTTAAGCGCTTCTTTACCCGGGGAGTCGGACTTAATAGCGGTCGGGGAAAGAAGTACAAGTATCTCGGAAGTTTTGTAGGCGTCAGAGGGAAAAGGTAACAAACCATATTCTGCTTATCGCCTTGCTCTTCCGGAATGCTCTAAGCTGTACATACATAGTTGTAGTTTCGTCGAAAGCTTTTCATGTTTCGCTAGATCGCCTAAATGCATGCATTCGATTGAAATTAGCCGGAATTGATGTTATGTGGACAAGCTACACTCAAATTTCACCTAGAACCAAAACTCATATTTGGTCACGCTGCTACATCTGAGAATATTCTGCGGTATGAATATCCACTTCGAGATTGAAATATGATATTTAACTGAAATTGAATTTCATAACATGTCACGTTTCAGGTCAACTTTGCTCTTATCTCAAGCTCTAACTCTGGATCTCTTAAATTTGGAATTAGGAATCCACTTTTCATTCATATCTATTCGGGCTTGTGATATAGCTCAGTTGGCAAGTCTGTTGTCTCCTGAGCCGATGTCCGCGAGTTCGAGCCCAATAGTAAATCGAACACAGTTGTACCGGATAGTTTTTCAATAACGATCCGCCAACTGCAACGTTGATAAAGTCGCGAATGCCATAAAGATGGTAAAACGACTATAATCGAAACAAAAAAAAAAATCATATCTATTTATTTTTATAAATCAGCATTTTAATCTTGATGACTCATTAGTGTTTTTTTAGCAATTTTGAAAAAATACATTCGTTGAGATATAATAAATTTGATGAGGTTTTCTTTCTCAACTTCGGTATGGACTTTAATGATTTTCATTGTTGTAATTTTAATAATTCTAGAAGCTTTTTCAAAACTGAATTTTGAATTGAAAACCTAAATCTGCCTTAGGAAATTTATTTCCATAGAATCTGAATCTAAGTTCATTATGACGATAGTACGTACTGAATCTTAGTTCCTAATAGGAAGCTTATTTATATGTTTTTTTTTTATTGAAATAAAAATAGATAATTACATAAATTGGTCACATTTCTATGGTCCCTTGTTCATGATTCAATCACCATTTCAAAAACCTTCTATATTTCGTTCAGCAATACTGAATGAAGCAAGAATGAAATACACGTTTTTAACGAAAATGATCACTTATTTACTCTGTGAACGATACAGTAATTCACTTCTTTTATTTTGATCTTGATGTGGTTTCGTTTCCATTTTCGGAGGTTTGCACTTGCTTCTCGTTGATTTGAGGTTTTCCTGCTGTTTTCTCACTGACTCTCTCAGGTTGCTTTATTTCTGCTGGAGGAGCTTTCTCGACAACTACTATTGTTTGCGAAGAGCTTTTGGTTTCCGTGAGTACCTTTGAGTCATCTATTGGTTGATTTTCAGAATTGGAGTAAGCGTCTCTACAACTTGAGTTTCTGTTGCTACACTGCTGTATAAACGACCTTGAACCGAAACACGTGTAGATGTACCATTACGTCGTGGGTAGTTAACCTTATAATGATCACTGCCTTGACATAAAAAACACTTGTTAACCATTCCATCGTGATACAAACGGGCCTGGAAGTGGCCAATTCGAAGCTGGGTGGGGATCTCCTTGTTTATCTCCATATATGCCCCTCTTACCGTTGAGAATACTGGGAAACCTGTGCTCGGGTGATACTTTTCACGTACCTGATTCCTTATGATTCCGAACGGCTCTAACACCTTGTATATTTCTCTATCCTCAAGTTCAGGAGGAAGGTTGAAGATTCTGATGTACCTTAAGTTGACTCCTGCACTGCCCCTATTCGCATATGAGTCCCATGTGCATTTTCATCGTTTTTGAGTTATCGATGGAAAACGCTTCTTTGTGCTCCAATTTACCAATAAAGTTTGTTCCCAAAATTTCGAAAAAAATATTACCCCTGATGTGTCCTATGTGAAAAATATTCGCATATGAGTCCCATGACCAAAATTCAGCGCCAGAGCTTACAATTAAAGGAAAGGATAGCTAGAAAATAAAGTAAATCTATTATTTATTGCTTAAAACATTAATTTACGTAAAAATTGATCGTAAAGTAGCAAAATGATTCCGAAGAAATCTGGATCATAGTCACAAAAAAACATTATTAAGTAACAGGTTAATTCTACCAAAATTATTTTTTCGACAAAAATCAACCGATGAACAACGCTCAATAGATCAGTCTTCGGTCAGGATGGATCCTTCGTGGGAGATTTCGACGATCTAATGTGTGATCGGTAGGTGGTACTTGAAGTGTTGTTTCGGTAACAAAATAACAAACTTTTTTCATTACTTTTTTCTATATGCATAACAATATCAATACCACTGTTTTCGTTTATTACCCAGGAAGATTTTCCCGGAAGAAATCTCCTTCTTTGTCTTGAATCTAGCAGACTTTTGGTCGGTGTTATCCACGTATCCGTAACACGCATGGAATTAAATGGTGATGATGTCTTATAAATTCGAAGCAATTTCACACGAATGAAAACAAAGTTTTGGAAAAACACATCCCACTTGACGAAAAAACCTTGATTGAAATCAGTTTGGAATCAAGATCTTTCGAAAATTTTCTTCCGTCATCAAAAAGAATGGTAAACAAATGGAAAAAATATGTTAGAAAAGTACTTGCCACTTGCCGATAACTTTAGCACCAGAGACTCATTTGCGAATAATCGCTAATCGAGGGTTAAGAATATTCGCATATGAGTCACATGAGTGTTTTATTGAAATTTCTCCGTAATTATTAGTTAGTATTAGCGCAAAAGTAAACAAAAGTATTCTTTGAAGTGTTTTCTATCCGAACTATTGATAGGTTTTGCCAACAAACGATGCATACGATTGTTTTCATGAAAACAAGCTTCAAACTTTACAAGCGTTTTTCTCGGTTTGCAGTTTTTACACATGGGACTCATATGCGAATAGGGGCAGTGCATCTGTCATCGTCACTTCGGCAGTAGTTCCATTTGCATACGAAAAATTAGCACTTCCTTTAGTGATATCCGAAATTTTGGTTGCTTGGGTTAATTCATATCTGAATTCTAAATCATAAATTGGAATCTGATACCTTTTATAGAGTTTATATAAAAAATTATTTTCAAAGCTTTATTTTTATTTTGCTTGTGAATTATCAGAATGAGGACTTAATTGATGTACATTAAGACGAGTTTCATTAGATTGAGGACAATATACTCTCTGGAGCCACCAAAATGTTGTTTGAACTTATTTCCATGCTCGTGCAATGCAATGGATAATCCTTGTGGTTCTTGAAATATAAAGCTAGTTGTAACATAAATTTTCGAAAATTCTAATGGGATAAAAAGTTACGCGTGGTACAATATTTCAGGCATGAAGCTAGAAACGTGTTATCTAAGGAATTTCGGATGCATGTTTCCATATAAACATCATATTTTATGTTCAACAAACAGTAAATTTATTTCATTAGTTTAAAATGAATAAGTTATGACTTAAAATTCGGCGTATTTTGTGTTTGGTATTTCTTGATGATGGCGTTTGATTATGACTCCAACTAGAAAAATTGTTATTAAGAGCATAAAGTTCAAAACTGGTGTTGTCATTCAGGTGGTTGGGGTACGTTTACGCATGATTACGGTAATTCAAATACTCTGATAGAAATCGTATTTTTTTGGTCCAACCCCAAAATATTGTGCCTCGCTGAACTTTTTATTCTATTGATAGAAAACTTCAAAACATGTTAGCTTTATATTCCAAAAATCATTCTGTGAAATCTCAATAAAAGACGTTGTTTAGTTTCTGAGATATAGCAGTTTGAATTTTAAAAGATAAAAAAGTTCGATTTCTGTAGAAATTACTGTATCTTAGGTCTTAGGAAGCTCAAATTTTGTGAAATAATAGCCTGATAATGTGACGAAAAAAAAACATCATCATGTGTCATGGAAGTTGAAAGTTAAAGTGACAGTTTGCGTGTTTCCGTTTCTCTAGAATTATGAACGGTATTGTAGACCTCATTTTAAAAACTGATACCTGTTTATGATGTTCTTATATGTTCTTTTAATGCTTTCATTTTGACAGTGAGTTATCAAAATAAGGACTGAACCGTTGCCTCAATTAAGATGAATTAGTTTCGTTAGATTGGAGACAATGTACTCTCTGGAGCCACCAAAAAGTTAATTCTAGTAATCTATTCTCTTAAACAAAAATAAAGTTAACTCTTTTACCCATTTGTAAATCATTCAATAGTTTTAAAACACGATTGCAATTTCTATTTTGCTAGATATTATGAATATATTTGTATTTTTAATTTGACTCATGCTTTTATAAAAGTGTCTTTTGAAAATGACGTTGATGATCTGAACAAAACAAATGATGAAATTTCCAAGTTGATGAGAATGATTTTTTGTATGGCAGTTTCAATAATAATATGGAAATATGCATGGAAGTTCGGATGAGTTTGAGTTTTTTATATGTTACTTACTATTATAGATTATCTGAACAAAACTTTGCATATCTAAGTTGGATTTTCCTTTCGTTCACAGATGTCTGACAGCTTCCTGTACCCGGGCTCAGTAGACTCAGTCCGGGGATCATTTTATCCGATTGCCGATGCTCTGGAAAGCAACCTATCTCCACCGAAGCGAGCTCCCAGTGGATTTTTGGGTGTTCGTGGCAAAAAGTGGATAGGTATTTATCTAGGAAAATATGCTTGAATACAAAACTAAAAGAAACCTTTCTTTTGCAGATCAAACGGAGGAATAAAAATCCAAAAGAAGCGATACATGTACAGAAAAAATACAAGCTCACAAACCGGAACATAAATCAATGACAATTTCAAAAGAATTGCATAAACATAATCTTCATCTACTGTTTGTTGCTCAAAAACATAATGATACAATTTGCAAATGGCCCCCTGAAGATACAGTTTGTATAGTTTAAATATAATTTTCTCAAATCTGAAACACCGAGGTCGTTTTCTATTCTTGTGTTATTGGTTTATCTGAACGCAATATAAAACACTAGAAAAATACACCGATTCTTCAAAACGCTGTGTCAATTGATTGCAACCTAGGTGAAATCTTATCATAATGTTATCATGAAATGATAAAATGTATAGACTGTTAAATATGGCGAATTATTTATTGGAAACATATCACATGAAAACGTAAAAAGAGAGAAGGAAATAAGTTTAAACTATCAACATTGTATTATATAAGTAACCATGTAATAAGCGGCAGAATAAAACAAAAATTACAGTTTAAAATTAACATTTCTTAGGACGAACATATCCGGATCACTGGTTAAAGGGAAGGTTTTACGAAAAGCATCATTTTATGATTTGGGTTCTCCTATGTGGATTAAACTATTTTTCAAATTTCGTTAAAAAATCTCGTAAATCGCTGCAATAATTGAATGGTTGAACAAAAGGCATACTTAGCTAACAAAGGCTCGATTAGAACGTTGCAGCAGTTTTTGCTAGTACTACACTGCCGTTCTACGCAAAAGTGTTTCATGTGACTTTTGGGTCATTTTCACTTTTTTTGCTGGAACTGCCTTTTTAAAATTGAACAAACAAGTACCTAAACATAAATACATTGTTCTGAACTTATGCAAATAAAACAATGCTTCCTTTCAATTGAATTGTACATAATATGTCCATAAAAAAAAAACAAAAATTGTAACACCCTGATTTATTTAGATGACTAAAATAAATAGCTAGAGTACTTTACTAAAATTTTTAAAACAGACATAATACCAGCTTTCAAAGAAAGAAAAACCTTAGGCTTATGACAGGTTTGCATAGAAACTCGTTTCTGTATGCTTTCAGATTTTATGAAAAAAATCACACACAAATTTTTCCAACTTCCAGTTTGCTGTAAGAAATGTTACTCTCAATCAACTTGAACTATTAGTTCTATTAAAATGATACCATCATGTCACCATCTACCGCCCAGTTAAGCGGTTTTTCAACTTCAAACATGTGTAATAAAAAAACGACGGCAGATTTTTATTCGCTTTCTTTTCTAATACATCTCAAAACTGCTCTACTTTGAAAAAAAAATTTAGTGGAATGCGAAAAATATACGCTTTTAAAAATAATTAACTAAACGTTAAGGTGTTCAACTGGCCCTATTACCGCCCACTCGACTTTTTCGAGTATCGATAATGTTTTCTTAAGGAAAAACTATCTAACAACACGGAAACTGTTCTTTTTAATATTGTCCATGTAACGAGCTGTCAAAACCATATTTTGGATTTTGAGAGAATACATTTTGTGAAATCTTTCCCGCAAATGTTGTACAAATTTTAACAAAGTGCGTTGACTGACAAAATGATGATTCCCGGCAAACAGCCTCAAGTAATCGGTTACTTTCAGTTTCGGTTTCTAACGTAATCAAACTAAATGCTTCTTACAATTTACACTTTTGACACAATACATGCGTTAAAAACAAAGAAATTGTGCGTGCAGTCTCGTTTGAACTACGATACGTTGCACATCGTGTGTGTGAGCTGAATTGAAATCTAATTTATTTTTCTTCTCTCCTTCCACACTCTATTGTCGAGCGGTGCAATGACCCACAACGATACACCAAGGTCATCGAAAAATGAAGTTCGAGTACGGAAATATCACGAAAATTATGCTGGGCCATATCTCGTTATGGCTGAAACAAATGTCGGGAATATATCTGCTGCGAAGATTGCTAAAAGTCTGGTGAAGAAATTTGGTGACGATTTTATTCGTGCTATGCCGGTTTCTAAAACCAAAATGAAAATTTTGATGCGATCGAGGGATGCTGCTAATGAAATAGCAGGCATCGGTACCTCAAATGAAGTGCGTTTTTTTATCCCCCAACGGCTGGTGGAGTGTCTGGGGGTAGCCTATATTGAGCCGGATATTTGTGATGAAGAATTGAAGTTTGCTAATGCTTACGATAAACGCAAGTCGAATCAAGTTGATAACCCGGAGATAGTTCATGCTCGTCGTGTGCTTAGAAAATTGGCTGATGATAAAGAGGAAGCCCTGTTTACGGTGATTTTTACTTTCGCTGGGCAGAATTTACCTACTCACATCGAGTTAAATAGAGTGCTTTATGCTGTTAAGCAATACATTTATCCTGTCCGCCAGTGTGGTAACTGCTGGCGCTTGGGACATGACAAAAAAGGATGCAAGAGTGCTAAACGCTGCAATCAGTGCTTGGATCAAGTGGGCGGCGAAGATCATGCGTGTGAAAATAGTGAGCCACAGTGCGTTAACTGTTTAGGCTCCCATCGGGCCAATGATCACAAGCTATGTCCGAAAATAATTCAAAAAAAGAAAACCGATAAAGAGCGGCGTGACACTTTTTCACAAGGACGTGTCGATTGGTTTTGTGGAACAAATTCAAATGATTCATCAAACTCACTACCTATCATCTCTCAACCAACAACAATATCCACCGTGGCAGTAGCTTGCCAAACAAATAATGCTGACAAGAATGGATCTAATCCTTCCAGCAAACGTCGTTATAATGTCGATTCGGACGATGAGCTTCCCCAACTTGAAGTTAACATTTCTGACGGGGTTTGCGATTCGATCCGATCGACGATTGAATCTACTGAGGTCATCGATATCGTTGCAGATGCTCTGGAAGTTCCTGAGGAAGATATTGAAACTCGACAAAAAATCCAGCAAATGGTTTTGGAGAGAATTTCAGATGTTGTTAGTGATAAAATGAAAAGCTATTTTGCTAATCTCAGATTATGAAAAAGACCACACCAAGCACTTTAACAACCACCGTTCCTCTGCAATGTCTACAATGGAATTGTAGAGGGATAAATAGTAAACGCTCATCCTTAATCCAGCTCATAAATACACATAATATCAATATTTCGCTTTTGAGTGAAACACATCTCGACAGTCACACAAACTTTAATCTACCGCAGCACACCATGTTTCGTAAAGATCACAGACGAAACTCGATGGGCGTAGCCATCGCGATTCGTTCAGAACTAAATCCCGTAGCATTTCCTATTGCACTGCCAGCGGATATTCAAGCCGTTGCCTGCCAGATCAAATACATCTCCGGGTTGATCACTATTGTATCTGTGTACATACACCCGCAAGCCAACATATCGCAGACTCAGTTTGAAAATTTTTTATCAACCGTTCCGAAACCGTGCATCATTGGAGGAGACTTTAACGCAAAACATCACCTATGGGGAAGCGAGCATGGAAACATACGTGGAGACCGTCTTCATCAAGCCATCGAAACATCTCATCTCGTCATTCTCAACAACGGTCAGCCAACTAGGTTTGATGTAAACCGGTCGTGGGGCGCAATTGATATCACGCTGGTTTCTTCGAGCCTTAGTTTGTGCTTCGACTGGGAGGTTTTGGATTCACCAAATGGAAGCGATCATTTTCCGATAGTTTTTCATTCGAGTACTACATGCGCGATGAAATTCTACTCTGGAATTAATGTTCGAAAAATCGACTGGGAACGTTTTGCCGGAAGCCTCGAGGAATCATTCGTCGAAAATGGAGAACCGGATAGCTTTGATGTCTTCTTTGAGCTGATTTGGCAAGCACTGCGCAGGTCCTGCCCATCAGTAAACTCGAACCACACCCGCCGAATACCGCAACCCTATTGGGACGAAGAGCTAACAGAAGCGAAGAAAGCCACCAGAGTTGCTTTCCGCGCTTGGAAACGGGAACTGTCAACCGAAGCTTACGAAGGGTACGCTAATACAGAACGAAGGTTCAGAAATTTGGTACGCGAGAAGAAGAGGAAAAGTTGGCAACATTTTTGTGATAGCTGTGATAGTTCTACGTCCCTCACAACCTTATGGAGGATGGCCAGAAGGTTCAAAGGACGCGGAGAGCCATCAAAAAACATCAGAATTTCGGACAATTTGGCCAACGATGTTTTGGACAAGTTGGCTCCCTCATCTGCCAAAAATCCACCCCCGGTTTTTCTACAATGTTCGTGTTGCTCTCAAACTGGTTTTCCATTCTCAGTATCGGATATTCAAGCTGTTTTGAAAACCGGTAAAGATTCGGCTCCTGGTTTGGATGGTGTTCCATATTCCGTCATAAATCGTCTCCCATGGGCGGCGCTTAGTCAGTTGCGAATAATCTATTGCCAAATTTTTGCTTCAGGAAGAATTCCGGAAAGCTGGAAAACCTATAAAATTGTACCGATTCCTAAAAGTGGCCATGATCCGATTTCTCCTTCTGCTGTTCGTCCAATCGCGTTAGCTTCATGTTTTCGCAAAGTGTATGAACTCATAATCAAAGATCGACTAGAACATTTCATCGAAAACAACAACCTGTTCCCTTCAGCTATCAACGGTTTTAGGAAAGGACGAGGAACAATGGATGCGTTGTTTCCACTGATTAACGAAGCTTCCTTAGCTTTGAAAAGAAGAGAGCATGTGGTGATATGTAGCCTCGATATCAAAGCCGCCTACGACAACGTGGAAATTAATGTTCTGGTCCGCGAATTACGCTCATTAACAGTCCCTGAATGTCTAGTAAAAAGTATCTTCCATCTGTTTGAAGAAAGGAATTTGTGCATTTCGAGTGGATTAGATTCAATATCTAGGACAACGTGGAAAGGCCTTCCTCAGGGATCTCCACTAAGTCCGTTATGCTTTAATGTTGTGATCAGTGGATTGATCAACAGTGTCCCTCCTGATGTGATAACCGTAAATTACGCCGATGACACAACAATTGCTGTAAGAGGAACCTCACTGGAGCATAGTTGCGAATCTCTCCAAAGGGCAGTGGATAGAGTTGTGGAAAATATTTTCGACCTTGGGTTAGAACTTTCGCCGACGAAATGTAAGTGCCTCCTGATCTCGACACAACAATGCGATAATCCTCCAGAAATAAATATCGGCGGTTGCACTTTGGAATACGTCAGATCCCTGAGGTTACTCGGCATGTACCTCACACGAAATCTGTCGTGGTCGTGTCATATTAGAGAGGTACAGAAACGTACAGCTCCGTATCTTAACTTTTTACGAAGCATATCGGGCCAGTTATGGGGAGCACATCCAGCAGCATTGTTAGTTATTTTTAAGTCATGTGTGAGATCAATATTGGAATACGGTTCCATATTTATGACGGAGTTATCACAAAAAGAAGCCATTATTTTGGATAGACTACAATGGGCAGGAATTCGAATCTGTTTGGGCTCCACAAAAACCACCCACACAGGTTCACTCGAAGTGATGGCTGGTATTATTCCGCTGCAACAAAGAAGAGAACTTGCGGTCATGCGTTTTGTAAATAAAAGAGCGTCACTCCTTTCTTGGCATCGACAATATTCCAGACCGATCTTGGACGGTGGCTTAGTGGCTACGGGAATACACCGCGCAACAAGAATGCTTAACGAATTCATTCCACTTGAACAGCCTCTAAATAATCTCCCATGCTACATGTTCAACCGTGAAGTTGTAAGAACAAAAATATCCATTGATCTCACTGTTAAACGGTTATGTTTAGAACACCAGAACTCATCGGCAGCTGATTTGGTGTCAAACTATCTCTTGGAAGTGTATGCCAACGCGAAAATCTTGGCAACTGACGGGTCGAAAGATATTCAAGGCACAGGTTATGCTGTGGTAAATAACTTTGGAACACCTGCAGAAGGGATCAAACTCGACAGTAAAGCATCCGTTTATATGGCAGAGCTTCTGGCAATCAGGCATGCTGCGAAAATGATCGTAAATCTTCCTGTTGCTCAGTATATTATTCTATCCGATAGTTTGAGTTGTCTCACGAGCCTGCAAAAAATCAACATCAATCAAAAATATCCCGTTGCTTGGTACGATATAAAAGAATCCATTCTTGAAGGTCAAAGAATGGGGTACGAAATCCATCTGATATGGGTTCCGTCTCACAGAGGTATTCCAATGAACGAGTTGGCAGATCAAGAGGCGAAAAGTGCGTGCATCAATGGTGGTACAGCAGATTATATTTTAACATCATTCGACATCCAGTTTCCGATTCGGCGTACAACAATGCACAAATGGCAAGCAAAATGGAATTCAGGAACTAAAGGACGTTTCTGTCATAGCATCATCTCTAACGTTTCGCTCCAACCATGGTTTAGTAGCTTGGATCTCAACCGCAGACAAATTGTAATCCTTTCCAAATTAATATCAAATCATTCACGACTCCCTGCTCATCTCACTAGGAATGGTATCCTATTGGATGCTACGTGTAGTTGTGGCGAATCCATCGCAGATCCTGATCACATTATCTTCGCATGCAGCAGATTTGAAAATCTTCGTAGACCTATTTGGCGAATTTTAATGAAAAAAGGAATTCCACCCGATATTCATTTGATACTAAAAAAGAAAGACATTGAATTATATAAAACGATAGCTAATTTTGTAATTGAATGTGAAATAGACATGTAAGTAGAACAGTAATCAACACTTGGCCGGTTATGTTATAGAGGTAAAGCCAATAAAAAATTTAAAAAAAAAAAAAAAGAAATTGTGCGTGACCGGTAATTAGGAACCCACACTTTTATTTATACACCAATTACCGCCCATCGCTAAAGGCTTCAAAAAACAACAACTATTGAAAAAATCGAAAATTTTCCGATGCAAATCTATTCTACAAAAATCAAACTATTGCTTCAAGTCGATTGTAGGACAAATAGGTACTATTTAGTAAACAAAACCCCTTTTTTCCCTAGGAGCACAGTTATGCTTAGTTCGCTAACAGGCGTCGAATTCAATAATTTGACCGGAAACGAAAAACCAAATATTTTATTTCTGGCTATAGTTAGCATAATTAAGTGATGATTTTTCAATGAAATGGTCGAACAAAGATGCCGACACAGAACACAGGTCTTATTTTTGGAGAAAAAATTCCAGTTTTTTCGTAATACACACAAAAGGGTGATTTTGGGCGGTAAATGGTGTCTGGGCGGTGAATGGTGACTTGATGGTACCTTAATTCAAACGAAAAACTGAAAACATTATTCAAATTTCAATCGCATTTTTCTCGACAGCACGTTTCTTTTCACATGAGACAATCTTGCTTGGAACGAAAGTGCAACATTACGTAAAAGTATGGAAATTGTTTTAATTTTAAATTGAAGCCTAGGTACTTATGAATTTAAATATTTTTAACCCAAAAATGAAGATTTAAATTCCAAATATTTAGCCGTATAATGACGTTGTACAATGTACAATGTCTACAATAGAAATCTATATCCAACTTGTCCTTGACTAGACTGCAATGTTCTTTAGAAAATAATGCAAACAAATCTTCTAAATCTGGATGTTAAGGTGACAAAATGGTTTCCGAAACATCAGTCTTATAAGTATTAAGAAAAAAAATCATTTTTTAATATATTTTATCTACTTTTCGAGATGTGTTTTATCAAGAAACACACACATTAATTTTCAAGTATATGTTTATCAAGAAACACTGGTTAATCAAAATGATTATATAATAACGTAGTGAAGTTATCAACATCAAGATTTAAGGAAACAACACAGTTTTCTTCATGATTTTCCAGAATATACGTTACAAACATGTTTTTTTTTTAAATTATGAGTGATATACGCTTTTTTTTTTCTTATTATGAGTGATAAAGTTCTGCTGCTCTTAAAATGCTCCATAAATAAAGGCAAGATTTTTTGTCATTAAAAGTAACAACTAGCGACAGTTGAAACAAAATTGAAAATTTAACTAACTATCGATAACTATTTGGAGCTTAGGGGAAGATTTGTTCGTTACTAAGTATTGTTTGTTAATTTATATCACAAAACGAATATTGGCGATTGTCATTCCTTCAATTCCTTTCATTGTGGATAAAAAGATCCAACTGAGAGCTGGTTAAATTGGACGACAAAAACCGTTCCAACTGTATGAAGTTTTCATTGACGTTGTTGGTTTGCGGTTTTCTTGACCGGACTCCGTCTGGTTGTGTTTCTGCTTCTCGATCTGCGATTATTACAAAAAAAAGTTTATCAAACAAATGACTAGATATGATCACGATGTTACCTATTCGTGCCCGCAAAGTTTCTTGCTTGATGATAATCTCGTTGGTGATGTAGGCCTCTCGGCGGATTTGGTCACGCAATTCCTGCGACATGTCCGGTATGCACCAACGCACCAAAATCATCACAACGGCAACAATGTTCTAAGCAGCGTAAAATGTATTAATTATTTTCTTTGTAATTCACTGAATACAAATTCCGAAAAAAAACTTACTTCGAAGATAACGACGAACGCCAAGCGCGCCGCCATGATCAGCCAGTACATGGTTGTCTTTTCGTATGGATTAGGTGATCCGGGTGGCGCTCGGAAATCCGGATACCGACAAACGGTCACGTTGTACTGAGACTGGTGCGGTTGGCTGCCATCTTGAAAATCCCGCGTATCGAAATAGGCTAGGGTAAAGTTCAGATACCCACTCAGCGTGCCATCGGGCGATACGGTCAATCGATAGATCAGCTTCGGAATGAAGTCCGAAGTAAATGCTATTATGAAGCCCTGCGGAAAAGTAATGATAAACATGCACAAATTCGCACCAACATATCTAGCGACAGCACCCTGCAGAGGTAGGGTGTAACGTTTGTTGATCAAAATTAAGTATTTTGGCTATAAGCACCCAGAATATGAGAAATAATATTGAGCGTGTGGAGCTATTAGGAACAGAAAACGACAGTGCATCGATAATGCAGGCAGCGCCGTCAAGAAAATTTCGGCACGCTGCACAAATTTCAAGTCAAAAACGGTCACAGGATGACGATGACAGCTGTCAGAAAACGGACGAAGGCGAGCACATTTATTTTTTCATTGGAACGCACCACACGGGTTGCGAAAGTGCGCGGCAACAAAATTTAAAAAGAAACGAGCGCGAAGCAGCCATTTCATCCATCGCGTTGCGGAACGACAAACCCGACGGAAAAAACCCTCTAGGAGGGCAATTCCGACTTGTCGGCTCCATCGAGGAACCGCTCGCGTCCAAGCTTGAGCCAGCAGCGCGAAAACGGAAAACCCTCCTAGAGGGTTTTTCTTTTCATTCCTCGATTTCGTGTCTTCGGCAATCGAATTGTAGCCGTGCGATTGGGATTCGGGCATCTTCCGGATCTGTAGCTGGCAGAAACTGAGCCGCACCATCGGCTCAAAGGCATTTGTTCGGTCGAGCTAGGACCGCTTCACTCATCCGAGTTATCGGTGTTGGCCGATTCAGTGGCTGGTGCCATTTTCCGACAAGCAGTGGTCGAACCGAACATCGCGCTGGGCGCGATTCGAACATCAATCGGCAAGGTGGAAAGACGCCTCGGAACCCAAGCTGGTACGTTGGATTGGGCGCCAGGCTTGATCGAGAATCGTCGGAGAAAGTGTTGCGGTGATTTAAGGTGGACCTGACGGGTGTCCCATTGATGTGTCAAGTGGACCAAACACATTGGGCCTTGAGGTCTTTACGCACGCACCACGCACAGACTGCTCGCGAATGCTTGTCTGGGTGCGAGTATTCTTCCGGTTGTGACGCTGCCGCTCACGTCGCTTGGAGGATTCCAGGCACTTGGGTCCCAAGAAACAAGTGCCGTGAAAGGAAGGAGGAACGAGGAATTCGGGTCGCTGGTACGCATCGGCATGCCATCAAGATGCCCTGGTGCATATTCCGTGCGGCGATATCACCGAGTGAGCAGCTCAATGTAAGTAACCCATTTTCTCCACTATTCTGGGGTGCTCGGCATTAAGCCATTAACATCAGCCGATTCATGAAATTTCGTTTATTCTTTGTTGTGGCCACAGATTGCGCCACTTACCATTCGAGGGTCTCACTTGCAACAAGGGATCTAAATCGAATATTCAAAACTGAAACGAAACAACCCTTGAAAAGAATGACATGCGATCCTGAAAATTTAAATCAACATTTTTTTCTCAAACCCCCTCAAACCTTTTCACTTTCTAGCCGGTGTGCCATCCCAAATTATGGACTCCAATTTAGGGACGACATTTCGAAGGCGTTTAGTTCGAATTATGAAAACTGAATGTTGTGCGTGAGACTCGGTTGAGGTGTCAGAAGTACTGGTAGAAGGCAAGCGTAAAATTTCTCAAACGAGAATCACCGACGAACTCAGTTTTCGATTCTCTGAAGGGATTTCTTAAACGCATCGCGGAGATTTTAAGAAAGAGAACCGAGAACCTCCGTAGAGAATCTGTAAACCAATACGACAGAGCCAACTTAAGGCTTTTGCACAGTGCATTAGTACCTAATAGGTAAGCCGTTGAACAAACAAAATAATGTGACAGCCCCATGTGACATGACATGAATAGGGATAAAAATCCCAAGAAAAAAAATTGCCATGCTCGTAAGATTAAAATTTTAACAACAATTTGAGAAGGGAATTGTGATGAAATGAGGTAAGCCTGTCAATGATCGAATTGTGATTGCAACCGAACCCACATGTTAAGTGCGGTTCAATAGGGTTGAGCAATGGTCCATTGAAGATCGCGGAGACCAAGGTGTTGAAAACCATTTCTTTTAGTGTAGTCCTTTTCAGGATTATCTTTTAAACATATTACGGGATGAAAATCCCAGATAGAACCAATGAGGAACCATTAACCTAAATTTGATCAGGAAGTCAATACTTACGTTGGTTATAACGCTCAGTTTTCCAATACTGTCTAAAATGCGATACCATATTCCGATATCTCTCACTCTTTGAGATACCGGTCGCCGATAAAAAGTGAGCAACTTTTTCGCGTCTAATCTCATCTCGAGAATATTGTTCAGCAATGCAAATACCGGAGCGAGTGGAAATGCCGCAACAAAAATTGTCACAAATCCATACTGCAGTACTACAAAATAAAAATAATACCTATAATTTGTCTGTAATTCTCGTTACTCGGTAACGCCTACCCATTTCAAGGTATTCTGGAAAAAGACCTCTCGAGCCCCATTCCACAAGTTTCAAATCCTTCACAAACCGCTGTCCTTTACTTTTGAGTGACTGATTTCGTTGCTTGCCGATTCGCACCTTCAGCGAGTTCAGCCAGCGATAGAAAATGGGAAGGGCCATTTCAAGAACAGTATTAACGGTTTGTTTGCCTATCATTATTATGCCTAACTGAATGCACAGTTCCATTAAACAGCCACCAAATCCACACTGGAAGAAATAAAAACATTGAAATTCTCTGTAGCATGATAATACTGAACAATTACCTCTTCCTGCCTGAAATTGAAGAATCGATTGTAATTGCCTGGATAGCCAATAAACTTTCCCTTAAAAAATGCGATGTAGAAAATGGATGCATAGTAGTTGACAAATTGTAGCAAATAGATCTTCAACGTAAGCGAGTCATCGAATTCAGTCTGTGTTCTCAGCAATTCTCGCTCGGTCAGCCATTCCGCCAAGTACGTATACATCCAATTGAAGACGACAATCAAACTTAAATTAATGGTGGCCGCAGTTGCTGTTGTGAATAGAATGGCCACTGAGGTAGTAACATCATCACCATAAACGCTTAAGGCGGCTAGGACAGACATCCTGTAGAGCACCACGGCCAGCACAGCAACTATGGCCAGAGATACCTGGAATATAAACCATTAATGAGCCTATAGCTAAACGAATTTACTCGAACATACCAGTAATAAAATTATGGAGAAACTAAGTATCGTTGCCGGTAGCTTCATACGCCAGAACGGAACCTGAGGTTCTTCGGTGTTGGTAATTGCGTTCACTTTTTTACGCTGCACGTGAGCTAGCCTTGCCAGGTATTGCGGCCTTGGGTGCTCCTCGTGTACATCGAATCCGGTCAGATCCCAGCGATGGGTAATTTCGGCAGAGTAACGTTTCCAAAGTTCGAGAAAAAGTGTTGCTGGAAGGAAAATTACACAAATACCCAATTTAATGACCACAAAGCCATTTTTTAAATACGTAAGTTCTCGGAAAACTTTGCAAAGTTCAAAGGAAACAAATTTTAGGTTTCAAGTTGATCACTTACCCCAAAAAGACATAAATATAGCAAATAGCACCGTTGTTGGGTTGTCGAATAAGTACGTTACTCGGGCATGTAGACATGTTTCGTTCAGTTGCCAATAATCACACCAATGATCACATAAGGGACACATTTTTATGTCGTTATCTTTGGAACAAATTTCTTCGCTGAAAAATGAAGTAAATGATTTTTTAAACTTTCAGATATTATAATGAAAACTTAACTTACCTTGGCGTGTGGTATTTTAATGTTTTCCATGAATAAATAAAACATATTATTCCTACGATTGATGCCATCAGTAGCATGTATGTGTAATAGCCGAGCCATGCGAAATAAAGTCCAATTTTGACACCAAAATATTCTTTGATGTAATCTAATGGTTGATATCGGTACCACTTTGAAACCGCTGCCCATTTATTATACAACAAATGACGCATGCTTCCAGGAACATTGATTTCTCCCTGTATAATACAATTATCTATTATAAAACCTAATATCATATTTAAAAAACACAAACCCACTCACATCGTGTAACGGATAGGCAGCAATGTAAACTTCTTCTTGAATCAATCGTTCAACACCAAAGGCATAGTCATTTCTCGAATCGGTGGAAAAGCGCTTGCGATCCAGAATAAACTGCACAATTCGCGATCGAACTGCCGCCGTGAAAAAACATGCTTGCTTAAGGTCGAATCTGTAAAACAAGAAAAATCAACAAATTTCATGACAGCTGCCCAACATGAGTTCAAACTTTTGTCTTACAAATATTCCTTATCCCTACTGTAGACAGCCGTGAATCGGTGAGATCGAGGTGGGAAATATTTCTCTTCGATCAAAATTCGTCGTGCTACTTTTCCGCTAAAACCTTTCAAGCGAGACACGAATGATGTGGTGCGTGATTTGACTCCAGCCATTCCCGGAATCTGAAAATCAAAGCATTGTTACTAAACGAAATCGAAATTTTGTATTGACACGTAGTTATTTAACTAAAGCGAAAATGACAATCACGGTGTAAATTAATAAAACATACTCTACCATAACGGGCTTGCATTCTTAGAAGGAACCTCCAGAATAAACAAGTAACAATTTGTGCTCAGATTGAGGAACCGTCTGTTTCCATGTTAGTGTTTCACCACAGCCATCGATTAGATTAATTTCATTCAATCCAAATAAAACCAAACAAACTTAGTTAAACTGATAATCTACGGTTACTGGAACAAAAGTTAATTATAAAATACAATTGATGAGTGAAAAAAATTTTATGCGTGTTTGTTAAGTTTAATGAGTTATATGTGGTAAACTTATTAATTCTAGCTTAAAAATTAGCAAAAATTCACCGAACCATCTTTAGAGCCTATCTATATAAAGTTGGCAAATATAATGTTGTATTATTTGATAAGACAAAAACTTTACATTTTGGTATACACATAGCTGCTTGAATATACTACATCTGAAGCAATTGTGTTGTTATTTCGTTTTATGTCAATGCATTTTTTATTTTACATTTTGTTAATATGAACTGTTTCATTAATTTTCGAAATCCACATGATAAACTCAAATTGAATAGAAAAATGTGATGCAAAATCACTTAAAAGGAATGAATTAGTTCTCGGAATCAAATATTCTAGACCAAATGATTCAACGAAACTATGTTCGAAATGTAAAGATTGCAAACCTTATGCGAAATGAACTGCGCTGCACTCTCCAATCTACTAAGTCTACCAGAATTTCTCACCATGCATAAGGACTGAAATGTGACGCAAAATAAAAGTCAATAAACTATAGAAACACAAAACGATTCAATTAGAGATGTATGAAACAATTCTGCAACCAGTCACACGATATTAAAAAACTTTCTCGTTACCGCATACCTCTTTCATGGGCATTCGAAGTTTCAAAATTTCGGCATATCTTCTCAGTACCTCGAGGGGGGCATGAATCTGTTTAAAATGGGAAAACGATTAGAATAATCGTTACTGGTCTAATAATGCACTATCCATACTTTGATGAAGTGAATTTCATTTTCGATTGTTTCCCTTTCCAGTTCTAAGCCATCCAACAGCAGATTGTTCTCAAATGTATCTCTTTTAAGTTGCTTGGCTTCTTCCAGGTGTGCCTGTTCATCCGTTGGGTCCTTCCATGCTAGTACAAAGTCTACCGAACGAACGCCATCGGTAAAATAGAGGGAATTATTTACCGAACTGCTTTCACCATACGGATTGCACGGGCATGCATTTTCCTCGATGTGTTCTTCAACGGAAACCGAGACCGGCTCAGTTTCGTTCTGGGTCATGCTTCTCACATCAACGCGCGCTTCCATGTCTTCCTGGAGATTCGTGGTTGAGCTGACAGATTTACTGTCATCCGGTCTGAAAATGTTGCAACAAAGTGATTTGGCAAATTAAGCGAGTGGGTAAATTGGCCTCAGTACACCTTTGTTATACTCACTTGATTGTATTCATCTCAGTCGTTTCTTCTCCTTCGCCATCGTAAAGACTTGCCATAGACATGGCCTTGAGATCGCCTTCCAGCGATCGGTTTGAGTTCCGCGATGATAGATCCTTCTTAGCTTTCGTTTTTTTCCGACTGTCGTTAAGTGATACATAAAATTCGTACCTATCTTTGTCTACGGCGAGAGCATCCTGTTCCTGGGCGTGTATATCGTTGTTCATAATTTTATACCTTCGTTTGGTCTAAAATATGTTGAAACCTTCGTTATCATCGTTTATTTTAGCGGATACGGTTGGCCGACTCATTGCATATTTTCCAGATTTCTTCACTAGCAACAACTTGATCACAAAGGTGGAAAAGCGATTATTCTAAATTTAGCCTTTCTTAATAAGCCAACCTGACTCGTCGTAAACACATGGAACAGAAGCAGGAGCACATTGATTACGTTTTACCTACCTAATGAAATGCTAATAGAACACTGGAAGGCTGAAAACACTAATGCTATCGGCACAGATTATGATATTAGCACATTTTGATGAATGGCCCTAAAATCTGGGGATTCCAACTTCGCAACTTCCCACACATGACACATTCGCGATAAATTGTTGCCAGCCTGCTTCATTTTGTGCTATACAGAACAGACATACTAAATTTCATTAAAAAACCATCAAATTCACGTTATTAATTCCTTTTAAAGTAATATCGTAAAACGGACAATCGAATTAATTGAGAACAGATCTCATATGTGCCTGTAAAAGCCTTTTTTTTAAATAAACATTCGTCAGCAAGGGTACATATCACTGCCGACGCCCATGGAACACGTGGCCAGCTGATTTTTATTTTGACACCGCTTTTCGCTTATGTACTAATTATGTACCGGGGGAGCTGGATGACAGCGCTCATATAAAATACAACGTGAGTGCCGGGCCGGGATCTCGGCCCGTTTTCCTCGGACAGAGTTACCATTTGTGAAATCCTTCAAAACTACGGTGGGTTTTTTGTTAACTTACATAATATATAAAATATATTATATTTTAATACAATTTTGTGAAAGAAAACTGTCGAAAATCTTTTGCAACGTTTTCTTTGCATGCATGCCTATTTCGTGCGGAGCTTGGAACGTTGGAACATAAATCGTTAAATCGATGAATAAAGAACAAGTTCAAGTATAACAATTTTGAATGACTGGGTACCCTAAGGAATGTTTTCACTCCGTTACTGTCAGTGAACGTAATCAAAACAGATAATCCTGCAGAAGATTTCAACATTACAGCGATGGCATTGCATCGAAGTTTGCAATTGGTTAAATTAGCCAGGTAAAAGAAATCTAACTCTTAAATTTCAACCGGTTAATTTTGAGTTGCTTTCAGAGATCCGCTGGTGCTGCTGCGTGTTTCGTCGTATTTTTCTACCATTGAGTCACCATCGAAACAACTCGGACACTTGAAGATCAGCGAACCCTGTGTTAAACGGTTGAAGGAAATTTGTGACGAAAAATCATTTTTGCGTATTACTATTGAAGGTGGAGGATGCTCCGGTTTTCAGTACAAATTTGATATAGACGACAAGATTCTACCGGAAGATCTGATTTTTGGGGAGCAGAATGCTCGTGTTGTCATAGATGACACCTCTTTGGAGTATGTCGATGGATCTACTATAGATTTCCATACCGAGCTGATTCGTTCCGGTTTCAGAATCATAAACAATCCCAAAGCAGAACAGGGTTGTTCCTGTGGGGCATCGTTTTCTATCAAAATTGACTAGTTTATTTCCCCATATGATCCTTATGTTTAGTTGTACTTCGTTACGTTTAATGGCTTTAGGATAGTTTTAGTAAATTAAACATATATTAGCAACTGAAAGGGCATATCAACTCGTTTATCGGATTCTTCGAAAATACGCAGTTTTCATCTAATATCATATGTTTTCATATTTACAAATTACGGAAAAGGTTTCACCACCCAGGCGTTTAGCAAGCCATTCGTTTTTAACAACTGCCAGCTTCAGCGCTTCACAGGAAAACTTGGCATTCAGATTTGTGTGTAGAGCTCTAGCCATCCCAACGATTATGATCAGGTCACTCACGTTGATCATTTCACATAGTTCTATGTAACAAAGTGTTTAACACATAAAATAAGAACGACATTTTTATGGGAAATGCTTGAGCACAAAAAAAACTTACCTGGAGTAATATCGCGGAAATCAAGACACGGTCCGTTCTGTTCATTGCCGAGTATTTCCAGCATACCGGTGTTGAAAGCCTCGTTCAGAACATTGCATTCAGCACAACATTTCTTAACAACTTCTTGCAACTCTCTGTACGTAATATCGTTTAGAGCAGGTTGCGTATTGGCGCAAAGATAAACCTTCGTTTTGCGTAGCAACAGTTCGCGCGCCAACGGTATGATTCCTAATACTATGTCTATTCCTGAGTTATCTGTAAAAATAGTCGCACACTTGTGTGAAGAATTCTGAAAAAAAATGAAATAATGTTGATTGAAAATTTAAAGAGCTTTTCAAAATAACAACAAAATTTGCACACCCACTTGCATTCTTACTATCCATTCGTCCAGACAATCAACCAGCCAGGGTCTTTTCTGGATACGTTCCAATGCTTCATGCAGGCCGAAGTTCGAATCACTTTCGAGAATCTGGGACACAGCTTGTGCTCCCCAATCAAACATGTTACCTGCAAGTGAACAAATTTTCTTTACATTACTAACATTAATGGTTTCGTTTGTTAAAAAACATTTCTTATTGAGAGTTTTGTCTGAAAAAATTTAAAAAGTAATCAAACATTCTATTATTCCATAAATAAACGAATCCTATTTGATTGATTTGTGAATTAAACAGCACAAGGGGTGATTGAGTAATAACACACAGCTTACAGGCTTTCCATCATACGGTAACGACACTGTATATCTACTGTTAAATTTCTAAATTGAACTGGTCAAATATTTCTAATTTATTTTTTCCGACATTTTGTATCGCTATTGTATGCGTGAAAATAATGAACCACCGTAATCTAAATTTCCCATGAATGCAAATACTTTTATCACGTTAATTTTGACCGCGCGTGTTATCTTAATTTCCTTGATACCAGATAAAATTGGCAAACATTACCAGCCAGCACTCCTTTGACTATTTCTATCCATTTATCGTTGGAACCTTTAAGCTCGTCTATCTGTTGGAGACGGGCGCTCAGCTGTCGAATGGATGCATCATTTTCTATCTTTTTCTGCTCCTTCCATGGGTCATCGAAACCATATGCCCGTAATGATGATTCATTTAGCTCCAACAGTACCCTTATGGATAAAACATGGTTGCTGAAAATAAAACAAGATTCCATCAAGTTGATACTCAAGAAAACACTCCAAACGTACTTACAGACTAGTATCGCCGTTTTTCAGTGCTTCAAGCTGGTCCAAATAATGCTTTCGGAATTTGGCTGCCCGCTCCGTTGATGTTGGGTCTGATTTCTGGCTTTTGGCCGCTTGTTGCTCGAATTTCGCCACAAGTCGGACAAAGCAGGCAAACCAATATTCTCTCGCTTCCGCATCTGTGGTAAGATCTAGAGTATCTGGACAGTAGCTATCATAATCCTGTAGCAGTTCAAATCGTCCAGTTGCGTTCATTGTTTCACCGGTTCACTAGCTTTAAAATCAGAATCGGGATCAGAATTGTGACCCTATGTTATACAGTGTCCTGAAGTCCAGTTTTCCGTTCGAAAGTTTTGCAACAAAAAAAGATATCTTTCTGCCTGGAAGCCACAAAAACAAATTAATGTCAGAATGTTTGTTACCAAAACTGAAACAAAACAGCGACTGGAAAATGCTTGTGTCAAGTTAGGAACAAAACGTTTTCATAGCTAGGAACAAAACATTTCAACCACTGCTAGTCAGTTTTGAAACATTTCACTAGACTAGCGCCATCTATGATTCGCTAGAAAAAGCTCTGCTATAATGTTTTTAAACTTTATTTGGAACCGACTTACACGTTTCTGTTATTGTTATTGGATAGAATTTTTATAAGACATAACTAATGAACTGAAGAAATACTTCTGGGGCCCTTCAGATACCACGCGGACAGAAAAATGAGATTTTTGACCCTCTCGTCTCCTACCGTAGACAAGCGAAGACAATTTTTTTCAACAAAAAAATCAATTTCAATGTTTGAAAAATGTTGCTCAAAAACCTCGATAAACTCGTAGCCACTATATCAGGAGTGTTCTAGAGACTGTCCCGAACAACCCAGTATAGGTGGCACTACCAGAACTAGGGTCAGAGACGAGTTATAGGGTTTCAAAGTTCAGTATGCAGATTTTTTTGAAAATAAAAAAAGAAATGCAATTTCAATTTTTGAAAAATGTTGTTCAAAAACCTCGATATAAACTCGTAGCCACTATATCAGGAGTGTTCTAGAGACTGTCTCGAACAACCCAGTATAGGTGGCACTACCAGAACTAGGGTCAGAGGCGAGTTATAGGGTTTCAAAGTTCAGTATGCAGATTTTGTTTGAAAAAAAAAATGGAATTTCAATGTTTGAAAAATGTTGTTCAAAAACCTCGATATAAACTCGTAGCCACTATATCAGGAGTGTTCTAGAGACTGTCCCGAACAACCCAGTATAGGTGGCACTGCCAGAACTAGGGTCAGAGGCGAGTTATAGGGTTTCAAAGTTCAGTATGCAGAATTTTTTTGAAAATAAAAAAAAATGCAATTTCAATGTTTGAAAAATGTTGTTCAAAAACCTCGATATAAACTCGTAGCCACTATATCAGGAGTGTTCTAGAGACTGTCCCAAACAACCCAGTATAGGTGGTACTACCAGAACTAGGGTCATAGGCGAGTTATAGGGTTTCAAAGTTCAGTATGCAGAATTTTTTTGAAAATAAAAAAAAAAATGCAATTTCAATGTTTGAAAAATGTTGTTCAAAAACCTCGATATAAACTCGTAGCCACTATATCAGGAGTGTTCTAGAGACTGTCCCGAACAACCCAGTATAGGTGGCACTACCAGAACTAGGGTCAGAGGCGAGTTATAGGGTTTCAAAGTTCAGTATGCAGAATTTTTTTTTGAAAATAAAAAAAAATGCAATTTCAATGTTTGAAAAATGTTGTTCAAAAACCTCGATATAAACTCGTAGCCACTATATCAGGAGTGTTCTAGAGACTGTCCCGAACAACCCAGTATAGGTGGCACTACCAGAACTAGGGTCAGAGGCGAGTTATAGGGTTTCAAAGTTCAGTATGCAGAATTTTGTTGAAAATAAAAAAAAATGCAATTTCAATGTTTGAAAAATGTTGTTCAAAAACCTCGATATAAACTCGTAGCCACTATATCAGGAGTGTTCTAGAGACTGTCCCGAACAACCCAGTATAGGTGGCACTACCAGAACTAGGGTCAGAGGCGAGTTATAGGGTTTCAAAGTTCAGTATGCAGAATTTTTTTGAAAATAAAAAAAAAATGCAATTTCAATGTTTGAAAAATGTTGTTCAAAAACCTCGATATAAACTCGTAGCCACTATATCAGGAGTGTTCTAGAGACTGTCCCGAACAACCCAGTATAGGTGGCACTACCAGAACTAGGGTCAGAGGCGAGTTATAGGGTTTCAAAGTTCAGTATGCAGATTTTGTTGAAAAAAAAAATGGAATTTCAATGTTTGAAAAATGTTGTTCAAAAACCTCGATATAAACTCGTAGCCACTATATCAGGAGTGTTCTAGAGACTGTCCCAAACAACCCAGTATAGGTGGTACTACCAGAACTAGGGTCATAGGCGAGTTATAGGGTTTCAAAGTTCAGTATGCAGAATTTTTTTGAAAATAAAAAAAAATGCAATTTCAATGTTTGAAAAATGTTGTTCAAAAACCTCGATATAAACTCGTAGCCACTATATCAGGAGTGTTCTAGAGACTGTCCCGAACAACCCAGTATAGGTGGCACTACCAGAACTAGGGTCAGAGGCGAGTTATAGGGTTTCAAAGTTCAGTATGCAGAATTTTTTTTTGAAAATAAAAAAAAATGCAATTTCAATGTTTGAAAAATGTTGTTCAAAAACCTCGATATAAACTCGTAGCCACTATATCAGGAGTGTTCTAGAGACTGTCCCGAACAACCCAGTATAGGTGGCACTACCAGAACTAGGGTCAGAGGCGAGTTATAGGGTTTCAAAGTTCAGTATGCAGAATTTTGTTGAAAATAAAAAAAAATGCAATTTCAATGTTTGAAAAATGTTGTTCAAAAACCTCGATATAAACTCGTAGCCACTATATCAGGAGTGTTCTAGAGACTGTCCCGAACAACCCAGTATAGGTGGCACTACCAGAACTAGGGTCAGAGGCGAGTTATAGGGTTTCAAAGTTCAGTATGCAGAATTTTTTTGAAAATAAAAAAAAAATGCAATTTCAATGTTTGAAAAATGTTGTTCAAAAACCTCGATATAAACTCGTAGCCACTATATCAGGAGTGTTCTAGAGACTGTCCCGAACAACCCAGTATAGGTGGCACTACCAGAACTAGGGTCAGAGGCGAGTTATAGGGTTTCAAAGTTCAGTATGCAGATTTTGTTGAAAAAAAAAAATGGAATTTCAATGTTTGAAAAATGTTGTTCAAAAACCTCGATATAAACTCGTAGCCACTATATCAGGAGTGTTCTAGAGATTGTCCCGAACAACCCAGTATAGGTGGCACTACCAGAACTAGGGTCAGAGGCGAGTTATAGGGTTTCAAAGTTCAGTATGCAGAATTTTTTTGAAAATAAAAAAAAAATGCAATTTCAATGTTTGAAAAATGTTGTTCAAAAACCTCGATATAAACTCATAGCCACTATATCAGGAGTGTTTTAGAGACTGTCCCGAACAACCCAGTATAGGTGGCACTACCAGAACTAGGGTCAGAGGCGAGTTATAGGGTTTCAAAGTTCAGTATGCAGATTTTTTAAGAAAATAAAAAAAAATGGAATTTCAATGTTTGAAAAATGTTGTTCAAAAACCTCGATATAAACTCGTAGCCACTATATCAGGAGTGTTCTAGAGACTGTCCCGAACAACCCAGTATAGGTGGCACTACCAGAACTAGGGTCAGAGGCGAGTTATAGGGTTTCAAAGTTCAGTATGCAGAATTTTTTTTGAAAATAAAAAAAAATGCAATTTCAATGTTTGAAAAATGTTGTTCAAAAACCTCGATATAAACTCGTAGCCACTATATCAGGAGTGTTCTAGAGACTGTCCCAAACAACCCAGTATAGGTGGCACTACCAGAACTAGGGTCAGAGGCGAGTTATAGGGTTTCAAAGTTCAGTATGCAGAATTTTTTTTCAAAATAAAAAAAAAGCAAATTCAATGTTTGAAAAATGTTGTTCAAAAACCTCGATATAAACTCGTAGCCACTATATCAGGAGTGTTCTAGAGACTGTCCCGAACAACCCAGTATAGGTGGCACTACCAGAACTAGGGTCAGAGGCGAGTTATAGGGTTTCAAAGTTCAGTATGCAGAATTTTTTTTGAAAATAAAAAAAATGCAATTTCAATGTTTGAAAAATGTTGTTCAAAAACCTCGATATAAACTCGTAGCCACTATATCAGGAGTGTTCTAGAGACTGTCCCAAACAACCCAGTATAGGTGGCACTACCAGAACTAGGGTCAGAGGCGAGTTATAGGGTTTCAAAGTTCAGTGTGCAGAATTTTTTTGAAAATTAAAAAAAAAATGCAATTTCAATGTTTGAAAAATGTTGTTGAAAATCCTCGATATAAACTCGTAGCCACTATATCAGGAGTGTTCTATAGACTGTCCCGAATAACCCAGTATAGGTGGCACTACCAGAACTAGGGTCAGAGGCGAGTTATAGGGTTTCAAAGTTCAGTATGCAGAATTTTTTTTGAAAATAAAAAAAAAATGCAATTTCAATGTTTGAAAAATGTTGTTCAAAAACCTCGATATAAACTCGTAGCCACTATATCAGGAGTGTTCTAGAGACTGTCCCAAACAACCCAGTATAGG
This sequence comes from Uranotaenia lowii, assembly GCF_029784155.1. Lineage (NCBI taxonomy): Eukaryota > Metazoa > Arthropoda > Insecta > Diptera > Culicidae > Uranotaenia > Uranotaenia lowii. The sequence continues at coordinate 252,238,272 of NC_073692.1, forward strand.
TGGCACTACCAGAACTAGGGTCAGAGGCGAGTTATAGGGTTTCAAAGTTCAGTATGCAGAATTTTTTTTCAAAATAAAAAAAAGCAAATTCAATGTTTGAAAAATGTTGTTCAAAAACCTCGATATAAACTCGTAGCCACTATATCAGGAGTGTTCTAGAGACTGTCCCGAACAACCCAGTATAGGTGGCACTACCAGAACTAGGGTCAGAGGCGAGTTATAGGGTTTCAAAGTTCAGTATGCAGAATTTTTTTTGAAAATAAAAAAAAAATGCAATTTCAATGTTTGAAAAATGTTGTTCAAAAACCTCGATATAAACTCGTAGCCACTATATCAGGAGTGTTCTAGAGACTGTCCCGAACAACCCAGTATAGGTGGCACTACCAGAACTAGGGTCAGAGGCGAGTTATAGGGTTTCAAAGTTCAGTATGCAGAATTTTTTTTGAAAATAAAAAAAATGCAATTTCAATGTTTGAAAAATGTTGTTCAAAAACCTCGATATAAACTCGTAGCCACTATATCAGGAGTGTTCTAGAGACTGTCCCAAACAACCCAGTATAGGTGGCACTATCAGAACTAGGGTCAGAGGCGAGTTATAGGGTTTCAAAGTTCAGTGTGCAGAATTTTTTTGAAAATTAAAAAAAAAATGCAATTTCAATGTTTGAAAAATGTTGTTGAAAATCCTCGATATAAACTCGTAGCCACTATATCAGGAGTGTTCTATAGACTGTCCCGAACAACCCAGTATAGGTGGCACTACCAGAACTAGGGTCAGAGGCGAGTTATAGGGTTTCAAAGTTCAGTATGCAGAATTTTTTTTGAAAATAAAAAAAAATGCAATTTCAATGTTTGAAAAATGTTGTTCAAAAACCTCGATATAAACTCGTAGCCACTATATCAGGAGTGTTCTAGAGACTGTCCCGAACAACCCAGTATAGGTGGCACTACCAGAACTAGGGTCAGAGGCGAGTTATAGGGTTTCAAAGTTCAGTATGCAGATTTTTTGTTGAAAATAAAAAAAAATGCAATTTCAATGTTTGAAAAATGTTGTTCAAAAACCTCGATATAAACTCGTAGCCACTATATCAGGAGTATTCTAGAGACTGTCCCGAACAACCCAGTATAGGTGGCACTACCAGAACTAGGGTCAGAGGCGAGTTATAGGGTTTCAAAGTTCAGTGAGCAGAATTTTTTTGAAAATTAAAAAAAAAATGCAATTTCAATGTTTGAAAAATGTTGTTGAAAATCCTCGATATAAACTCGTAGCCACTATATCAGGAGTGTTCTATAGACTGTCCCGAACAACCCAGTATAGGTGGCACTACCAGAACTAGGGTCAGAGACGAGTTATAGGGTTTCAAAGTTCAGTATGCAGAATTTTTTTGAAAATAAAAAAAAATGCAATTTCAATGTTTGAAAAATGTTGTTTAAAAACCTCGATATAAACTCGTAGCCACTATATCAGGAGTGTTCTAGAGACTGTCCCGAACAACCCAGTATAGGTGGCACTAATAGAACTAGGGTCAGAGGCGAGTTATAGGGTTTCAAAGTTCAGTATGCAGATTTTTTGTTGAAAATAAAAAAAAAATGCAATTTCAATGTTTGAAAAATGTTGTTCAAAAACCTCGATATAAACTCGTAGCCACTATATCAGGAGTATTCTAGAGGCTGTCCCGAACAACCCAGTATAGGTGGCACTACCAGAACTAGGGTCAGAGGCGAGTTATAGGGTTTCAAAGTTCAGTATGCAGATTTTTTAAGAAAATAAAAAAAAAATGGAATTTCAATGTTTGAAAAATGTTGTTCAAAAACCTCGATATAAACTCGTAGCCACTATATCAGGAGTGTTCTAGAGACTGTCCCGAACAACCCAGTATAGGTGGCACTACCAGAACTAGGGTCAGAGGCGAGTTATAGGGTTTCAAAGTTCAGTATGCAGAATTTTTTTTGAAAATAAAAAGAAATGCAAATTCAATGTTTGAAAAATGTTGTTCAAAAACCTCGATATAAACTCGTAGCCACTATATCAGGAGTGTTCTAGAGACTGTCTCGAACAACCCAGTATAGGTGGCACTACCAGAACTAGGGTCAGAGGCGAGTTATAGGGTTTCAAAGTTCAGTATGCAGAATTTTTTTGAAAATAAAAAAAAAGCAAATTCAATGTTTGAAAAATGTTGTTCAAAAACCTCGATATAAACTCGTAGCCACTATATCAGGAGTGTTCTAGAGACTGTCCCGAACAACCCAGTATAGGTGGCACTACCAGAACTAGGGTCAGAGGCGAGTTATAGGGTTTCAAAGTTCAGTATGCAGAATTTTTTTTTGAAAATAAAAAAAAATGCAATTTCAATGTTTGAAAAATGTTGTTGAAAAACCTCGATATAAACTCGTAGCCACTATATCAGGAGTGTTCTAGAGACTGTCCCGAACAACCCAGTATAGGTGGCACTACCAGAACTAGGGTCAGAGGCGAGTTATAGGGTTTCAAAGTTCAGTATGCAGAATTTTGTTGAAAATAAAAAAAAATGCAATTTCAATGTTTGAAAAATGTTGTTCAAAAACCTCGATATAAACTCGTAGCCACTATATCAGGAGTGTTCTAGAGACTGTCCCGAACAACCCAGTATAGGTGGCACTACCAGAACTAGGGTCAGAGGCGAGTTATAGGGTTTCAAAGTTCAGTATGCAGATTTTGTTGAAAAAAAAAATGGAATTTCAATAACTCGCCTCTGACCCTAGTTCTGGTAGTGCCACCTATACTGGGTTGTTCGGAACAGTCTCTAGAACACTCCTGATATAGTGGCTACGAGTTTATATCGAGGTTTTTGAACAACATTTTTCAAACATTGAAATTGCATTTTTTTTATTTTCAACACAAAATCTGCATACTGAACTTTGAAACCCTATAACTCGCCTCTGACCCTAGTTCTGGTAGTGCCACCTATACTGGGTTGTTCGGGACAGTCTCTAGAACACTCCTGATATAGTGGCTACGAGTTTATATCGAGGTTTTTGAACAACATTTTTCAAACATTGAAATTGCATTTTTTTTTATTTTCAAAAAAAATTCGGCATACTGAACTTTGAAACCCTATAACTCGCCTCTGACCCTAGTTCTGGTAGTGCCACCTATACTGGGTTGTTTGGGACAGTCTCTAGAACACTCCTGATATAGTGGCTACGAGTTTATATCGAGGTTTTTGAACAACATTTTTCAAACATTGAAATTGCATTTTTTATTATTTTCAACACAAAATCTGCATACTGAACTTTGAAACCCTATAACTCGCCTCTGACCCTAGTTCTGGTAGTGCCACCTATACTGGGTTGTTCGGGACAGTCTCTAGAACACTCCTGATATAGTGGCTACGAGTTTATATTGAGGTTTTTGAACAACATTTTTCAAACCTTGAAATTGCATTTTTTTTTATTTTCAACAAAAAATCTGCATACTGAACTTTGAAACCCTATAACTCGCCTCTGACCCTAGTTCTGGTAGTGCCACCTATACTGGGTTGTTCGGGACAGTCTCTAGAACACTCCTAATATAGTGGCTACGAGTTTATATCGAGGTTTTTGAACAACATTTTTCAAACATTGAAATTGCATTTTTTTTTATTTTCAACAAAAAATCTGCATACTGAACTTTGAAACCCTATAACTCGCCTCTGACCCTAGTTCTGGTAGTGCCACCTATACTGGGTTGTTCGGGACAGTCTCTAGAACATTCCTGATATAGTGGCTACGAGTTTATATCGAGGTTTTTGAACAACATTTTTCAAACATTGAAATTGCATTTTTTTTTATTTTCAACAAAAAATCTGCATACTGAACTTTGAAACCCTATAACTCGCCTCTGACCCTAGTTCTGGTAGTGCCACCTATACTGGGTTGTTCGGGACAGTCTCTAGAACATTCCTGATATAGTGGCTACGAGTTTATATCGAGGTTTTTGAACAACATTTTTCAAACATTGAAATTGCATTTTTTTTTATTTTCAACAAAAAATCTGCATACTGAACTTTGAAACCCTATAACTCGCCTCTGACCCTAGTTCTGGTAGTGCCACCTATACTGGGTTGTTTGGGACAGTCTCTAGAACACTCCTGATATAGTGGCTACGAGTTTATATCGAGGTTTTTGAACAACATTTTTCAAACATTGAAATTGCATTTTTTTTTATTTTCAACAAAAAATCTGCATACTGAACTTTGAAACCCTATAACTCGCCTCTGACCCTAGTTCTGGTAGTGCCACCTATACTGGGTTGTTCGGGACAGTCTCTAGAACACTCCTGATATAGTGGCTACGAGTTTATATCGAGGTTTTTGAACAACATTTTTCAAACATTGAAATTGCATTTTTTTTATTTTCAACACAAAATCTGCATACTGAACTTTGAAACCCTATAACTCGCCTCTGACCCTAGTTCTGGTAGTGCCACCTATACTGGGTTGTTCGGGACAGTCTCTAGAACACTCCTGATATAGTGGCTACGAGTTTATATCGAGGTTTTTGAACAACATTTTTCAAACATTGAAATTGCATTTTTTTTTTATTTTCAACAAAAAATCTGCATACTGAACTTTGAAACCCTATAACTCGCCTCTGACCCTAGTTCTGGTAGTGCCACCTATACTGGGTTGTTCCGGACAGTCTCTAGAACACTCCTGATATAGTGGCTACGAGTTTATATCGAGGTTTTTGAACAACATTTTTCAAACATTGAAATTGCATTTTTTTTTATTTTCAACAAAAAATCTGCATACTGAACTTTGAAACCCTATAACTCGCCTCTGACCCTAGTTCTGGTAGTGCCACCTATACTGGGTTGTTCGGGACAGTCTCTAGAACATTCCTGATATAGTGGCTACGAGTTTATATCGAGGTTTTTGAACAACATTTTTCAAACATTGAAATTGCATTTTTTTTTATTTTCAACAAAAAATCTGCATACTGAACTTTGAAACCCTATAACTCGCCTCTGACCCTAGTTCTGGTAGTGCCACCTATACTGGGTTGTTCGGGACAGTCTCTAGAACACTCCTGATATAGTGGCTACGAGTTTATATCGAGGTTTTTGAACAACATTTTTCAAACATTGAAATTGCATTTTTTTTTATTTTCAACAAAAAATCTGCATACTGAACTTTGAAACCCTATAACTCGCCTCTGACCCTAGTTCTGGTAGTGCCACCTATACTGGGTTGTTCGGGACAGTCTCTAGAACACTCCTGATATAGTGGCTACGAGTTTATATCGAGGTTTTTGAACAACATTTTTCAAACATTGAAATTGCATTTTTTTTATTTTCAACACAAAATCTGCATACTGAACTTTGAAACCCTATAACTCGCCTCTGACCCTAGTTCTGGTAGTGCCACCTATACTGGGTTGTTCGGGACAGTCTCTAGAACACTCCTGATATAGTGGCTACGAGTTTATATCGAGGTTTTTGAACAACATTTTTCAAACATTGAAATTGCATTTTTTTTTTTATTTTCAACAAAAAATCTGCATACTGAACTTTGAAACCCTATAACTCGCCTCTGACCCTAGTTCTGGTAGTGCCACCTATACTGGGTTGTTTGGGACAGTCTCTAGAACACTCCTGATATAGTGGCTACGAGTTTATATCGAGGTTTTTGAACAACATTTTTCAAACATTGAAATTGCATTTTTTTTTTATTTTCAACAAAAAATCTGCATACTGAACTTTGAAATCCTATAACTCGCCTCTGACCCTAGTTCTGGTAGTGCCACCTATACTGGGTTGTTCGGGACAGTCTCTAGAACACTCCTGATATAGTGGCTACGAGTTTATATCGAGGTTTTTGAACAACATTTTTCAAACATTGAAATTGCATTTTTTTTATTTTCAACACAAAATCTGCATACTGAACTTTGAAACCCTATAACTCGCCTCTGACCCTAGTTCTGGTAGTGCCACCTATACTGGGTTGTTCGGGACAGTCTCTAGAACACTCCTGATATAGTGGCTACGAGTTTATATCGAGGTTTTTGAACAACATTTTTCAAACATTGAAATTGCATTTTTTTTTTATTTTCAACAAAAAATCTGCATACTGAACTTTGAAACCCTATAACTCGCCTCTGACCCTAGTTCTGGTAGTGCCACCTATACTGGGTTGTTTGGGACAGTCTCTAGAACACTCCTGATATAGTGGCTACGAGTTTATATCGAGGTTTTTGAACAACATTTTTCAAACATTGAAATTGCATTTTTTTTTTATTTTCAACAAAAAATCTGCATACTGAACTTTGAAATCCTATAACTCGCCTCTGACCCTAGTTCTGGTAGTGCCACCTATACTGGGTTGTTCGGGACAGTCTCTAGAACACTCCTGATATAGTGGCTACGAGTTTATATCGAGGTTTTTGAACAACATTTTTCAAACATTGAAATTGCATTTTTTTTTTATTTTCAACAAAAAATCTGCATACTGAACTTTGAAACCCTATAACTCGCCTCTGACCCTAGTTCTGGTAGTGCCACCTATACTGGGTTGTTCCGGACAGTCTCTAGAACACTCCTGATATAGTGGCTACGAGTTTATATCGAGGTTTTTGAACAACATTTTTCAAACATTGAAATTGCATTTTTTTTTATTTTCAACAAAAAATCTGCATACTGAACTTTGAAACCCTATAACTCGCCTCTGACCCTAGTTCTGGTAGTGCCACCTATACTGGGTTGTTCGGGACAGTCTCTAGAACATTCCTGATATAGTGGCTACGAGTTTATATCGAGGTTTTTGAACAACATTTTTCAAACATTGAAATTGCATTTTTTTTTTATTTTCAACAAAAAATCTGCATACTGAACTTTGAAACCCTATAACTCGCCTCTGACCCTAGTTCTGGTAGTGCCACCTATACTGGGTTGTTTGGGACAGTCTCTAGAACACTCCTGATATAGTGGCTACGAGTTTATATCGAGGTTTTTGAACAACATTTTTCAAACATTGAAATTGCATTTTTTTTTTATTTTCAACAAAAAATCTGCATACTGAACTTTGAAATCCTATAACTCGCCTCTGACCCTAGTTCTGGTAGTGCCACCTATACTGGGTTGTTCGGGACAGTCTCTAGAACACTCCTGATATAGTGGCTACGAGTTTATATCGAGGTTTTTGAACAACATTTTTCAAACATTGAACTTGCATTTTTTTTATTTTCAACACAAAATCTGCATACTGAACTTTGAAACCCTATAACTCGCCTCTGACCCTAGTTCTGGTAGTGCCACCTATACTGGGTTGTTCGGGACAGTCTCTAGAACACTCCTGATATAGTGGCTACGAGTTTATATCGAGGTTTTTGAACAACATTTTTCAAACATTGAAATTGCATTTTTTTTTATTTTCAACAAAAAATCTGCATACTGAACTTTGAAACCCTATAACTCGCCTCTGACCCTAGTTCTGGTAGTGCCACCTATACTGGGTTGTTCGGAACAGTCTCTAGAACACTCCTGATATAGTGGCTACGAGTTTATATCGAGGTTTTTGAACAACATTTTTCAAACATTGAAATTGCATTTTTTTTATTTTCAACAAAAAATCTGCATACTGAACTTTGAAACCCTATAACTCGCCTCTGACCCTAGTTCTGGTAGTGCCACCTATACTGGGTTGTTCGGGACAGTCTCTAGAACACTCCTGATATAGTGGCTACGAGTTTATATCGAGGTTTTTGAACAACATTTTTCAAACATTGAAATTGCATTTTTTTTTATTTTCAAAAAAAATTCGGCATACTGAACTTTGAAACCCTATAACTCGCCTCTGACCGGTATAGTGCCACTTTTACTAGGTGGCCCAGTTAATTTATTACATAGAATATTGCTTATTCTGTACATCGCGTTTATCTGTTATTTGAATTGCTTTACTTTTCGATAACATTTCATACAATTTGGCAGCACTGCTCGATTTTATGGAATTATTTCAGGGCTTTTGAAATGTTTCGCCGTTGTACCTAACTTCACAGCGGTCTGGAAAATTGGCTGATAAAACCTGTGGTTTTTTTTTCTCTTACGTTGTACCCACCAACAGAAGAAGAACGCACGGCTTTCGAAATTCAGCTTCTTTTCGGTCAGAGAATCTGAATTTTGTAATATAAATCAAATAAGATCATGATTTATCATTTAATGTTTCCATTTGTTATCAGAATCCAGAAGTCAGGATAAAAAACATAGCACCGAAACGAAACAGAACAAAAAAAAAAAGATAAACTCTTAAGGAAAAGTGCGAAATAGGGTGATTTGCCAATCGTTGTCCCCTAACCCATCGCTGCACAGCATGACTTAAATTGTCAATATTTCAGCTGTTTTTCAACTTTTCCTCAAAAATAATACCGAATCGTGTAATTCGGAATGTTTTCTGATGAAATGAGGCTTTTGTGATATTTTCTGCTGGTAAGTGTGTATCTTATGACAGATTTAATTTTTCTTGTTTTTTTCGCGTGTTTTTTGTGCTAATTGTTAACAAAAAACTTAACATTTCTTCTACGGCAAATAAGGTTTTACGTCAGATCAAAACATTTTTCGTATCAGTTTTCTATACGAAACGTTTGTTGGACAATTTTAACACCATGATTTTGAAAAAAAAAATTATGATTCATACTTAACCAGAAAATATGTTGGATCGTGCAACAATTGGTCCGCTCAATATCGTCCTGCCCCATTGTTGTACATAATTCCGCTGTAAAATTTGTTTGGAAATTTCAAATTTATTAATTCGTAAACCTCCAATAACTTTGTTTGGTTGTTTTTACAGCTAAAAATAGCAATAAAATTTTTGGAAGCGATTGATTAAGTCCTGAATTATAACAACGTGTTTTGAATTAGTAAGGAGGCTTGTACGGAAAAATCCAAATTTTCATTCAAAAACCATCAGAGATGTACTGAAAGTTCAAAAAACATATATTTGTATATTTAAAATATTTCTTGGTTCTTGCAATACATTGCATGTGAACAAAAACTAAACCTATCTTGTACCCCAGAAATGATATTCGTTGTAATACAAGAAATTCAAATAGGTAACTATTTTTTTAATTTTAGTGTTTTGACAGCTGATTTTAAAACTTGTTGACCGGATGAAAATAAAAATCGCATTATACTGCTTTGCATAGCTAATAAGTTTGATGATTTAAAACTTTCACAAAAACATGTCATGAAATTATTGAAAGCTTCAGAAAGCAAATCCTGCAATTTTACAATGCTTTTCAATGGATCACGAATTTTTATTTCGAAATGCTTATTACTTTTTCCATGAAATACTTTGCTTCTTCTCATGCTGGCAAACAATTAATCTTAAGAATGGGAAAAATTAATAATTTGAAACAAAATTCATTTCGAACTTATTTGAATTTCTTATATATGCGAAAAGTTCTTCTTGCATACAAATTGTCAGACAAAATTGAACACGTTCATTGACTACATGCAACTAAAACAACTCGAGTTGTCTATTGATATGGCATGTTTTTTTTCTGAATAAGTGGATATTTACGTCCACTTAGAATTTTCACATTTTTTGCACTCAATTTTGATTTTTAATAATTAATTCTATAATTCAAAGACACTTTATATATCCATAAGTATATTTTTTCTACCGTCAAATCTTAAAAATGAAGTTTTGAATTTATTAAACTCGTTGAAAAAACTTATGCATGTATGAAAGTCGGGCAATTTGCATTGTCTGAAAAGTGTCAAAGTCAACTTAACTGCATTGGCTTTGAGAGACTACTTTTTTATCAGATTTATTTTGAAATCCTTTATACCGACCACTTACTCAACATTTTATGTAAATAATCTAAAAGCTGTCCTGAAAAAAAATTGTTTCTCTAATTTCGTGACGAAAAATCTAAAAGAATTTTATTCCATGTCAACAGCGATCCCCTTGATATTGTTATTAATATTGTCAGAATATTGTACATGAGGAAAACTACGACACTTAATCCCAAAAACTAGAAGTCGAAGGTTGGAAGACCTGAAATATTACTTATCTGACGTGCAATTTTCTTAGGACTTCGAATATGCCGTCGAGTTGCCGTCACTGGAGACATCTATGTGAAGCTTTATTTGGCCCTTATCATCCAGAAAAATAAACAGTCATAGCTTTGTGAAACTTATGCCATATTCGTTTTCATCTGGTGGAAAGATGGTTGTGCACCAACTGCTGTCATCTTCATATAAAAAAAACGCTTTGACAGCACTTGGTGCACTACCGGTGCACCACCAGAATGAAAACGAATATGGCATTAATTTGATCCAAAACAGTTTTTCAGCCGGAAAACACTTGGAAAGCATTTCTATGTGATGTGATTGTTTCCTGAAGATTGATGAAATGCTACAGAGGTTACCTCAATTACAAATTGAGTCCATTTTCAAGTTTTAAGTTGAGATTCATTTTATAAAAATCGATCGACTTCCAAGTGAGTCCTAAAACATTTATTTTATAAAATCGCATCTTCTGCATAGGGGTAAAAGGGAGCAAAACAGATCACGTTCTCTAATCTTTTCACCTCTTAAAAGCCACTTGAAAACTATGCATTAAATACCTTTCAGTTCATTTTATGGGATTTTAAAGACATAAAATTTTATGTTGGTAGGACATATAAAAAAGGCTCAACAATGGGCAAATTAGGTTAAATAACACTCCACTCAAATGGCTTCGAAGAGGTGGATTTGAGTTTCTGAGAAAACTTCACGTGTGATAAATGCTTTTCCAGAAACCCAAACCGGCGGCTTTGTGTTTTTTTAGGCCGAATTGGAATTAGATAGTGCATTGGACGGTTTATATAGAAGACACCCCCCCCCCCCCCCCCTTCTCATAAGGGGCCGTCTAAAAATTAGATTGCATTTGAACTAGAAGTTCTTATAATAAGCTTCCGTAACAAATATCTGCCTATTCGACCTCATGGTGACTGATTTTTAAAATGTGCAACCATTGGAAAAAATCGGACAACAATATGCACGACACAAAATTTGCCGGTGCAACTATTGGGCACAGACAAGCTGTTTGAAATGATTTTTTTTAATTTTTATGTCAATTTTTTCAAACACTTGAACTTTTGGATCTTGTTGACCAATCCTGTATGAGTGCATCGACAAAAAAAAATCGAGTGAATTTGGTTGAAATGACTAAAATACAGCATAAACACCAAAATCATGTGCTTAGCTGTGCAACGATTGGCAAATCACCCTATTTAAAGACGATATTACAGGGGCGTAATTCAAAATAAAATTTAATAAAGTTGGAGTTCGGGAATTATAACTATGTACAGTGAAAACTAACTAACTAAATAAATATATATTTATTCAGAATCATAATAGATAATTTGGTTTCGGAAATATCAGTTAATATATTTATATTCATACAAATTTAGAACGTTTAGAATTTTTTACTAGAATTTTAAACTTGAATTTGATCGATTAAAAAGTGACTAGTGACTGTAAAATTGAAACTCCGGAAAACTTCAAAAATTGAAAATGTTAAAGTTGGGATCGTTACTCTTAAATAAGAAATAATTTCAGGCAATATTGAAATTAAATTTAGACCTCTAAAATCAGATTTTGTTATTTTTGTCTAAGCATTGCAGTGAATAGCACGAATTCAGGATTCATAATTTAATTGGTGCCGATAGCTATAGGGGGAAGTGTTCCTAAATGCGCATGTTAGGTAATATGCGCATACAGCCGATTGACGATATGGCTAGAGATTCATCATATCTAATCAGTGCAGTTTGAGGGTAGTACGCTTTTAACACATGGCATGAAAAAAATTAATTGTTATATAAAGTAAAAAAAAATTAAAAATTCAAACAAGATTTTTGTCAGTTTTGTTATAATATATTGAACTTTAATTATCTTGCGTACAGATTCTGTGAACAAAAATTTTAATGGTTTTTCTTTCTTATTCATCTGGAAATCGGAAATTCAACAAATTGAAGCTTTTGGCAAAGTTGTAGATGATAAGATATTGGAATACGGGACAGGTTCTGAATGCCCATATCAAGGCAGGTTAAATGCCTATATCAAGAAAAATAGATTATTCTTATAATTTTTTAACTTTCTATCATTTAAACATTAAATCTACGCTCAAATCACGATCTTACAGCGGAAAAAGTAGAACTTCATACTGATCCGATAAAAATACAATATGAACAAAATATTACCATGAAATATGGCCATATGGCATACTTAACTATGTTTCATGCAAAAGAACTAGTGATGTAAAAAATGTCACCAACATTTCAGCCTTGACGTATGCCTAACATCCGTTACTACCATTTTCAATTAAATAATTTCAAAATATTGCGAGCGTAAATGAAATATAGCTTAAAACATAAATATGCGCATTTAGCCCGCCAGTTTCGGAAATCGGCTATTTTGACTTCTTTTATTATAAAATTATTTTCACAAAAACTGTAAGAGATTTTAACAGAAAAATTGCTCTTACGTTTAGAAAACAGATGTCCGCTCATGTGCATATAGTTTTCAGGCTTCTATCTATCGGAATATGGGAGAAAATGAGTGTTTTTCTTAATATGCGCATATAGCCCGCCTCTCCCCTAACATTATCATAGAAAATTCTTCATTCTACAGAGGAACCCATACCAAAAAACCGGAACATTTAATGAAAAAAAAGTTATTTACGTCCATAAATTTTCAATTTTTTTTTTTGTAATTTCTTTATTGAAAACGGCTTATACCTTAAGGCTTTAAGGAGCCAAACTCGTTTTGTATGTTTACAATTGTTTGCTTAGGTCTACAATAATTAATCACGTTTTTTCACTTTTTGAAGAGAACAGGAAATAGATAGGGAAATATGAAAATGAAAAAAAAATATATAGACGATGATCAATAGCTTTTAGAAAATGGTATATTTCGAACATGTAATCATTGTCTATCGCAGCTAGTATATCTCTTACTGGGGTCCAGGGCGATAAATTTTTAAATGTGAATTGTAAAATATTTTATAATCAATATCTACACCTTATGTTTCTTGTAAAGTCTCAACATTTGCAATACAAACCATAAAATGGAAAACATTCACAGATGATTTTATTTCAAAACTGTATGCGAATTCTGAATTATAAGAAATCACAATCGGAAATTTCAGAATGATTACAGAAGGAAATGTTCATAGCTATTTTTGAAAACATTCATAGTACATAAACTATATATGATTTTTTACAGAGTATTTGAGACTTTATAAACAGCTAAATTAGGAATTAAATTTTTGTCACTGAAGAATGTACTGAAAAAGTTGTTTTTTTTTTTATTTTAATAAAAAAATTGGGATTGAAAAAGCAATAAAGACAACATTTTAATATGGAGCTGAAAAAAAAGTTGAATATATTGAAATCACAAATGTTTAAAATCCATCCCTATTTTTTTTAATTCTATACATTTGAGTTATTCAATGATTTGATTAACTGATTTATTTTAATATTTAGTATTTAAAATATATAGGTGAAAATCAAAATTTATGTCGAATTCAACCAAAAACGGATAAACGTAATCATTTTAAAATTTGTTTTTTGCACCGAATGAAAACCAAAATTTGCAAATCTTTTGGAATTCACAGATGAAATTTGGAAACCTTACGAGATTTCTTACTTTAAAATATGGTCAGTGTTTAAAATTCAGAGCCTATAATTAATTATGGTTTCTGAATTTCAATTATGAAAAATTCTGGTTAAAGCTAAAAAAAAGTAGGTACCTACATGTTACAAGCAGGCGTTGGTAGAGTAGAAAAGAAGCGTTTTTTTCGCATGTCAAAATGGTCAAAATGTGAAATTGAAAAATTATAAAACTGTTAAAACTTCGGTGTTTATCTATGATGAACCGGGTTCCACAGGCACAGGAAAATGTTTCAAATGTGTCGCGGAGACATTTAACTGGAAATGATCCGAAAATAGCAACGAATTATCACCCTCCCTGAGCAAGAAACTTAATTTCTGGAAAATTAATTTGGTAAGTGTTGAGATTTTGTTTTACTATTTTTTTTAAATTAGATATTTTATTGATCTCAATGATGAGATAGTAAGTCCTCAACTCAATGTCATTCATCGCTCAAATTGGGGTTTTAAGCTTATTCATACTTTCATACAAACAGTGATGGTTAACTAATAAACTTTAGAGTAATGTTCTGAATGGAGTTTCATAACAAATCCAAAAAAATGTACATATTGCACATAGTTTCAGATTTTTTAATGTTACTAAGCAAATAATTTTTTTTCAAAAATATTTTTTTTTAAAAAATATTTTTTTTAGCAAACGGCCTATTAAGTTAAATTTATTTTGGTAATTCTTTACATACCATAGATATCACAGTACAAAATTATGCAATACTATAGATAGAGATTTAAACAAAATTATTTAATTTGTAAGACCCAAATCATGAAATCAATAACTCACAGACTGTGAATTATTTCAAAAAGTGTAACACAACTTCATTTTATTTTATCTTTAAGATTCTTATTTAACGGCCAGGTGGCAGCTATGTGGTATTCACTAGTGTTAACACAATCAGTAAAATATGATGCCGAAACCGTGGATTTAATTTTTTTTATCCCTCAAATTTTTCAGCTATCTGTAAACTCATTTAAATATCCAGTCCACCAAAATGATGATTGTATGTACAGTAGGGTGTCCCAAAATACGCAGAGTCTGGAAATCTGGGGCTCAGCCACCAACTTATAGATCAGGGTGTAAAGAACAAACTTTTGTATGGGGCCAACTAAAAAAATCATGTTTAGAGGTTCCGCAAATTATTTAGGATATTTTTATTTTTCAAAACCGACTTAATACTATACCAATCCTACTTGAAAATCGAAACATCAGAATCATCGGAAGGCCATATGCCAAATTTAAGCCAAATCTGACAACGGGAAGGGGTGTCGCTGAATCTTAAGTGTGCAAGGTATTATGAGACATTGTGTTATAAAGAAGCATAAAAAACAGGCTTTTCATACATTTTTTTCTGAACCAATAGATTGCTTATTTATGTTGATTCTATATTTAAATTCAAATAAGACAAACATTTCACCTGAAGACTGCATTCCGATTGAAATTACAGGTCGGACTCGATTCTAGGTTCCCCCAATTTATTTTCGGAACGAATTGAAAACATATTGTTTCCATGATCCTCACAAAATTTCATCGAAATCGCACCTATCAGTTCAAGTCAAAAATATCGTACCTACAGTACCGTTCATAATTGTATAGAAATTGGAAGCAAGCGCACTGTCACTTCGACTTTGAACTTCCATAATTTTTTACTTTGATGATATTTTTTGATCAATTTTTTTGCGTTAGATAGATCAACTATCACACTATTATATCATAAAATTTGAGCTCTCTGGAGTTTGTGTGGCCTGAGAAACAGTAATTCTACGAAAATTGGACTTTTTGGACTTTTCTCATTCAAACTGCAATATCTCTGAAACTACGCTACATTTTTGATTGGAAATTTGCAGAGTGATTGTTGAAATATGAAGCTAACATGTCTGAAGTTTTCGAAAAGTTCTATCGATGAGATCAAAAGTTACGCGAGGTGCAATATTTCAAGCATGAACCTTGAAATGCGATTTCTATAGGATTTTGGACGAATGTTTCCATAGGAAAATCATATTCTCTGTTTAACAACCAGTAAATCTATTTCAACCGAAAAATTACAACAATATCGCGAGATTCTAATTGCAAAACACAAATGGATCATTTATTCTATTTTTTTTCTTCATTGCTTTTGCCAGACATTTTTTGTCTAATCGGTGGAAGAAACGATATTGTTTTCATGAATCGTCCAAAATTCTATAGAAATCGCATTTCAAGGTTCATGCTTGAAATATTGCACCTCGCGTAACTTTTGATCTCATCGATAGAACTTTTCGAAAACTTCAGACATGCTAGCTTCATATTTCAACAATCACTCTGCAAAATTTCAATCAAAAATGTAGCGTAGTTTCAGAGATATTGCAGTTTGAATGAGAAAAGTCCAAAAAGTCCGATTTTCGTAGAATTACGGTTTCTCAGGCCACACAAACTCCAGAGAGCTCAAATTTTGTGTTATAATAGTGTAATAGTTGATCTATCTAACGCAAAAAAATTGATCAATAAATATCATCAGAGTAAAAAGTTATGGAAGTTCAAAATCGAAGTGAAAGTGCGCTTGCTTCCAATTTCTATACAATTATGAACGGTACTGTACCACCTTGCGTAACTTTTGATTCAACTGATAGAGTTTTTCAAAAACGAGGACGATACCCCGTTGTTGGTCAGAGAGCGACAAATCTCAAAAAAGTTGATGGAGCAGAGTACCACCGTTCAAGAAAAAGACGTACAGATTGATGTGATGAATAATGAAGAAATTGAGAAGAGTGTTTTAATCTCAATAATGATTCTTCATTGAATGATGGCGATAATACATTTTCGAAAAAAGCGATTTCTTCGTCAGTGTTTATCCACCAATCGATATGCGTAAGGCGATGAGATTATTTTTTTACCATTATCACTCGGACAGAGCGAAACCGTTTGCCCAAATGGAAACAATCGAGATTGCGAAAATTTGGTGGAAATATTATAAAGAAAATTTAGAATTTCAAAAATAGTAACGCTTAAATTTATTATTTTGTTGAACACCTTTTTTCTCTTTAGTTTTAATAACATTTTGGCAAAATTATTGTTTTTTAAATTTATTTTCAATGATAATTGATTCACAAAAAAAAAATCATTGAAAATACACGGATAATCGAGGCACCGGATAAGATTGTATTTTGGTCGCAAATTGTCATACATTTTTACTGCGTTTTATCTTGGAAAAAAAGTCATTCTCTTTATTGAGTAAATTTAAGCGATTTGAAAATTTTCCTCCATCCATATGAAGAAGGAAAATACATCAATAAGTTTTCGGTATTCTTATAACAGAAAACAAGGCTCCCTTACAAAGCACTCGCCTTAAAATAAGCAAGAAAGCCCAGAGGATCGATCTAACAAAGATCGACTTTTCGGATCCGATTTTTTTTAATGGATCGTTCTTATAGTTCTTACAGCTAGCACTAGCTGCATCGATTTTTGGGATCGATCTTTTCCAGAAAATTACGCAATGCTTTTGTTTTGTTCCGATTGTAGCCGTTTTACCAACTTTATGGCATTCGCGACTTAATATCATCGTTGCAGTTGGAGGGCCGGACAGTTATTGAAAAACTTATCCAGCACAACTGTGGTCGATGTTTACTCTTGGGCTCGAACTTGTGAACATCTGCTCAGGATGAAACTGACTTGCCGACTGAGCTATATTACTTGAATACCTTTTGTCACTGACTATATAAACTTGTAAATTTTCATATTCTAAAAAACAATAATTTCATGATATAAAATAAAAAAAAATTTAAACAATTTCGTTTTACAAAATGGACTTCATCTAAATTCTATTAGAACACGAATCACGATTTTAGAGTAAATTGTCCACTTAATAGCTTCCACGTGATTCGGTCGACCCCCCGGAAATGTAGCGCATGCGTTTGGGAACTCCCTCAAAAAAGGTATTTTTTTCAGTCTATCTTCGAGGTTTGAAGACCGAAAATCAGTAAATCTTAAACATACACAAAAGGCGGAATAAATTAAGTAAGTGTTTTCGAGCAAATAACGGCCTTAAATGTTGTGTGACAATCTGTGCAATAGTTGTTGATTCTTTTACTTGTTCGAGAAGTTATGGTGCTAAAACTCTGATTCTTTTTTTCTCGAACCTGTCGTGCCAAAAGGTTTTCTGCTTCGTACTTAGAGAGCTCTTTTCCTTTCGTTTTCATAGCAAATCTATATAGGTGTGAAGTGTTGCTTTAATTAATAGTTTTTTCGTTAAAAGGTAACGCATTGTCAGAGATACTCTGTCGAAGATGTTGACGTCATTCTAAGGGGAAAATATGTAGCTTCCAACATTGCTGAAAATGGACATTAAAGCATTCCGACTCTGGAACGCACAAGTATTACTTAATCAATGAAGCTGGCTGACCAAACCCCCAGTCTCTCGTCGATTAGAAGTGTGTTATTGCTATATGGTGAGGTGTTGGAAGACATTGGGAAGAAGAAAAAAATGCTCCAGAAAGGCCGATTTCCTTCGATAAATCAACTTGTTAGACACACATTGTGATTAGATTGAGGCGCATACAACAGAATCTTCAGCTTATTCTTAAAAATAACCTTTAGCTAGCAGAGCACAATACGGGATGACTTTTTATTTTCCTTTAATATAGTTAAAAACGACAGACACACATTTTGCTCTAGGGGTAAGAACATTGAAAAAATAAAAAAAATAAAAAATAAAGCGTAGCATTTTTTGGTGCACCATCTCAGTATTTTAGAAAGTATGCTCAAATAGTGGATAGTATTTTTATTTTCAGCACATTGCAACGGTCATTAAATTAAATCACAAGCACAAACTGTTGCGCTTCAAAGATGTAGTTTCGAATGACACCCGATAGGCATACACATAGGTATACCATTTTAAACATACACCTCCGCCCGTTTCTTTCTGCGGCCTCAACTGCCCTTAAACCCGGAAATCACCGTCCGTTCGTCCCATCTATATAGGAGCAAAAAAAAAAAATCCAACAGTGGTCATCCAACTGCCCCCGATGTATACAGAAATGCCAGCTTGAATTATTTTCCATTTTTCTTATTTATTTTGGCCAAATGTTATCGACTCTAGCTATTTAGTATGTTGCTTGAAAGGTTTCATCGTTGCTCTTTATAGAACACTTTCCTTTTTTCATAGTGTGGTATTTTCCTCCTCATATCTCACTCTCTCTGACACTGTGCCTTGCTATTTTTCTGCCAATGCTAGCAATTTTCACGTACTGAATCGATTGATAGTGGGTACTAATGTTTCTCTTTTTTCCTCCGATTTTTTTTTCTGTTTGTTTTTCGTTCACGGGAACACCGCACCCGTGCCAAACTTTTCGCATCCTCCTACCGCACCCCACAGCATATCAAGCTGGCTCACCAGTTTTGGTTTTCGTTTCCCCCGCCGGGAGCACCGGGAAGCTCATCAAGTAAGTCGATCCCCAAGATGATTTTGTTGCTAACCAATATCCACCCACCCAAGCCCGAAAACATTAACCGATTATTGTTGAAACCCCCAAATCTTTGAAGAGTTTTCTTAAATACGCATACAATAGTTCTGAGAAGGTCATATCAATTCGTCCGATAATGGATCATACTCTACAAACGGATCAATGTTTGCAAATTTTCGCAATTTCAGTATGTCTTAAGGGAGTCACAACACAAGTATTATTCCGTAGAACTTAATAGAACGAGTTAAAAAACTAAAAATCGAGATACTGGCTAAAATTGGAAATCCAGTAGTTTTAAGATCTTATTCGAAGTGTTCAAAATTCAGATTCAGAATTAAGAACTGAGAATTAAAATTTTGCTATCAGATGCAGAATCCTTATAGATATACTTAACTTGTTGTGTAACTTTTACTGTAAAAAATCTACTTACTTTAAGAATGCGGAAAATATTCTGCAATAAGACAGAATAAATCACCGGAAGTAGTACTAGAAGTGATACTAAAAACAAAAATAAATTGAAGAAATGCTAATAAGATTCCTAAAAGTTAGCGAACTGTACAGTAAAATATGATCAAATATTGTAAAATGGAATTTCCAAAAACGAGGATGAAAACTACAGGTTAATTCCTCTGTAAGTAAACTATACAAATTAACAAAAAAAATAAATTAGGATTCAGATTCAGAATTCAGAATCAGTATTCAAGATTAAGAATTCAGATTCATAATTAAGATTCAGAATTCAGGTTCAAAATTTAGATTCAAAATTCAGATTCAAATTCACATTCAGGATTCCGATTCCGAATTCAGATCCAGAATTCAGATTAAGACTTCAGATTCAGAATTCAGATCCAGAATTCGAAATTCTGATTCAGATTCAAAATTCAGATTAAGAATTAAGGATTTTAGTAAGATTCAGGAATTTTATTCATATTTTGGATTTTGGCTGTAGCTTCAGATTAATCTTAAGCATCAATATTTGGATTTAATTTTGAAATAAAGCAATTCTTTATAGCAATTCTGATTCAAATCGAAGAATCACATTAAAATATCAAATGGAAATTCCTAATATCGAAAAGAACGTTCAAAAAAGTATAAGTTTTTCTCTTGAAATGTTTAAATCACCTATTTTGAGCCCAAAGTTTCATAAAATTCCATATGTGCAATCCAAAAAAAAATTCGTATAATTATTCCACAAAACTTCATTGAAAATTTTTATCGTAAAATTTCATTTTTAAACGGGAAACAAATGAGAGTTTTTAATACATATATTAATTCACAATGATAGATTTCAATAACATACAGCTGAAATTTTGAAAAAATTTTAAACACAGGCAGGAATTTAAAAAGGGACAATGAATGTGAGGTTTTGACAAGGCAGTATATCAGTATGGTTCAAAATAATTTAAGTTTAGGTAATAAACAACGAACGACACATATTTGGTTCTATTCACAATTATTTTTGGAAAAATAAGAAACTATACAATTATAACATTTTCGTTTGTCATTTTTCACCGCCCACTAATAAATTCCTCGAAAAACTAACATTAGGTCAACCACCTGCTTCCAGAGCACCAAACAACGGTAAAATCGACATATTTTCACTTGTGCGCATTGTGGCTAAAATAGTGGATCTGAAAGATTGAAATTACTATGCTCGAAAAACTATACGATTGAGGAAATTTTAATACAAGTTTATTATTGCTCACAGCAATTTGGAAATATATGTTCACGCTCAACATATAGATTTTTAAATTAAATATTCTCTACGAATGAATTGATTGAAAAATAATGGAAAATTTGTATGGGATTCATATTCAAAATTCTCAATATGGAATTGTGTGATATGATCCGCTATTTGTCAAGTTGCTGTAATGCGTTCCACAACAACGAAACAACACTGCCGTCATCGCCAATTTTTCTAGTTTTCTTCCATAGGATCTAAAATTATCCTTTTGAATTTCTCATTAAGGTATCAGCATTCGTACTGGTATGATATAGAATTTATGATATTATTCAGTATATGATCCTCAATGGGCATATGGCACTAAGAGCCAAGGCGCGTTTTCTCTGATTTGTATATTTTCCCCTGTAAAACCACCCTCTCCATTTCCCACCCAATTTGGATTCCCTTTTTTTCGCAACATCCTAATCAGATACAAAAGCAGGGCCAACCGAGGAGGAAAAGCAAAAGGAGCGGCAGAAGAATGAAAACGCTGAACGAGAGCAGCAGAAACACCAGAAAATAGAGGCTGCTATCTTCAAGGTAAGAAAAGAAAACTGGAACATAATAAAGATTAAATTTTGTATCTGATCAACAAAATATCCTGTATCTTAGCGAATAGTTAAAAACCAAAATTCAGAAATGGACAAACATCATCAAAAGTCAAAATCCGAGTCCAGATTCGGAATTCGATATAAAGTCAAAATTCAGATTCAGTATTCAGAATTCAGTATTAAAATTTAGAATCAGACTTTAGTTTCAGGATCAGATTTCAGATTTAGAACCTACAATCAAAATTCAGAGAAGAAAACAAATATCTTGTTATTAATATGTGATCCAGAATCATTTGGACATTTACCTTTGTAAAAAAAAGGACAAACCTCAACAATAATGATTTGGTTATTGTGGATGAAATTATGCTATGATAGTAAAATTAAATTGTTATAATACTCTACATCACCAAATTACATTCAGGACCAGTAAGCGTTATAAAGCTTTATTTTATGAAATAAAATTTTACAAATTTTCGATTTTGTGCTATGGTTTATCTAATGAACAATAATTTTAAAGCTTAAGATAACAACCAAATTTAGCTTAATTTTAAAATTAATCTGTGTGGAGTGTATATTCAACCAGTGTTAATCATTATAACAATTTTTAAAATATTTTTTTCTCTCTCCAAAATTTTATATTTGGAGAGAGAAAAAAATATTTTAAAAATTGTTATAGTGATTTTTAAATTCTTGTTGATATTTGTAAAGAGAAATAAATGCGACTATTGAGGTACGTTTTTTTTCTCATCTTCATTCTTGAAAAAACTGTTATAGTTTCATTGAACAAACAAAACAGCAATCATTTTACTCAAGCTTTGTTGATATATTTTTTGATTCTATCGATTTTATGCAGATTTCCCCAGAAAATTGTAGTGTCTTGATTCATAATTCTTTTTTGAATTTTTGCTAACTACCTCGTTTGCGTCATCAGCGTGAGGCTCGCGAGGTCCGTCAACTGGACAATGAATTGTTGAATCAACGCAGAGCCCAGGAGAGGGAGCGCCAGGCTCAGCTTGGTTCTGAACGGCAGGCTGCGGCACTGGCCAGCGCTACAAAGTCTGACGGATCGCAACCGTCAACCACCGCAGCAGCACTTTCGACGGATATCAAATCGCCCAATGAACGATCGCCTGGCGCCAAAAGCTCGGACAACAGCGCAGCGATGTCACAGAAGGATTCTGCCAAATCAACTCAAGGACAAAGTGAGGTATGTAATTGAAATGTCACAGAAATGCCCAAAACCTGTGTATCTAACTACGTTTGATTCTAGGATGACACACAGCAGAAAGCATCCCCTATGAATGTGGCCATGTTCAACAAATCATCCAATTTGGAATATCAGGAAACATCGCCGGCAATACCTTTTGAATTCATACAGAACCGTCAAGATTCAACGGAGAGTGAATTGTCAACGACTTATTCCCAATCTCAGTCGGAGGCTTATCAAAAGTTAATGTGAGTAGAACTTATTTTTTAAGCAATTTTACACTGCATCAACACATGCTTTTCTTCAAACGGAAATTCATTGTTCTAAACTATTCAAGAATTACAGGTCGGACTCGATTATCCGGAGTATCGATTTTATTTTCACTCCGGATAATCGAATCTTCCGGATAATCGAATCATAAAAAAATGATTTTTTTTTCAGTCTGAGGACGTTAAATTGTAATTTTTTTGTGCATTATTTTTGAAAAATGCAGTGGCGTATAGCCAGAAATCATTTTTATAGGAAAAAGGGGTAAAGTCGTGATAAGAAAAAAAAACAAATATGTAATATTAAACCATCACTGGTTTCACTTTACCTTGACCTGACACATCTCGGAAGTTATTTTGTTCTCATGCTTCGTTATTCAATGAATGAATTTGTTTTTAAGCTTTAATAAACGAGAAGTTTCCTGACAAGAAATATGAATTTTATTTAACCAAAATGAGAATGAAACAAAAAAGAATATCAAAAGGGGAACATACTGAAATGACACCCTAGCTTAAGTCCCTCTTTTTCTTACTACTTTCACGTTTGTACATTTGATCATACTTTGTAAATAAACTAAAATACATTTCAAAATCCACTCATTTTCAACCAAAAACAATCGAATAATTAATAATAAATAATTAACCCGTTACTTCCCACGATTTTTTTTTTAAATATTTGAACAACAAAAAAGTGTTTGTAAGGAAAGAGCTTGAACAAAAGTTGTCCCCCATGGCCTCAAAAGTTGTTATTCGTTGAAAAAAGTTTTTGATTGTTTCAATAGTTGCTAGATTGTTTTCCAATAGTTACTATATCTAAATTTCAAGAAGGCTTATAGACAAGCACAATGAGTACACAAGGAAGTTTATACAATTATTGACTGCATCATAGTAGATTTACAAACTTGATAAAGACGCTAATGTTGTGGATCACTTGTGCTACCATGGGATGTAGAGAGTTAAGCACATTGACAACTCTTATTCTTACCCTCACTGTTCCTAGCTACGTTCTTGCTTGACCACATATTTAAATTATGTATTATAGAGTTAATGAGTTTGATCTTGAACAATACACTGTGGAGAACCAAGTTTTAATATAAAGTACAACTACTATACTAGCCCCTGACCCCCCAAACTCCGTCCAAAGCTGATAAAATATTATTTTGTGAATTATAATACTAAATTATTTAAAAAATCAAAAAAAAAAATAAAAAAAATATTTTTTTTTTCAAAACTCCGGATAATCGAGTCTAAAATTCCGGATAATCGAATCCCGGATAATCGAGTCTCCGGATAATCGAGTCTCCGGATAATCGAGTCCGACCTGTATTCGAAAAAGAAGTAGGAAGAAGTTTTCCGATATGCGCCAATCGGATTATATGCGCATACAGCCACTTGGCGAGATAGATGATAAATTGATCTTTAAAAATCATACCTACAGAAGCTCTCCTAGGGTGGTCAAATCAAGAACCGATTTGTTTTGTTTTTGATTTTGTTGGTGTCTTGAAATTGAGCCGATAGACAAAATCAAACAAAAATATGATATTTTTGAACAAATATCGGATGAAATAATAAAGCTTGAGTTTGCACGCCCCAGCACGTCGTTTGCGCAACCAAACCACCTTCTGGTTACCTAGAAGCAGAACAGTTTTTGGACAAAACCACCCGCTTAATCGATGTTGTCGGGTATTTAACGATGTGTCATACTTATTTGACCTCAATGTATCAAAATCAATGTTTAAATGTGCAATCCGTGACGTTCCCTAGCTTTAACGTAACTTTAATTTAAACAATCGATAGTCAATGACTTAAATAAATAAAAATAAAATTAAAAATATCGGATCAAATAATGAAATTTCATTATTTAAAGATTAAAATTTAAAGATTCATTTAAAGCGGTGTTGTGTGGTTTTCAAACTTTTTTCACTCTGTTGGCTCCCTCATCTGCCAAAAATCCACCCCCGGTTTTTCTACAATGTTCGTGTTGCTCTCAAACTGGTTTTCCATTCTCAGTATCGGATATTCAAGCTGTTTTGAAAACCGGTAAAGATTCGGCTCCTGGTTTGGATGGTGTTCCATATTCCGTCATAAATCGTCTCCCATGGGCGGCGCTTAGTCAGTTGCGAATAATCTATTGCCAAATTTTTGCTTCAGGAAGAATTCCGGAAAGCTGGAAAACCTATAAAATTGTACCGATTCCTAAAAGTGGCCATGATCCGATTTCTCCTTCTGCTGTTCGTCCAATCGCGTTAGCTTCATGTTTTCGCAAAGTGTATGAACTCATAATCAAAGATCGACTAGAACATTTCATCGAAAACAACAACCTGTTCCCTTCAGCTATCAACGGTTTTAGGAAAGGACGAGGAACAATGGATGCGTTGTTTCCACTGATTAACGAAGCTTCCTTAGCTTTGAAAAGAAGAGAGCATGTGGTGATATGTAGCCTCGATATCAAAGCCGCCTACGACAACGTGGAAATTAATGTTCTGGTCCGCGAATTACGCTCATTAACAGTCCCTGAATGTCTAGTAAAAAGTATCTTCCATCTGTTTGAAGAAAGGAATTTGTGCATTTCGAGTGGATTAGATTCAATATCTAGGACAACGTGGAAAGGCCTTCCTCAGGGATCTCCACTAAGTCCGTTATGCTTTAATGTTGTGATCAGTGGATTGATCAACAGTGTCCCTCCTGATGTGATAACCGTAAATTACGCCGATGACACAACAATTGCTGTAAGAGGAACCTCACTGGAGCATAGTTGCGAATCTCTCCAAAGGGCAGTGGATATAGTTGTGGAAAATATTTTCGACCTTGGGTTAGAACTTTCGCCGACGAAATGTAAGTGCCTCCTGATCTCGACACAACAATGCGATAATCCTCCAGAAATAAATATCGGCGGTTGCACTTTGGAATACGTCAGATCCCTGAGGTTACTCGGCATGTACCTCACACGAAATCTGTCGTGGTCGTGTCATATTAGAGAGGTACAGAAACGTACAGCTCCGTATCTTAACTTTTTACGAAGCATATCGGGCCAGTTATGGGGAGCACATCCAGCAGCATTGTTAGTTATTTTTAAGTCATGTGTGAGATCAATATTGGAATACGGTTCCATATTTATGACGGAGTTATCACAAAAAGAAGCCATTATTTTGGATAGACTACAATGGGCAGGAATTCGAATCTGTTTGGGCTCCACAAAAACCACCCACACAGGTTCACTCGAAGTGATGGCTGGTATTATTCCGCTGCAACAAAGAAGAGAACTTGCGGTCATGCGTTTTGTAAATAAAAGAGCGTCACTCCTTTCTTGGCATCGACAATATTCCAGACCGATCTTGGACGGTGGCTTAGTGGCTACGGGAATACACCGCGCAACAAGAATGCTTAACGAATTCATTCCACTTGAACAGCCTCTAAATAATCTCCCATGCTACATGTTCAACCGTGAAGTTGTAAGAACAAAAATATCCATTGATCTCACTGTTAAACGGTTATGTTTAGAACACCAGAACTCATCGGCAGCTGATTTGGTGTCAAACTATCTCTTGGAAGTGTATGCCAACGCGAAAATCTTGGCAACTGACGGGTCGAAAGATATTCAAGGCACAGGTTATGCTGTGGTAAATAACTTTGGAACACCTGCAGAAGGGATCAAACTCGACAGTAAAGCATCCGTTTATATGGCAGAGCTTCTGGCAATCAGGCATGCTGCGAAAATGATCGTAAGTCTTCCTGTTGCTCAGTATATTATTCTATCCGATAGTTTGAGTTGTCTCACGAGCCTGCAAAAAATCAACATCAATCAAAAATATCCCGTTGCTTGGTACGATATAAAAGAATCCATTCTTGAAGGTCAAAGAATGGGGTACGAAATCCATCTGATATGGGTTCCGTCTCACAGAGGTATTCCAATGAACGAGTTGGCAGATCAAGAGGCGAAAAGTGCGTGCATCAATGGTGGTACAGCAGATTATATTTTAACATCATTCGACATCCAGTTTCCGATTCGGCGTACAACAATGCACAAATGGCAAGCAAAATGGAATTTAGGAACTAAAGGACGTTTCTGTCACAGCATCATCTCTAACGTTTCGCTCCAACCATGGTTTAGTAGCTTGGATCTCAACCGCAGACAAATTGTAATCCTTTCCAAATTAATATCAAATCATTCACGACTCCCTGCTCATCTCACTAGGAATGGTATCCTATTGGATGCTACGTGTAGTTGTGGCGAATCCATCGCAGATCCTGATCACATTATCTTCGCATGCAGCAGATTTGAAAATCTTCGTAGACCTATTTGGCGAATTTTAATGAAAAAAGGAATTCCACCCGATATTCATTTGATACTAAAAAAGAAAGACATTGAATTATATAAAACGATAGCTAATTTTGTAATTGAATGTGAAATAGACATGTAAGTAGAACAGTAATCAACACTTGGCCGGTTATGTTATAGAGGTAAAGCCAATAAAAAATTAAAAAAAAAAAAAAACTTTTTTCACTCACCGCCCCTTTTTGCTAAATTCTAGAAGTCAACGCCCCACGGGCAAACTTTTAGAAAATCGTTAAAAAATATCATTTGGGTCGTTGAAAAACCATTAGCTTTTGGCTTTATGTTGTTGTAAGGCTCAACTCAAAATTTATTCAAATTTATATGAGGCCCTTAGAGCAAAAGAGCATTTACTGTCCATCCGGTGAAAAAACATAAAAAATAGTACCTATTATTTCTTGATATCTGAATTTTAATCCCGTTCAAAGTTATGCAGCATTTAAGGGTCTTAAAGTTTAAATTGGATTCTTATTACTGAATCGATTGAAATAAAGATGAACAAATAGAACTTAAAATAAAAAATTCTTTTACCCAATTTTTTTCATATTTTCTTTTCTAAAAATCTATCACTTTCAGGGACGGGATTATGTCATAGTCACGAGCCAAAAATTGCGACTAGTTTTTTTCCTCACATGTCGTTAGTATAAGATTTTTATGAAATGAAAGCATGCTATGAATAATTATTTTGGTAAAGAAAGATTTTTCCATTATGTAATTGATCATTGAGTTCTTCAATATTTCGGTCATGACATGATGGTTTAAATGGGTCATGAGAAATATCACAGTGCAATATTTGACTAATTTTATTTATGCTAACAAACGCTGACTAACAATAGTATAAAAAATGAAAATAGAGATAAGCGTTTTTAGAAACTTTTTTGAATTATTCTATTTGGCTCCGAATTTCATTCATTGCCCACTCTTCATATACGAACGTGAGATTTATTTACATCACGTGAATGTGAATGGTATTTACATTCACATTATCGGAATATTTCTGATATGAGATGATCCATGACTGATCTTATTTTCTTGGGTATAGTGATCCAAATTCAATATCGCCATCCTTATGAATGACTGAAAATTTTCAAGCCTTATCACTTTATCACAGATGAAGCCTTTTCACACAAATTTTTCTCGAAGGTTTTTTTGTTTAGCAGATTTTTTGAGACAATACATTTTAAAAATCATCAAGCAATAAATCTTTTTTAGTATAACCCAAAATAATTTTTCAAAACAAAAACAACATATACAATGTATACAAAATCAGTGAAAATATGATGGAAGTTATCAACGCCCTCAAGGAGGCTCAAGGGACCACTTTGAAAACCACAGATTTAAAGTTAAACAAAGTTTTTGGTTTCCGATGTCATATGTCATGAATCGTTATCGCTGTTAAAAGTTTTTTTTTGTCTATTAAAAGTGCTCATTAATTGTATGAAGCTCAACACTTCCATTGGCCTGACACATTTTTAAAGTAACACTAAATTCAGATTCATCTGTCCATTCGTGAGTTAATCATGTCAAAAAATTCCTTTTATTTCAAACTATATTTGATGATTTTTCAGATTTTTTGGATTGTATTTACATACCTTTATGGTAATGAGAAAAATACAAAGTTTGGTAAAATATAAGATTCGTTCCAAGTTTTAATTAGTAAAGATTTTTTCATTTTGTCACTTAGCCCCCTCAGGTTCCAGGGGGAAATGACCAATCACGATAGCTTGAAAGTGTGTTTTCTCGAAATTAGCTTTTATCCCCTTTGAATCTGTAGAGCTCAAATAGAAACTATATTTGGGTAACTTTTTACTCGATTTCAAATAGAACTAATTTGTAACATTTCACGTAAAGGGAAATTCATTTGAATATATGTATATCTAGGTATCTCTTGCGCGTACCGTAATGCGGGGTAATATTGATCACTTTTTTTTTTAATATTTTTTGATTATTTTTTCTGTAAAGGGGAATGTGGCATGTATTATATTTTTAAAACCAGTACTGGACTCCTTTGAACGTAAAACATGGTTGCAGAAATTTATTAGACTACATTTAATTTGATTTAAAAATCAATTTCGTCTCCGTTTTGAATTTGATGCCTTGGGGTAACATTAATAAGTCTCTATTTTGACAGTTTTAACGAGTTTTCTTGATCATAAAGGATACCAAACACCTTCATAATATTTAAAAAATGCAATTTTACCTTGCTTTTTAACGTTTTCTTTTAAAAACATATATCTGTACCAACACGTGAAAAGGATCTATCTCCAAAAGTAAACAAAAACCATTTTCAGTACCTCATGAGAGAAAATAATATTCCGTTACATTGAAAACTCCATTTGAGTAAAGGATCTATAAACATTCTTAAACCAGAACTGCCATTACATGGATATACATCCTTTACTCCGAAACAATTTTTCGCTACTACTCCGCAAACAAACTCAAAATAATCAATTTGACTCTTTATTCAACATAAAAACATAGTTGCAAATGAATGCGAGCTTATAACTAAAGCTAAAAATAAGAAAATAGCAAAGGGTGTATAAACAGGTTAGACAAAATATTACGTGAGCTAGGTTCTATCTACGATAGTGCGTTGTTTTTTCATGAAAATTGATATTCCTTTATTCTAACATGGGATGCTTCTTAAAAATCGTTTGTCTATCATGAAAACCAAAAATTTGAAGTGATTTTTAATTAGGGATTTAAAAAAGGTTGTATTTTTTAAACGCGTTTTTCTTGATACGCCATATATGGAGATAGATGCTTTTTATATGTTGGTAAAGATTTGACACTTTATTCAACATAAAAACATAGTTACAAATGAACGCGAGCTTAAAACTAAAGCTAGAAATGAGAAAATAGCAAAGGGTGTATAAACACGGGAGATAAAATAATACGTGAACTAGGTTCTATCTACGATAGCGCGTTGTTTTTTCATAGAAAATGATATTCCTCTATTCTAACATATAGGGGATGCTTCTAAACATCGTTTGACTTTTATAAAATGCAAACATTTCAAGTGATTTTTAATTAGCGATTTAAAATAGGTTGTATTTTCTTCAAACGCGTTTTTCTCGATTTGCCATATATGGAGATACATCCTTTTCACGTGTTGGTACAGATATAATCGAAAAAAAAAGAACTATTATGGTGCATACATTTAGGGGCAAAAATTAAAATATAATTGCTAAATAGTTTGAGCTTCAAAAAACAAATTAAATTTTACCTTCACACATTCCTCTAGGTCCGCCCACTATTTCCATTTTCATTTTTTCTTTAATGTTAACCATTTGATAGGGTTCCTTTCCATTTGTCCAATACGGGTTTACTCTTGAAAAATGTCCTTATTGTTTAAATATCAAAAATTTATCACTAAATGACTATAAAAATAGAACTATAACTATGCATATACAAAGAAAAAAAGTGGTTCTTTCATATTCAAATACCCGTTTTCTTCTAAATGATTTTTGGTATCATAAGGAGAACTGATTGTTTGCGAGCCTTGGGAAAATATATATTTAAAAATTTTGAAATAACATATTTACTATCAGAAAAAAATTTCAATTACAAACCAAATTTTGCCTATTTGATACTCAATTGATAGGCCTTCAAACGCAGAAAACAGTTTTCAAAAATTCAAACTATAGAGTGAGTTATTGTTGATAATGTCCAAAAATTTATGGTAGGTCATAGTTACCCCGGTGATCAAAGTTACCCCGTGTTACGGTATCTATGTCATCTATTTTTTAATTGAAAAAGGTGAAGTTTATTCTATGATACTAATTTAACAGTTATATCGATGAAATGTTATATTCTTTAAGAAAGAATATTTAAGAATTGAAAGATTATAGAACAGATAGAAGAATAAATAAGATGAAAAATGTTGAAAATGAACCTAAGGGTAGTTTTAATTTGAAAAACTTTTCATCACGTATACATACAGTACCGTTCATAATTGTATAGAAATTGGAAGCACGCGCACTGTCACTTCGACTTTGAACTTCCATAACTTTTTACTCTGATGATATTTTTTGATCAAATTTTTTGCGTTAGATAGATCAATTGTCTCACTATTGTATCACAAAATTTGAGCTTTCTGGAGTTTGTGTGGCCTGAGAAACAGTAATTCTACGAAAATCGGACTTTTTGGACTTTTCTCATTCAAACTGCAATATCTCTGAACCTACGCAACATTTTTTATTGAAATTTTGCACATTGATGGCTGAAGTTTTCGAAAAGTTCTATCGATGAAATCAAAAGTTACGTGAGGTGCAATATTTCAGGCATGAACCTTGAAATGCGATTTCTATAGAATTTTGGACGATTCATGAGAACAATATCGTTTCCTCCACCAATCAGACAAAAAATGTCTGGCAAAAGCAATGAAGAAATGGAAAAATGGAATGAATGATCTATTTGTGTTTTGAAATCAGAATCTCGCGACATTGTTGTGATTTTTCGGTTGAAATAGATTTATTGGTTGCTAAACAGAGAATATGATTTTCCTATGGAAACATTCGTCCAAAATTCTATAGAAATCGCATTTATAGATCCATGCCTGAAATATTGCACCTCGCGTAACTTTTGATTCATCGATAGAACTTTTCGAAAACTTCAGACATGCTAGCTTCATATTTCAACAATCACTCTGCAAAATTTCAATAAAAAATGTTGCGTAGTTTCAGAGATATTGCAGTTAGAATGAAAAAAGTCCAAAAAGTCCTATTTGCGTAGATTTACTGTTTCTCAGGCCACACAAACTCCAGAAAGCTCAAATTTTGTGATACAATAGTGAGACAATTGATCTATCTAACGCAAAAAAATTGATCAAAAAATATCATCAGAGTAAAAAGTTATGGAAGTTCAAAGTCGAAGTGACAGTGCGCGTGCTTCCAATTTCTATACAATTTTGAACGGTACTGTATATACATATTTATTTTATCCTATTCATGGAAGGCTTTCCCCGAAGCACTGATCAAATCGGAGCTAGATGTAGGTAATGGAAAATTTACAATTTACATCGATATAACAACCGTTTTGTTTAGTTATGGCTGAATTTTGAGATTTTTCCAAATAACAAAGCAACATGTACTTCAAAATCGAAGTCCGCTAGATAAAAATCAATTGTTGGACATTTATTGGGATGAATCAAGTGATTTAGAACCTCTTAGAATAAAAAATTGATACACAGTCAAACCTGGATAAGCCAGGGAATCGAACTTTTTTTCTCGCTTAATGAGGTTTCTCACTTATCCATGTTTTCGTTGAAAGAGGTTCTGGAACAATCCTTTTTCCTTATAGAGAAATCCTGGTTGCTTCGATAAGTTCGATCCCTCGACACTCCTCCTCAAACTTTTTGGGTATCACAAAAGCAGCGGTCCGATGCATGTAGAGAAGCTACACAACTTCGTGGTCAAAAGTTGCCAAGATATAACCTATTGGCACAGCAAATAAAAGTACATCCTAACTAGTTGATGACAGCGGAATAGAAAAAAATCCTTCATTCGAGTAAAAAGATCGCTTAAATCTAAACCATCCAAGATGCTGGTTGCTTCAATAAGTTCGATCCCTCAATAGAGGGAGTCTGCTTCTTCACAATTTTGTAAATAACTCAAGAACAATTCAACCAAATGGAACAAAATTTGGCATGGGAGGGTATTCGAATACGAGTAATATTTCTACGATTATTTGAGACCTTTCTCTTCTTCCATTGGGAAGATAGAAAGGCAGAAGTAGGGGTCCCTTACAATTTTTATGTAGCGTAACTCGAAAACTATTCGAGCAAATAAAACCAAATTTGTCATGAAAGGGGTTTTTGAATACGAAAAAGGTTGCTAACACGAAGTTATTGCGACACATTCACATAAATTTTTTACCATTGGGAAAAAATCAACCAAATTTTGCACACATTCTCATTTATATGTATTGTTTACATGCTGTCAAACTCGAAGCCGTGTTTTCTGATTTAACGAAAATGGAGTGAACCAACGCGATTCTAAACACCACAATAGATCAACTACTGGTCGCAGTGGGCTCTCCCCTACAGGAAAAAAAAACGCGATTCTAGAAAACAAATTCTTTCCAAACACCTGGAATTTCCTGACCTGTCGTATCGGCAGTTGGGAAAAATGTTGAACATCCAGTATTCAACCGTCTCCAGAGTGTTGAAGCGGTTCCGGGAGCGATTGACGTTGGACCACGGCAAAGGAGCTGGAAGAAAATCGGGACCGGAGAACAAAAAAGACGGAGAGAAAGGTGAAGCGGATTATTAATGTAAATCTCAACGTCTCAAGCCGTAATTTGGCTAAAAAGATCGGCATCTCGCAGAGCTACGTCCAGAATGCAAAGAAGATAGCTGGACTACATACATATCTATAAGGTACAGAACTTCCTAAACCACAGTGAGCGGCAACAATCTACGGCTGAACTCGGGCACGGAAGCTCTACGAGAACTTGCTGACAAAATATGGCTGCTGTGCGATGGATGACGAATCGTATATAAAAGCCGATTTTGAGCAATTTCCGGGGTTGGGGTTTTTCACCGGAAGGAGCAAGTTTGATGTGGACGACAAAAAGAAAATGTCGAAGTTCGCCTCCAAATATCTCGTTTGGTAGGCCATCTGCTCTTGCGGACTGAGGAGTGAACCTTTCGTGACAAAGGGCACAGTAAATGGCGAGATCTACAAATCTGAGTACCGCGAGAAGCGCACCAGCACGAAGAAGCTCCGGTATTTTGGCCAGATCTGGCATCATGCCACTATTCTTAAAGTGTCCTGGAGTGGTATGAGGCCAATTCTGTCCCTTTTATGCCACAGGACATGAACCCGCCAAATTGTCCGGGGCTGCGCCCGATGGAGCAGTACTGAGCAATAATGAAACGGGAACTTCGGATGAGCAAGAAAACAGTCAACGACGAGAAGGACATGTTGAGAAATTAAAAAAAAAAATGGAGAAATTGGTACCGGAAGACACTGTAAAGATTTTTAAGGAGGGCATCAAGCGAAAATGCGTTCAATTTTACACTCAAGGCTTTATCGATTAACTTTTCTTTTGGTTTTTGGAGAAAATATATGTATAAAACTACCCTTATATGTTGGTTTGATTCTAAACATTATTAGAAAATTAGGATGACATTTTCGGTGTCGCGATAATTTCGTGTTTGCCTTTATATGTATATATTTGCTACCACCACCTTCTTTCTGTTGGGAGATAGGAAAAGAGAAAGGTCTCTCTTAAAATTATAACCATCATTTGAAAACAGATCTCGAAAATCAGATTAAAAGATAAAGTTATAGTAAAGTGATACGGTCCAAATTTGGTCAATATCAACTTGACGTATTTCTTTCAATTTTGCATTTAAAAAACCTGAACACCCCTCATTTTGAAGGTGTGTGTGTAGAATGTTGCTCCTATTTTGATTTTGGAATTCACTCTTCATGCCGTCCAAGGAAGAAGAGCAGCGTATCAAAATTTTACTCGCGCATCGCGAAAATCCGAGCTACTCGCACGCAAAACTGGCAAAATCGCTAAAAGTTTCCAAATCAACGGTTACAAATGTAATTAAAGTGTTTGGGGAACTTTTGTCGACAGCCAGAAAGTCTGGATCGGGGGGAAATCGAAAACCGGAAGCCGCTGAGACGACAAAGAGAGTTGCCGGTAGTTTCAAGCGAAACCCTAACCTCTCTCTCCGAGATGCCGCAAATAAGCTGGGTGTATCGTCTACAACTGTGCATCGAGCCAAAAAACGAGCCGGACTATCGACTTACAAGAAGGTAGTGACTCCAAATCGCGATGATAAACAAAATACGATGGCCAAAGCGCGACCCCGGAGGCTGTACACGACGATGCTGACGAAGTTTGACTGCGTGGTAATGGACGACGAAACCTACATCAAAGCCGACTACAAGCTGCTTCCGGGACAGGAGTTTTATACGGCAATAGGAAGGGAGGAAGGTAGCAGATATTATCAAGCACATGAAACTGTCAAAGTTCGCGAAGAAATATCTGGTTTGGCAAGCCATCTGTACCTGTGGCTTGAAAAGCAGCATTTTCATAGCTTTCGGGACTGTCGACCCAGAAATTTACGTGAAAGAGTGTTTGAATAAACGTCTGATGCCTTTCCGGAAGAAACACGGTTGTTCCGTACTGTTTTGGCCGGATTTGGCATCTTGCCATTACGGTAAAAAGGCCATGGAGTGGTACGCCACCAACAACATGCAGGTGGTTCCCAAGGACAAGAACCCTCCCGACACGCCAGAGCTCCGCCCAATTGAGAAATACTGGGCTATTGTCAAGCGGAACCTACAGAAGACCAAAAAACTGCTAGGGACGAGCAGCATTCAAGGCAAACTGGCTTTCTGCGGCGAAAAAGGTGGACAAGGTGGCTGTACAAAATCTGATGGTAGGGGTTAAGCGTAAGACCCGGCAATTCGGATTTGGAAAAGCGGAAGCCTAACTGAATATTTTTCCTGAATTTTATACTAATTAAACTTGAAAAAGAAATTTAATTTGATTTTTTAAATAAACGATTTCACCGATTTACACGCGTTTTCCCTTGACCAAATTTTGACAGTATCACCCTTTAAAAAATATTGTATCATCTTTATATTTCAATTCGAACTCCAGCTGCAACCCTCATTTGAAAGTTTTTGCTTCTGAATTACATATATTGAAATTTGATTTGAAATTATGCCTACAAAAAATCAAAATTTGAAATTTTTAACATATTTTATTTATTTTTGGAAGGTTTAGCAAATAACATCGGATCAGATAGATGACTATAAGAAAAATCAAAATAATAGTTTTTTATTACACATTTTATCTTTCGGATACACCTAACGAAACAGGGAAAAGATTGAAATCAGGGGAGGCTGCTTGGAATCCGGAAGAAAGCATACTTCCGATCCGATCACGAAAAATCCGATCGAACTGATTGAGTTGTTTGTATACTGTCACGACTTTTTA
Source organism: Uranotaenia lowii (assembly GCF_029784155.1). Taxonomy (NCBI): domain Eukaryota; kingdom Metazoa; phylum Arthropoda; class Insecta; order Diptera; family Culicidae; genus Uranotaenia; species Uranotaenia lowii. The sequence continues at coordinate 252,274,414 of NC_073692.1, forward strand.
GATTGAAGGAGTGTGGGACGAATGGCGAAACGAAAAATGCATTCGCTGTCGGTATGATGTTCATCTAAATAGGCTAACATGATTTTATTTTATCGTCTTTGGAAACACTTGGGGATTTTTTTCCTCTCATTCAAGCCTTACTGCGTTCAATTATTATACGGTTTTCGAGCTCTGATCTAAAAACGTTTGAGCTTTCCTAATAATTTTATTTTGACTTCAATTTATAAATCTGCCCTCACTGCTTGGCTCTATCGACCAGGCAAGAGAAGGTGACAATTTTCTCGATACAACAAAGCCGGAAAATGTATATCCTCCCACTCCCACCTTGCACTTGGAAACTCAAGCTGAGAATCTAGTCTAGAGAGCCCTCGATTTCCTGTGAAAACCCTCACTCTCTTGATGCTCTTACGTTTGCCCGTCAGAAATACATTCTCTCGAGGGTAGACCAGAAGATGCTCGCAAAAGTGTCCGCAGCTTTCGATGTGCTACCAAATTCTCACCGGGGTCTCGCTTTTCCCATACTGAAATTGTGTGCGAACAACGAGGAAAGGCGCAATGCAGTTTATTTGAAAATTTTGATCCGGTCGGAAGGATGAATGCGGATAATTGTTTGAGTTATCTATACGGTTTTTTGTACTCGCTGTGATCTCGATATGATTAAGCAAGAAAACAAATTGAACAAAGATTTTCTCTATCCCAAAAGTGAACGCAGTGGAAATTGTTCTAAATAGCCTGATGAAAATTCCGTTTCTGACATGAATCTGGTTTATGATCTATAGCTGCAACACGAATCCGCAGAACGAGTGCATTGAAATATTCATGCAGTGGAAAAGTCGAGGGATAAAGGCATGAATTAATGATAGTGCGAGAGCTGTAAAAGCGGAAGAACATCGTGTTTTAAAAATGTGGTGAAAATTAAAGAAAAGATTCAATCTGTTCGGATACTTACTGGATGTAGAAAATCCACTATAATAAACTTAATTTTCGGTAACGTCAAACAGATTTTATTAAGCAAGCAGTTATTTTGTGATAGTTGTTACACAATCCAAAATGTGAATGTACCCTTTTCCTTTATAATCCATGTCTGTACTGTATGAACGCATATTTTATTCAATATCATTCGAATCATACTTTCATTCATTAATGCCGTATCGATTAAAAGCAAATTTTCTGTGCGTGTTCCTACGTACCAACTGAATGTCCAATTCCGGTGCCAACATGCAGGGGAACTCTATCTTTGGCTCTACTCGATTAGCTCCAGGCGGTATTATTCAAATTCAAATCGATTATATGAACGGTCAGCATCAAATCTGAATAGAGAAAAAAAACGACCAGCACTCAACTGAAGTACCCCTATTAAATCATTTAGCAGCCGCTCGATTTGTGTATTGCTATTGGGTTTCTAAATTAAAAATTGATATATTGAAAAGATAGACAAACGTAGGCATTCATCTTAATATTACCAGTTTTAACAGAATGATTGTATTACATAGATAATTATTAAGATTCTGAATTTTATATAATATTATTCGTATTCGTTAAAATTTTATCATCCCATCATTTTGAGGCCGCAACGAAAAGATTTAAAGTTAAATAGTTATCGAGGCATATACACAATATATAGATGAATACTTTTAATAATTCTTCTGTATATCCACTATTTTTTTTAAAGTCAGTTTGATTTCGAACACCCGAAATGAATATTTACATTATACCTACTGGTTCTCTTTTCGGCTTTTTTCGCTAATCACATTGGGACTTACAGGTATTGAAGTACTCTAGGTAAATTTGAGCTCATTTGAGTAAGTTTCCAGTAGAGATGTATCGAATATTCGGTCGGCCGAATATTCGGCGCCGAATACCGCCGAAAAACCGTTAGGCCGAATATTCGGCTCACCGAATAGTTGAGCTAAGTATTCGGCCGAATAGGCCGAATATCTACTACCGACTTGTAAATTTTTCAAATAATTTTGGATAATTTATCAAATATCCAAAAGTAATTATGTAAAAGCTACACAATCATTAAAAACTTATGGTTTCAGCGAAACATCTATGATGTATCCGCGTATCTTTCACTGTTGATCGTTCAGGAGAAGGCTGACAAGTATCGCTTCATACTTTGATTATAGTTTATTCCAGATTTTCTGGATATATTCAGATTTTCCCATAAATCCAGTAAAGAATCTAGATAAGTCAAATCTCGCCGAGATGTCCAGATATTGTTTACAACTTCCCGAGTTTTGCTCGGGTTTATTCAGATTATTTGCTAAATCAAATCAAAAACTCAAATTGCTCTTTAATATTATTTAGATCTTGTCTTCAATAACGATTTTTCATAAATTTAAAAACATGCATAAATTTTGAACTTTTTAATTTTTTTTTCAACAATCGTCCTGAATGCCTGATTGTTTGGATACGTGTGGTTGAAAGTATGATATGCTTTTGAAAATACCTTGCTAAAATTCGACCTTCATCAAATTCAATATCAGAGAAGCAATTTCAAATAGCTTGGCACCTGTTTATTTGTTTATTTGTTTATTTGTTTATTTGAATTAAAATCATCTGACATAGGTGTCTTAATGATCTACTTAATATTATTAGCACATTACATGATACTTTTCTTAATTTCTTAATTGGTCACTTAAATAAGATTCAATACGACGTTTGAAAGTTGGAGTAGAAACATTGAAGTCGAAAACATTATAATAACGCAAAAAGCACATTTTTGCGGAACGAAGAGGGTCGTTGCTGCCATAGCTAGTGTTTCTGGGTTCCAGAGAGAGCCAGTTTCTATTACGCAAGGTTCTTTCTGGAGCATAAATATTACAGCGAGAAAGTAGCCAGGAGCAGTCAATTTCGTTACGAAGTATCTTAGCCACAAACAGCGATTGACCGATGGAACGACGATCCGACAGCGTATGAAGTCCAAGCAGGGCACATCGATGAGCGTATGGCGGTAAATTCAAAGGATTCTCCCAAGGTAGCTCACGAAGAGCGTAACGCACGAACCTACGTTGGATGGCTTCAAAACGCGCTTTCCATGAAGCTTCAAAAGGCCACCATACTAGGTTCGCAGATTCCAAAATCGATCGCACCAGGCAGCAATACAGAGCTCGCAAGCACACTGGATCAGTAAATTCTTTGCTCAAACGTATAATAAATCCCAGCATTCGGTTTGCCTTTTCGAGTACCACAGAGTAATGACGCTTAAAAGTCATATGACTGTCCAACAAAACGCCAAGATCCTTTATCTCCTCAACACGTTGCAACTGCTCGCCCAGAATATCGTAATTATGCATGAAAAGATTTTTCCTACGCCCAAACGTGATAATACAGCACTTCGCAACGCTCAAAACAAGTAAGTTATTACGGCACCAATTCACGACTGCGTCCAAGAAGCGTTGCAATTCATAACAATCAGCTTGGCTGTTTATGACTAAAAATATTTTCAGGTCGTCCGCGTACAGGAGAACTCCACATCCAATCAGCACCAAGTTGATGTCGTTACAAAAGAGCGTAAACAATAAAGGACCCAGATTGCTGCCTTGGGGTACCCCAGACTTCGGAATAAAGTCCGAGGATTCAGCAGAACCTATTTTTACAGCCAATCGCCGATCCGTTAGGTAGCTTCTGATCCACGCACACAATCGTTCGGAAAATCCCAATCTAACCAATTTTTTCAGTAGAATGTCATGGTTTACAGAATCAAATGCCGCAGAAATATCGGTATAAATCGCGTCAATTTGCTTGCCGCCATCCATGTTTGATATGCATAAGGATGTAAAAAGCATCAGGTTTGAAGTTACCGAACGTTTAGGAAAAAATCCATGCTGGTTCTCAGAAATCCAGTTCCGGCAGGCCGAAAACATGACATCGTTGACAATCCTCTCAAATACCTTCGAACAGGCAGCTAGCGATGTGACACCTCGGTAGTTAACAACATCTTGTTTGTCACCTTTTTTGTGCACTGGGCTCATAAACGATTTTTTCCAGATGGTTGGAAATTTTTGCTGCTCTAAAGACTGATTAAAAATACGCGTAAGAGGTTCCACCAGTAAAGTGCGACACTTTTTCAATACACACGCCGGTATTCCATCCTGCCCGGCTGAAGTGGAGTTCTTCAAATTAATTATGGCCTCTAAAACCATTTCCTCGCTAACGGTGAAAACATCCAGATCCAACACGTCGATGGGTAATCGTGATAAGGCGGAGTTTAATTGCTCGGCAGTTGGCGATGCGTCTGAAAAAACACTGGCGAAGTGCGCCGCAAAAAGATGGCATTTTTCAGAAGGTGACATAGCAATACGGTTGTTTAATTGAAGTATAGCTGGAAGCCCGGACTCTTTCCGTTTCGAGTCCACAAATTTCCAGAACTTTTTTGGATTGCGACGAAGCTCACTCTGGGTACGATCCACATAACGGCGATAGCAAAGTCGATTGTATATCCGGTACCGATTAGTAGCAGCGTTCAATTTGATTTTCACGAATGGGCACCTGGAGTTACTAAACTTCCGTAGCAATTTTGAACGCGTCTGTTTCAACCGCTTCAGGTGAGAATCAGACCAAGGGGGTCGAAGAGGAGGTCGCACCAGGGGTACGGACTCATCGAAAACGCCATCCAAAATTGCGCCAAATGTACTAACAGCCACATCTACGTCAATACAACTTTGTATGTCCGACCAGTCAACTTCAGACAGAACACGGTTCATGGTGTCAAAATCCGCACGGTTAAAGTCACGAGCTGACACATCGAAATCCTCGACAAAAACGATAGGACTCGGAAATGAAATTTCAAATTCCAACGGAGGGTGGTACACGTCTTTAGAGACAACGACGTCGTTGGCCTCGATTATGGGGCTGATCAAAATAGATTCATCCCAGAAAACCAAATCGAGCGTCCGATTTTGAAAATTTCGTATCTCATTTCGTTGACTCATTCCATTCAATGTCGTTCCATCCAAGAGTGAAGCACTAGCTGTATTTATTACTGAAGCAGAATCTAACACCATGCTGTTGCTCTGGCCGGGAATCCAAAATAATTGCGGTTGGTTAAAGTCACCAAGAAAAATAACGTTGCATGCAGTATGTTGCAGCCTAGCAGCTGATAACGCCTCAACATGCAAATCTACGATTGAACAATCGTGACTTTTTTCCGGTGGCACATATGCCGTTCCGATCAAGAATGAGCTGTTTTCATGAGACACTTTAACCCACAAGGTTTCGATGCAATCGATATTAGGAAAAGTAACCATTGATGCACTGAGCTTGTTTGATACCGCTATAAGAACTCCACCACCCCTGCTACGGCGGCTATTGGCACTACTCCTGTCGCAACGAAATACGTTATAATCAGAGCAAAATACCTGACTAGACGGCACTGAAGAATCGAGCCAGGTTTCGGTGAATGAGTAGATATCGTAGCCGAGTTCTGATGTAGCAACAAAGCACTCAGAGGTTTTTGATTTCAGACCACGCACGTTTTGATAGTACAGGCGCAGCGCATCAGATGAATTATATGCGCCAATTGTAGGACGAGATGTCATGCGATGATCATCGGGACGGGAGCTGCAAATTGAGAGGCAGTCACTGAACGCAGCGGGAGAAGAACAATTGGGAGGTGTGTACTTGCCTGCGGATGCAGGCTGGAGAACCCCGTCGCCGCAATCGATCTCAGGGCCGGGACGACTGCTGACGATGGCTGGAATCAGCGCGACTGAGTCGATGGGTTCAGGGGACTCCAAAATGCCTGATTCGTTGCGTCCCGGTGTAGTCAACCCAGTAGAGATTATGATGTTTCCTTCCGGCGTATCATTACATTGAACAAAAGTTTCAATCGGCGTTAGTTCAGTTTGCCTAACAGTCAGGCCAAACTCGAATCTGCAAGGCGAAGGGCGATGACTGGTCGGAAAAGAGGGTAGAGGAGTGTACTTGCCTGCCTGCACAGGCTGGACAGCCCCGTTGCCTTTTTCGAACACAGGGCCGGGACGGCTGTTGACGCTGGCGGGAAACTGCGCGACTGTGACGAAGGGCTCGGGGGCGTCCATTGTGCTAAGTGCGGTGCGTCCCGGTGATCCAAAAGCCATACGTTCAGCATGCTGTTTTGATGAGTGGTTTCGTTGTGCATTGATGGCAGCAGGCTGTAGCATCAGGTTGGTGTCTGCGTTGATTTGGGCATCAGAAAAAAATCGATTCGATGCACACGAAACGGGTCTAGAAGGCAGAGGTGTGTGACTCGGAGAAAAGCGAGAAAGAGGGGACATGTTTTGCACCAGATTTCATAGGAACGCAATCTCTTTGGAGATAAACGCTCTAGAAGCGACTAGTCATCTGATGTTTTTTTCAGTTATTAATAACATTTTAAAAATCAGAAAGACACCTGCTGAGGGTAAAAGTTTAAGGCTTAAAACCCTCTTTAAATAAACGTACGACAACAAAAAAGACCCCTTCTTTAAAAATATCTTGTAATACATCATCCGATAACATCATCTGGTTGAGAATAATCGACTTAAAACATGAGGGGCATTAATATGGAAGAAATGGAAACCATTGAAATAATGCTTAAGATTTTTTCATTGAAAACTCAATAGAATATTCGACCGAATATTCGTTTGGCCGAATAGTTGAAAAGGTCAATATTCGGTATTCGGCCGTTCGCCGAATACCACTATTCTGTACATCTCTAGTTTCCAGCGTGCGCAAAGAGTAAGTCATTTTTTTTGAAAATTTGTGTAGATGTGTACTAGCAGGCTATTGTTAATATAAAATGTTGGCTTAATAAATAATGCTCGGTGTTCGGTATTACAAGCAACTGTATGGATCTGTTAATCAAACAAAATCAAACCTAAATAAAAAAAATCTTAAATGTCTAACTTGTACAGAAAATTTACTTATAAGTAGATAGTTAAAACAGAAAATAGAGTTTAAACAGAGATAACTATAAGTATCTATAAGTAGCGAGTTAAAATCAGCAGTAAACAGAAAAAAAAATCCATGGATTTTTTTTTCTCAAAGGGTTAGTCTAATTTTAAAACCTTTAATTTGTAATTATCGCAAATGTATGAGCAACATTATTCAAATATCTATGCAACGAATTCGATTTTTTTTTAAAGATTTTACATTCAAGTTTTCTCCCTTCTAACTCGTATACAGGCCAACCCGCTTGTGCGCGCTCTGGTCGAGTTGTTAAAAATCCTTTCAGGTTGCCTAAAGATAAACCTTGATTTGGGAACAACATGATGATATAAAGAATTTATATATATTTTCATGTCAGTTTGTATGACACTTTTTCTGAAGAAAAACAAATGCGAATAAAACCTTTTTATTTAAATTTGCAACTTTGTTTCTGAATTTTGAATTAGAAATTCATTTGTTATCTGTTTCTTAAATCTTGATTTGAAATTATGAATTTTATTTGAGACATCGAATTGTGGTTCTGAATGAAATCCGATTTTAGGTTTCAAATTTTACTCTTGAACTTTTATATCTGCATTTCTATAGAATTTGAATTTATTTGTGAAATTTTTAATCCTAAGTCTATGATTATAAAGTTATTTCCCAATCGTCATGACAGAAATATGAGGCCCTTACTGCCGCTCATAGCAAGTCCGTCCCATTTGCGTTTTCATCATTTTTCAGTTTATCGCTGGAATCAATTTAACTTTATCTGTAGTTTCAAGAGAAAACTTTGTTTTCAACACTTTGTTCTGATGAACATTGAAAAAAACCTCAAGTAAATTTGTCCCATTGAACAAATGATCGCAAGTCGGTCCCATATGGCATAAATCATCGCATGTCGGTCCCACAGTTATAAGGGCCCAGCAAATGATTTTCAACGGAATCAAAACGAAAAAATTATCTTTATAAAGCGAAAATCTTTCATTAGCCTTTGCAGTGATAGATTCAGTTGATAATTTTGATTAAAAACGCATACAAGTGCCGAACTACTATTGGACTTTTAACGATTTATCAATGCCGTTTTTCTCATTTCAACAAAAACGCAAATGGGACGGACTTGCTATGAGCGGCAGCTTAGAGCCAAAGGGGTATAAGTGCATAAAAGCTGATTTTGAGAAAAAAGCACTTAAAGTTCGTTATGTTCCAATAAATTGAAAAGATATTTTTTATGAAATTTTTCAATGAGTTTGATCTTCTAAATTAAAAAAAAATCATTTGACATCATTTTCAAGAAAAACAACGTTTATTTGACGTTAATTGAGACGACACATGATTTATGATTTTTGCACTTATACCCCTTTGCCACCAACAAATTTCCATTTGATTTTGTCTTGTTGATATGATTCAGAAAACATAGGGATTTAATGAGGTGCAAGTAAAATAATATATTAATGTTAGTTTTTAATTTTTCGGTCTTATCGATGAAAAGTGATATCCTTTTTAGTAGGGACATCTACTTCCCTCTACTCACATAACAGTCCCATATGAATTTTCGTCATTTTTCATCTAACCTGACCAGAGCTACAAATTATCAATGTAAGACAGCCAATGTCAGCCGACTTTGATACTGCAATGCATGTTTATGTCATGCGATACTGATTTTTGGTCAGCGACATATGCATACAATGTCATGACCAAGTCGAATGAACGACATCATGCCTGCTAAGACTTTTTTCTTCTTACGGCCAATAGCTACATTTTTTCAACTCACGCGCAGCTTATAGCTTAAAATCATCCCCAAAACAGCCAGAAAATGAAATATAAAGATGATCGTGTGTGCGTGATTGGAGTGGAGTTCAAAAATGTCATTCTATATTGACATTGATGCCTGACCGACATTGTAGCTTGGTCATTCAACTCGTAGATGACTTTGATATTCTTTCGATAACATTGACTACCAGACGTTGGTCAGGTCGAACGAAATGGACTGAAATTTATCAGCCTTGAACCTGACAGTTTGTTATTTTAAACATAGGGCTTTAAATATAAAAAAATAGAAAGAGAGATTTTGCTCTAAAAATTTCGAAAAAAATATCAACTCGTGGCTGTCCCACATGAAATATACCCGCCTAACAGTCCCATATGTTAAATACTACGGATTTGGATACTTTTCAATGTTTCATCCGGCGATATGTATTTATTGCTTTGAATCATTTAAAAAAGGTTTAACTCACTTGAATTATACACACTAGTTTTCGAAGGCAGGTCAGTAAGAAGGAAGGAATGTCTTCCTGAGCAAATAACTATCAGGCACAATCAAAAATCGAGAAAAGATTCAACTTACAATGTGGAATTCACGATATTTTTCCAAAATAATTTTTTTTTTCTAAAAATTGCATTTAGAAGTTCAAAAATAATCAAATTTAATTCGTAGAAAGTAGCTTGGTGAGAAAAACATATTCTTTATGGGACTGTTATGCGAGTAGATTTGAAAAAGGTTTCAAATATGCTCGCATGACAGTCCCATAACGAATAAAAATGGTGCTCCCGAGCTTACAAATGACCCAATTTCAAAAATTTCAGGTCCAACGATTTATAATGACAACCTAGAACACATTCCATCAAACGATTTTCGTTTATGCTGAAAGTTGTGGTCACAATTTAAAAATATATTCGCTTGCTTGTTTTTGCATATGGGACTGTTATGAAAGTAGGGGCAGTCTAAAGATTATTAAATTTTTATAGATGGATAGATGGTTAGATGAAACGAAAGATGGAGAAAATGAGCGGGTAGAATTTATTTAGAAGCATTATCATCACATATCAAATTTTTGTTCCTCACGTGCCAACTACTATGAAGTGGTAGATACAGTTAGAGTTGCATCTACCACCACACATTAGTAAGCCAAGCGCTCATTTTCACCATCTTTCATTTCATCTAACCTTCTATCCATCTATAAAAAAAATCGTAATCTTTAGATGTCCCTACTGAAAAGGACTTCACTTTTCACCGATAAGCCCTAAAATTAAAAAGTAACAAACATTAATTACGGTTATTAATTCTTCATATAATTTATTATCATGTTCATTTTTTACTGTTATGATGGGAAATGTACCCGAGGTTTCATGTCTAAAGATCAACCTTGTCTGGTCAGTTGGAATAAATCTTTTCAAACAACAATTTTTCATCAGAATAATTATAAGAATAATTCGTGTTTCGGTATCGGATTTCTCTATGAATTTTCGATCATTGCATGTTTCCTGCGTCTTTTCCTGATAAATTGGACATTGGACATGGACTTCCGTTCATTAGTTGATGTTTAACAGTACATTCGTTAACCCAATTATCTCATGCAAATACATATTGAGCCTAGCCCAAAATGTGTGCCATACTCTAAATAATTATGACTAGAAATCAGAAATTTGGGATTAATTTATTGAGGTTAGAATAGGAGATAGAATATAAAATTTGATAATATTTTGCTCACTAGAGTTATCATTAAATGCAATGAAATGATTTACTATTGATGGTAAATTTTCAAACATTATTTGCTTTACAAATGCAAATTAAAAAATTACAATTTTTTTAAAATGTTCGTCCCCATTAAAAAATACTTCTTACTGGAGATGACATTTGGGTTGGTGGGAAAGGGGTATAAATAAATTACTTGGTGGCAAAGGGGTGCAGCATTTATAGCCCTTTGGCTCAAAAAAAAGTTAATTTCAGTTAGCAGGATTTTTTCAACGAGATCAAAACATAAGAAAATCGTGAAATAAAATTATGATTAAAATAGCATATGATGTTTGACAATCAAGGATTCGTTCTAGATGGTTATCTCGATTTTTTTCCATTTTGTCACTAATACTTCTTTGCCTCCAAGGGCCTTATATGTTTTTATCTTTCAATCTTTCTAATCTGCCTTCGATGATCTGCAATTAATCATGAAAAGAAAAACATTTTAATATTTATCTTTAATGTTTTCTAATTCAGAGAACTTTGGGTGATTTTAGAGTTATTTAATAATTCGGAAAAAATTGTATTTGACAGCTTTAATCAGAGTTTTAAGAATGATTAACTCTAATGCAACATTTGTTCATGATGTATTAACAATTATTGTTTGAAGACACCAGACATAATTGTTATTTCAATGTAGTATACTAAGCTTGCAAGATGCCAGATTGCCGAAATTGTCTCGGGAACCCCGGATGGCGTCCCTGACGGAATGTAAAAATATGTAAATTAAATTCTAAAAATCTGAAAAAAAAATCATTTAATATAGTTTGCAATATGAAGAATCATTTTGGACGTAAAGTCGATCATTTTCGTTCTTATCCTCCTTTGGCTCTGAGGGCCCCATATGAAATTTCAAGTCATTGTTACTCTATAGAAGGTTTTATTACACTTAAAATGAGAGGAGTTAAAAATATAAGCGATATGTTTTGCCCCCATTTATCCCTATGGAAAAGATGAATTTCTTAAACTCTGGGGTCTTAAAAATTTGATTATGATTCAGAACTCATCCATAATTTTCTGCAGAATTTTTAAGTAACGTTTACATGAGTAAATTTGAACTTCTATGTTTGTATGAGAAAATAGAATATTTTGTTCGGAAAAATCAACATCATGTTTGTTTCTTTTGTGGAACCGAGCCCGCTAACGGTTTTTATGCCAATTTAAAAATTCTTTGAAGGAAATTTTCCGCTACACAACTTTGTTGAAGACCGTAACTGCGTATGAGTTTTGAACCAAAACGAAGCTTTTAAGACCCCAAGATTTGAGAAATAAAAAAATGACCCCAAATCAACTCGTTTTACTGTGCAGTGGTTAGGAAATTGTTGTTTTTATTCATAAAAAAGAAGTCGATGATTTTCTTTTACATAATTCAATCACTGAATATTTTTGTTACAAATACCAATTTAATTCTAAAAGCATAAAGCATAAATCATTTAGAAACGAAGCACTTTACTTTTAAGACAAGGACGTGTAAAATGTTGACAGCGCTATGTTGCTTATGAACAGATTATAGACATTTTCCAGTTTTTTTTAACGCATGTGTTTTTGAAATATTGACTATGCATTATGATTGTGAAAAATAATTGTGCACAATTATCTCCAAAATCTATCGTTATTGACTTGGGATGAGGTAAACCTGTTGAATGTTTGGTAAAAGTGATTGAAAAGTGTGATAAGACTCTCAAGGATACTCGCAAAGTTTAAAGCAACGAATTTATAATCGGTAACTAAAGTACTAAAGGTTCTTGACAAAACTTAAGGCTCAGCATCTCAAAGGCCGTTAAATTCCGCCGCAAATTCAACAATCCCGTAAACAACAAAATGGGGACAGTTCCATGGCCCGCAAGCTGAACCTACATACTGTTAACGCAATGCGAAAAATGTGTTCTAATGAACGGAAAAACTTATGTGAAACGATCTAAATGACAATTTTTTTGTGATCTCTGCATTTGATAAAGTTCCTGATAGATTCAAGTTGGTTTTTGCAGATTTATTCATGTAAATCTTCATGACTTAGGAACGACCCAAACTTCTTTTACACCATTTTTTAATAAACTTTTTTAAGAAACTGGTAAAGAATTGGTCTCAAATTGGTGCGGTTTGAAGGCAATTTTTCTCTGTTTTAAACAGTTTGACAGAGCTGTTGGATCACTCGTGGGGTGCTATATTTTTGGGAACGAATGAAGGTCTTTTCCTTGTATAAATTAGACTAAGATAGCCAGAATTTTTCACGTGCTCATCCGGGCTGGAAAAATACGGCCATTTTTTTCTAAAAACCTGGTGAAATCCGCTCATTTGATTTAAACATGTTCAACTCCAAAGTCCGAGCAATATCTAGTTAAAATTAGTCAAAACCCAGCAGTTATTTAACAAAATGCCGAAAAACAACACTTGAACATTTTGCTTCCATTGAAACGCATCAGCGGAGTTTAAGTCATACTTTAGCTTTCCAAAAAACCTTTCATAATTATTTTGATAAACTTTGCTAAGAAAATCGATTTTGGACGCAAATATCAAAAATAACTCAAGTTTGAGTTTTTTGTTTGATTTTTCAAATAAAGTGAATAAAACCGGGCAAAATCCGTGCGTTTTTGAACGAAATCCGGGCAGCCGGACCGGATCTTTCCCAAAATTTGTATCAAATATCAGAGCAGGTCCGGTTTAAATCGGGCAATCTGGCAAGCTTAAATTAAACCTAGAAAAAGTTGACCTGGTGGCGTTTTTATGTTATTAACGACAAACAAGAATAACATTACAGTCCAATAAAAACCTTGCATTTTAACTCAATTTGGCCAAAGCTTCATACGGCATCTTGACGTGTTTTCATTATTTTGCGCATGAAAATATAATAAAATTCCTGCGAAAACGTGTACAAACACCGCCGGCACATGTTGCAACATTTCATAGCTAAGTATTGGATGCCCACCTCTAAGTGTCAAGTTTCGGTTCCGCGTGCGGCGTTTATATTTAAATCGACAATAATAAATTGAGAACGTTGCGCATGACTGATTGTATCACAGCTGCATGAGCATGGGACAATTTATGTGTTAGATTTCTTTCTCATTTCGCTTGAAACCGAATCGGTGATGATAGTGGTTGGTCGATTTTCGATATTTGTGAATTGCCCAGACAGGAGATCAAATATGAATTATCTAATGCGTTCTCAACAGGTTCACGGAACGCATATTAATAAACGTGACTTTTGAGTTGCTCGATCGAAACGAGAGGCGATGAGCGTTTTCCAAGTCTAATAACTGAGGTGTAGTTTTTATTTTTACCACACTTCGTGAGGGTGAGTTTGATTTTTGGGATGTTGTCCCATTTTCGTTGAAAAGAAGAAAAAAACAAACCATGACAGTAGTCGACCATAGTCGGAATTATCTACACGTACCTACGTCGATTACCTTCAATAGAAAAGTAAGTTTCTGTTTTGCGATAATCGTCTACAAATGGTTTGTGTACCTAGTTTGTTTTATTCACTTTCTTGAAAAAAAAACTTAAAAATATTCCATTCTTAAAAATATGTTTGGGAAATAGTTATGATTTTAAAAAAAACGGAATTTTCCTGTACGTAAAATACTTATGCTACAATGTTTATAGAAGTACTTTTTGACCAATTCAACACATAATCTGGTTTTTAGTGAAAATCAATGTACCACAAAAGTTGGTCAACTATTATGAAATGAGATAATTCAAATTTAGCTAAAAATAATAACAATACTAAAAATACATAACAAATAAGGAAATGGATTTCTACATCATTTTGTTACTCATAATTATCACACAAACTCAAAAAAATAATAAATTGAAAAAATAAATCAAAATCTCACAACAAATTACAATGGAAGCTTCAAATCAATTACATTTTCGGTAAGTCATTGATAAATTTATCAAAATGATGTTTCTTATTCTGTACTAGAAATTTGCTTCAAATTAATTTCTGAGCAGTCTAGTTTAAAATTTGAAATAAATATCCCCAAAACACAGATTAAGAATATAATTGAATTCAAAATAAATGTCAGATCAGGTAATAAATAATCAAAATTAATTGTTAGGAAAATGATAATATTTGTTATTTACTATTCATCTTAGTTAACATTTCTTGCCTTCATTTTCAACTGAAGGGTTGATTGAAAAATTCCGCTGTAGTGTATTCTTTTAGATAATGTAGCGGCCCACCACACTCCCCCACACCAAAAGGCTCAATTGAGCCCCCTGGTAATGGACGCTACTGTTCTCAGCATGTCTGGCAGCAAAATGATAATAAGAGTAAACGCGAGCAAATTTTAATCATGCTGAGAACACAAATATTTATAATGTCGTGCGAGGAAATGTATTATTTAACTAAATTGACTACAATATGAAATCTCAATGGAAAATAATTTCCTTTGAAGAGATTCATTGATATTGAATTTGAAGATATTGAATTTGAAAAAAAAAAATCATGATTTGGAATGTGTTATTATAGGCTTGCCAGATACTTTTAGAAAAAAAAGCGGGACATTTCACTTAAAAAAGGCGGGACACAGCCGAAAAAAGCGAGACATTTAGGAAAATCTTAAAACAGCTTAATTGTGAAGCCAAATTGATATGTTTACCATCAATCAAAGTTGTTCATATAATATACACTAAGGTTTTTTCAACGCAGATTCAGTTCAGTTACATGACTTTATTTACACGGTTTTTGCCATATGCACCGTTATTCTCCACGGTTCTCGAGAATTTATACGTTATTTGAGAGAAAATATTTCATGTCGTACATGTACACGGTGTGATTTGTATAATTTGTATAAAAATTAGTTTCTTTGGTATTTTTTTTTTAATTTAAAAACTTTCAAAAAACTTCCATCTTTATATACTTCGGACAATTGAGTTGAAAACGGTGTAATATGAGGCAATTAACTAAGATCCCGGCGAAAAATTTAATCGACATAATTATTTGGGAGCACCTTAAACAATATTTTCTTCATAGTTACATTAGTTGAACGTGCTTCAAGAACCTTAATCAGAATCTTCTTGAAATACTTAGAGCTTTAAAGTTTTAACTATGTAAAATGCTGCTTATTTTGAGAAAAACAAGTATTTGATAGATTTTCTGTTCGTCATAAAATTCAAAATAAGAATAAAGTTTGATTTTCTCCAGTGTTAGTCAATCAACTTTGTGAAAGTTTTCCAAGAAAAAAAGCGGGACATTTTGAGGAAAAAGCGGGACAGCGGGACATTTAACAAAAAAACGGGACATGTCCCGCTTTTGCGGGACGGATGGCAACCCTATGTTATTAGGAAAAAAAACTTAAGATCTATGTTTTTAGAACTCCCAAAATTTTGGTCTTTGTGATATAGCTCAGTTGGCAATTCAGTTGCTTCCTGAGCTGATGTCCGTGAGTTCGTGCCCAAGAGTAAACAAACATCGATCACAGTTGTAACGGATAAGTTTTTCAATGTCTGTCCGCCAACTGTATTGTTGATATAAGTCACGAATGACATAAAGATGTTATAACGACTATAATAGAAACAAAAAAAAACCCAAAATTCAGAACAAAGAAAGCTTATAAAAACTTATGAAAAAAAAAATCTAAAAATTTAAATACTTCGACTTAAACATTCGTTAAATTTATTTGAAAATTGAAAAATAAAATTCGGTCAATTGATGTGAAAATTAAAACAACATATGAAGATTAAAAAGATAAGTTTTTTACCATTTAGGAAGGATCTTTTTTCAATAAATACGGTCTACCGTTATAAAACGTATATAATTGATAACTCAAGGAAGAAGCATTTTGGTGCTTTTGGTGGTTTTAATAATTGATTTGGTAGATTTTAACGTCCTGAACTCGAATCTTTTGTCAAATTTGGATTATCACATTTAGTTTTTGTGAATTGGAGTTTTTAAAATGTGTCAGTTTTAAGTGAAATCAATCATTGATGACTGATAACCTAAATCAGTCATCAATGATTGATTTCACTTAAAACTGTCCCATTTAAAAAAAAAATTAATTTTAAAATGTTATATTCTAAAGATTTGTCAAAAAAGAACTGAACTTTCTCAAAAAATTTGAGCCTTATTTTAAAAGTTTTTTCAATAACAAAATCTGAAAAAATTAGGCAGATTCAGGGCACCCAAATTAGTCAAAATTACGTTTTGAGTTCATTGCATCTCTGAAAAATGTAAATTTTGTGGCTTTGTGTAATTTATCAAACTTTTAAAATGTGATGTTGAGCATTGAAAAGAGCAAGAAAAAAAAAATGAGACTGAAATTGGTTTCTTAAAGAATGTTTCATATCAGCAAACATTTGTAATTAGATAACAGTTTTTTTAATTTAAAAAATTTTTTAGAAAAAAAAATTAGAGGATTTTAGATTTTTTATTTGTTTTGCTAATTCTGTGGACCATCGTGAATAGTAAACGCCTGTTACATGGTGTCCAACTTTATAGAATTTATAGAATTAGGGAATCCTAGTATTCGATGAATTATTTTTGAAGTCAAAATGGTTCGTTTCAATTTTAGAGTTTTAATACAAAGGTTAATTTAATTGAATTGCAAATCGAAGCGAAACTTACAATTACAAATTATTTTCAATTCGTGAACTGTCGTTATAGTGTCGAAAAAATGAAATGTCTCAAACCTACAGGGTGACAAAAAAGTCCGGTCACACTTTTTTGGGGTCGCCTGTAGCCTACACGTTGCATCTCTCTGGTGCCTTCTATATGTCAAATGGAAGGGCTAACTCTGCTGCCCAAAGTGGCAGAGTTTCGTTTCTGTGCAGTTTTTTTTACATTGAGTTGTGAGCCATGGCAGAGTTGAGGGCAGCTGTTATCGCTGCTCGATTTGGCGCGCAGATAACGAGATTATTTTTTGGGACTAGAAGCTGTTCGTTTTGGAGCAAACAGTCAATCGCCAAAATGATCGAGTTTGGAGTGAGAGCTTCAAGCAAGCTCCTACGGACAATCTGAACGTTTCCCGGTTCCAAAATAAGACGTCAATCTTGCTTCCAGCAAGATGGCGCCCCATCCCACACCGCAAAGGTTGTTCAGGCGTGGTGAGAGGAAAACTTGATCGATTTCATTTCGAAGAATGAATGGCCTTCGTCGTCTCCGGATCTAAATCCACTGGATTATACGACTATAAAATAACAAATTTGGGGCAATTCAAGTGAGTTATCACGAAAATCTAGGACGAGATGCCGATGGAGCAGGTGCGCGCCGCATGCGACGACTTTCCGAAACGTCTGAAGCTGGTACGATCAGATAAAGGTGGTGTAATTCCGAGATATCATCTGTGAAGTATCTTTATGAGTTACTGAATAAAGCTATGAAAGCCAGAGTTAGATTTTCTTCTTATTCTTTGAAATATAAAGATTTTCCTGTGTGACCGGACTTTTTTGTCACCCTGTAGGGTGATTGAAGATTAAATTTCGCCGGGAAGGCGAGCCAAATTTCTGACTTGCTTGATAACACTTGTTTTTAAACACCTTTTAAGGTCAAGTAATTTCTCGATACTAAGGGTAAAAATTTTACTTAGAAAAAACCTCCATGAGGGAGGTTAAACTAGGGATACCATACGTACTTTTTTGAGAGTACATGTACTCTTTTTCGATCGCGAAATGAGCGTACTATTCTTTTTATGAAATTTTCCGAAATGTACCCTATTTGGGTGAAAGGCAATAAATTAAATTTTCTCATATAAATTAACTCATTTTTCCGATACACGAAGATTGTATTCTTATAAATACAAGAGATCCAACTCGTTATGCATTCGTTGCACAACACTTCAGTTTTGCTTCTTTAATTGAATGTTTCAAAGGAAGGATACCAATGGAAGGAATTACGAGTACATTCACGATTTTAATCGGGATTTTTTGTTCAAAATATTTAAGCGCCTTTGAGTATGCAATGAATTTTCGGACAGTAGACAATAGGCATAACAACAACTTACTTAAAAGAATAGTACACAAATCAAAAGCATACAAATAATATTTTTATGAATGAAAATGAATGAAAAAATACGCTTTTTAAAAAAAAAAAACTCTTTTTAAAAATGCAGTTTTTATCAACTTTGGTGTGCTTTCTCAGCATAAAATCGTAAATTTTGAATAATCCAACTTGAAATTCTGAGCATTTCTTATGTAAGTCACATATCTTGCTACAAATTGGCGGCATTTGAACAACCTAAAACATCATGGTTTTTTTTTAATAAATGGCATTTGTCTTTACAATTTTGAAAATTTTCTCAATGTACTCTTTTTGGCGTTGCAGGATATGGTAACGCTATGTGAAACCGATTTATTACATAAGCGCTGCTATGAATATTTGAGTTGCATTAAGAAGTTTCCAAAACTATAAACTTTGTAAAAATCGGTAGAGAAACAAGAGAGATATAGCGATTTTATGCGAGGAGTGACAAATTGACAATCAAGGTCTGATAAGGGAGTTTTTTTGTCTGGGCTTTCAGGATGCGTCCAAAAAAAAGGAATGATGCAAAATTAAAGATTGATTCAAGAGCGGATTAGGGTTAAAAAACCTGATGATGTAACCCAAAAATGATTCTCAGATTTCAGCTCATGTTAGCAAAAACTGAATTTTTTTTTTACTGTTAAGACATAACCGAAGGTTTATAATGAAATTCTAGTGGATATTTTGAGGTTTCCGGAGAGAATTCCCCTGGAGAAAAGATTCTTCCTTTTGACTGCGCTTCGCACGGCAGTGAAGTGAAATTTTAATCATTTAAGGACATTTGAAAGTATTTAAAGGGTAACAGATGCAAAAATTCAGAGTTTAAGCGCCGATGTGGTCATGCAGATAGGCTGGTGCGAGTCTGGTTTTGGTATGCCAGGCGTACTGGGTCCCGGTATCAGCAAGAAAACTTTTAGGTTCGAATCCCATAAGTGGTCGACAGGTAAGATGTGTTTCATCTTATAATAGTGGAAGTGGTGCCGAATTCGGATGATGGTTTTTCCCTAGTGCAAGTGGGATGCAGTTAAAATTTCACCCAACTTTTGACAGATCTTACGGGTTTTTTTTTATTAAGGAGAGAAAGAACAACTGTTAACTTCCATCGCCTATTGACTATAAAATAAGAATGTTCAAGCCATTGTCAGCTGGTCAGGTATATACACGGATGCCGGAATACCTGTAGTAAACTAGCCCACATGATTGATTCGTAAACATTGGGTCAAGGGCCAGGATCGTCGTTATTTATGGTAGTGATGTTATTATACATGTTTTCATGATATTCACGTTATAATACATTCCGGTATCAAGTTTTGGGTCAGGGGTTGAAAAAAAGGGGTCGTCCATATCAATTGTTTACTGCTTTTTGCGATATTGTCGTGATTATGCATCAGACTGTGATGAAATTTCGTTCATGAGAGGCTATTGATATCATGTATCCAATTTTGGATCGAGGGTCGGAAAAAGGGGTCGTCCAATCCATCTTGATTGTTTAATTTTGGGTCGGGGTCGTCCATATAATGTGTTCACTGTTTTTATGACGTCGTTGTTATACATTGCAATGCATTGGATTGAGTTGAAAATTTGTAAACGGAAGTTTTGAGAGAAGGATAATTAATGTTAGGTATCAAGTTTAGGGTCAGGGGTCGACAAAAGGGGTCCTCCATATTAATTGTTCGCTGTTATTAAAATATTGTCATGAATATGCATCAGATTTAGATTTTATTCACGAGATTTTTAAAGGCCAAGAAATTAATCTCAGGTGTCCTATTTTAGATCGGAGTTGGAAAAAAGGAGTCGTCCATAATTCCGGGTCACAGGTCCACAAGGGTTGTCCATATTAAATGTTCACTGCTTTGCTATATTGATGTATTATACATGGAATTTAGAAAAAAAAATCGCACAAGGCAGTTTTAAGGAGCGGAAAAATGATTTCCATTATCAAATTTTGGGTCATTGAACATAAGAAGAGGATGTCCAGATAAAAAAGTGTCGTTTATAAACAAATCAATATATCTACAATAATAGTACGATGTTGCATTGCATTGAATCTTTAATTTATTTTTTTAAGTTTAAGAACAAGTAAAAGGGTCATCTTTAAATACTTTGAGTGCAATATTGTAGTGAAAATGCAGACTTATTATTCAAACGCAGATTCATCTTCGCGTATTAATAGTTGAAAGCAAATCGGAGTTCGTACGGGACCAGTTAGTAAACATATAAATTTAATTGAAATTATTAGTAGTCAAAGCAATTGCCCCTGAAAATGGCTTCCCAAATCTTCCTAAATCTCGAAATGTTGAGGTACCTGCCATCAGCATATCGTGAAGTGGATTTCGTCAAGGATCTCTCCAGAGGATTGTAAAATTTAGCTGAAAATTAAAAAAAGAATTTTAAAATAGACGTAACTTTGCGTCAAGCGAATTTCCGTCCCAGTTGTGCATCTCGATAGGTGAACCAACTTTAAGAAGAGGTGAAATAAAGTCGCTACCACTGACTGCCGTTCGTCCGTTCGCACGATGACGATGGCACAAAGAGCCGAGATCAGTTTTTCCGCTTTTCCCAGTCCGAAGAGAACACTTGACACAATTTTGCCGTATTTATTCGGCAGTTGTTTGTCGCTGCTCCTCTTCGTTTCATTCCATTCCATCGTCTGACTTTTACGCATATTGCGAATCTTGGCCAGTAGCAGCATCAGCAGAAGCAGCAACTCTACGATAGCAACCTACCTATGCTGCAGGAGCTTATTTTTCCTCAGTGCTGCTGCTACTGATGGTAGCGGACAAAAGTGTGTAGTCGGGATGTGAGTTCGGGTTGTTTTTGGAAAACTGTCAGTCGGTCGGCCGGAGAGATTGACTTCTTCTCTTTTGGAGTATATCGAGAATGTGTGTGGAGCAAATCTCCACCGAGGATTCACTCCGAGATTAATGCAGACATTTCTCTATTCGAGAGCCAGCAAGATTGGATTATTGGAGAAAAGAAAACTTGGAAAATAGATTTTTATTTATTGTACCGCACCGCAGCAGTTTCAGCAGTGTCGTGGTCCAGAGTGTTATGTAAAATCGAAAAAATACTTGTGACCCATTAGCACTATTCTTTGATTTTGGTTTCCGTTTTGATGTTCAAGTGTTAATCACCAGTGTGTTGACGAGTGTAGCGCACAGTTGGCAAGGTCGAACCTTTACAATTCCGATAGATTTGGACTGCATCCTATTGGCTGGGTGCATCGACATTTTCATCCAAAATAACCGATCAAATGAAGTGCTTAACGAAGCTATTGGCTAAGCTCAGATCACTTTTCCAGTGCAAAAATGGATTATGAAAAACAAATTACCCACAAATATCGCAAGACATTCCTATGACAGGGTCAGTTCGAATCGATGTTTTGGATGTCTAATTATCTCGATAGAAGCTCACTTTAGTGTGAATGACTGTGAAAATATCAGCTCAATGTATATGTTTATTAGTTTTGTCCTCCAGTTTATGTAAAAAAAAACGATTACCATATGAGCAATTGTGTTCCGTGCAATTTCCTTCCCTAGTAGAAAACGACATAATTATGACATAATTGTTTTATAGTGATTGAAACTCTATTGTGCATGAACGAGGAATTAACAACCCAACCTGTACAACTCAAATAGAAACCCCTACTATACTCTCTCTATCTAGTGTCTGAACCCTTTCTTTGTACGTGTTCCATAAAATAGTGAAAAAAGAGTTAGCAATGTGATTTATTCCCACATTCATTACTTTCTTCCTAGTTTAGTGTAGCGTGCCCTTTCACTTCCTTTGATGTTGATCGTAATCATCAGAATAATAATGTTCCGAAAGGTTGAGGCTAGAGAGCAGCAGAACTTGAATTTTATCGATTGAATAACAGGAGACACACATCGAAACATGCGAAACACGCAGAAAATGTGCTTTCGAAAAAAAAAACAGGACAAAGAAAACAGAATCAATGTGTGTGTGGATGTAAAGCGTGTTGTGGAGCTGTTTGCCAATTAGAAAAAGTACAAAAATATTAAATTCACTGAATTTTGTAAAAATCATTATGGACTTGGGCGAATGGGTGTTTGTGTCCCGGTTGGAAGCACAGAATTACATAAAGCGCGATGGACCACGAATGACGTTTGGGACTCTTGCTGAGGGCCACATATGAGATAATTAATAAATGAAATGACATTTTTTCACCGCGAAAAATCGATTCATACTTTTTGGTGTGCCTACATGATCGGCCGAATACTTTCTTCTAAAAGTAATTACGTATCGAACAACTTTTTTTTTCTCAAACCTCCATATAAAATTGAGGCTCGTTAAGCGGCCCTTTCCGGTTGCGCAACTGGGCTCAAATTATGCATGTGAACTTCTGGTTGGCAAAGGTCCATTTCAGCCTGAAGCTCGTTAAATATTCGATAGATCCTTCAAAACTACACTTTTCGGACCATAAGTCGATTTTACAGTGTACCTCGTAGCTAAGAAAGATAAAAAATGGGCTAAATTCGTTTAAAACGCATCCGCTCCAAATTTTTTACCCGATAAATGTTCTAGGAGTGACAATTCGGTTTCCTAACTAATTTTAACAAACCTTACAGCCGTTCTTGTGAATATAGTTCAATGCCAAATCGTGCGTAGATATATGTACTCTGAAAGTTTGAAAAAAAAACAATAAAAATTAAAAAAATAGCTTATTAGAAAATATGTTAAAAATTTGGTCTTTCATGAAGATCCAAATATGCCAAAATTATGTCAACTTTCCAATCCATTTTCCAAATTTTTACGACGACTACTGAAAAACCTCTGACGGTAAATTGATTAAAAATCACGGTTTCATACCACATTTTTTCAAACATTACTTGCTGTCATGATCTCTCGAAAAAAATCAAAAATATATATTGATACGTTCCGAATATACATAGATTCTTACTTCAGCAAACTTATGCACTCTACTTAGACTATTACAAGCTATGAAAGCTGAATGAATGATTGTATTGTTTTGTATATTGTTCATAGATCATATTTCAGTTACGTTACAAGGGTTCCAAAACTATGATTTGGTACAAATCGGTTGAGGTACAAGAGATATATAGAGATTTTAAACGAGAAGTGTCAAATCGACACTCTAGATCTTATTTTCGATTATTTTTCTGGGCTTTCGTTGGGCGTCCCAGAAGATTGAGTCGTTTGGTGGATTTTTCTGAGTTTTGGAGCCAATTTGTTATTTGTTATGTCCTTGAAAAATCAAATCAAAATGATCGGAGAAGCGGTTAAATGTCCTCATTGCACCAATAAGCGCTGTATTAGCTCCGTAGTTGTTCTGTCGGAGAGGAGCAAAGAGCTGAAGATCACGATTCCGCAAGCATTGAGATCGAAAGCTTAGTTGGAGTGCTTCTAAAAGCGCGGGACTATCTAAAGACTTAAATATCAATAACTTTCACACCGGAACAATATTTCTGAACATTAGAAATCTGACAGTGTTACTAGAATCTTTCCATGAAAAAAGAGCAACATATTGGCGTAGTACCGTTTTCCAGCACCGCCTCCCACACAAGTACACTTGGAGATCACCGTACCAAACGCAATCACAGATCGACCACGTTTTGATAAACAGCCGGCACATCATCGGACATCATCGATGTCAGATCATGTCGAGGTGCTAACATAAAATCAGACCACTATCTGGTGGTGGTGAAGATGCGTCCAAAACTCTGCGTAGTGAATAACATACGAAACCAACGCCCGCCTCGGTGATGTATCGCACGTCTGAAGCAACCTGAGGTCGCGGCAGACTACGCGTAACCGCTCGAAGCAGCGCTGCCGGTAGAGGGCGAGCTTGATGAAGCCCCTCTCGAGGACTGTTGGGATACCATCAAGACAGTCATCAACAGTATTGCGCAGAACGTCTTCGGTCATGTGGAACAAACTCGACGGAACGACTGGTTCGACGAGGAGTGTAGGAGGGTGAGGGATGAAGAGATCTATTGCCAACACCGGTTGATGGTCCGGATCTAGGACACATAACAGCTATCGGAGGTTGAAGGAGGGGGTAATATGCCCCTTTTACAAGAAGAGCGACAAATAGGACTGTGAGAACTACGAGGGATCACTGTCCTCAATGCCGCTTACAAAGTGCTGTCTCGAATCCTACTCCAACGTCTAACGCCACAAGCAAACAGATTCGTGGAAAGTCATAAGGTTGAGCTGGGAGGAAAGGTCTACGACGGACCAAATCTACACACTACGGCAAATCCTCCAAAAATGCCGTGAACGCCAAGTCCCTACGTACCATCTATTCATCGACTTTAAAGCCGCATACGAGACGAACGCAGTGCTGTGTGCGAATTTCGGACGAATTGTCGAGTTCATTCAAATCGAAGATAAATGAATGGTTAGGTACTTCTCTATTCTCTCCCCGACGTGCAATACTATGCGTTTTTTTGCGCCACCTTAATAAACGTGTACCTCATTGGGTCTAACCTGCATGATGTTCAACGTGGCGCTAGAAGGTGTTATTCGACGAGCGGTGGGCGAAATTGCGGGGCACGATTTTCACAGATCCAGTCAACTTATCTGCTTTGCCGACGACATTTGGTATAATCGGCAGATCATCTGCGGCGGTGAAGGAGATCTACCGAAAACTGAAAAGCGAAGCAGGAAGGATTGGGTTCATGATTAATACGTCCAACACGAAGTATATGCTGGCCTGGAGATCCGAGACCGACCGAGCCCGTTTGTTTAGTAATAACAAGGTCACGAGCTGGATATATTCAAAGATCTCAGCGGAAGAATGATCAGCGGAAGTTGTGACTACTATGGACTCCACAAGCAACTGCGGTCGATAAGGCTTAGCCCTCGTACAAAGTGTAACCTGTATACAACGCTCATTACACTAAATAGTTGTCCTCCATGGGCACGAAATGTGGATATTGCTCGAGGAGGACCTGCGAGCACTCGGAGTATTCGAGCAACGAGTGTTAAGAACCATCTTTGGCGGCGCCCAGAAGAACGGAGTGTGGCGGCAACGAGCTTGCGCGACTCTACGGCAAACCCAGTATCCAGAAGGTGGTGAAGGCTGGACGGATACGCTGGGCAGGGCACATGATGCAAGAATGCCGGACGACTGTCCTGCAAAACAGGTGTTCGCTGCCAATCCGATAGGAAGAGACGAGCAGGGGCGCAACGAGCGAAGTAGTTAGCTTAAGTGGAGCGTGATCTGGCGTATGTGGGATGCCCGAGAAGTGAGAACGGTTGCCATGGACCGAGTGAATTGGAAGATTCTTCTATCGCTTTACGGTCTTCAAAGCATATGTTGAATTTGAGAAAAACCAAAAAAGTGGCATTCTACAAACGAATTTTTGCATTTTTTTTTATTCAAAAATCAATTCTATTCAATTAAAATCTGGGTACCTTAATCTGATTTAAAAAACCTGTAAAAATTTAGACTAAAGAAGTTTCCGAATTCGAAAAATGTTTCATTTTGACGTACTCTACTGGCAATTATAAAATCACTCAGAAAACCTGTAAAATTGATTCTTTCCTTGTTGAAAAAAGTCTTTAAACTATGATATCCGGAACAAAAACACCGGAAATGGAACCCAAGAAAAAACTAAGAAACTAAGGCCAAACAGTAAAACATTGTTCATCAATTCGTGTTTTTGCAAACGTCCTTCATGGTTCATTGTGCTATTTGGATTGTTGTGATTCGAAACTAAATGTTGTCAACTGTGTAAAATAAAAGTCACTTTAAAAATTACTCAAACAACTGTTAAATATACATAGAACAGAAATCGCTTGGTTTTTTTTACTTTATTTCATTAAAAAAAAAAGCAGTTTCAAATACGATAATGATATCATAATTCATGTGCTTCAAATAGACGTAAATTCGATGTCCTGTCCTTGAACATATATCGCCATTGACGAAAGCATATAGATCAATCACTTTTGTAAAATAATAAGGATTTAGGGGGAAGAGAGCGGAACATTCAAAATTTCCCAAACCTTTTATAGATTCTAAGGCAATTGATAATCTTCTTTGGTCTGGGAATGAAAATTACCTTATAATAAGTTACGGTTATGTACACAGCTACGCCATGTCTATAAATCTACTTTGAGACATAATAAAAAGACTTTATAAATAATAAAAAAAAAACTCAATAAGTGCCGCCCAGGGTTGGCTCACAAGATGTCGGTTGTATTATATAATGTTGCCTCGGCAACAGGAAATGACAATAACAATAATAACGACAATATTAGTGAGGATTCGAATCCGGTTACGATATACAGGTAGATATTTACCCAATACTTTGCATATAGTCGATTTAAACAGCTTACAACTTATACCCACATCCGGCAGTAAATTTTAATATTTCAAAAAATCAAGCTCAGCAGGTCACCGTTTGGATAGAATATTTCAACATATTTTCGCATTTTTCTGTACCTATAATTAAAAAAAAAACAATCATTTACGATCTCGCTTCCGCTGTACAATATGTAATCCATTTCTGTCTTTTGCCACGAATGCAAAACAAGTCTTTTTGTCATTTAAAGTGCACCATCTACACGCAATTTGCACGCAATCATTTGTTTCGATAGACTAAAAGTAGGAATGCAACTTTGGCAAACTATCTCACGCAGCAATGACAAGTTCGAGTTAGATTCTTTACTAGACACGTAGTGTTTCTGCCGCTGCATTTGTATATTTCGCATTGAATGCACAAAACAATTACGTACCATGTACAAAAACCATCGAATGACTAGTTTTTTATTTAAGATTTATCTTCAAAAAGTTAGGATTACAATGGGTTGGAGGGTTAGGATAGAAAATCCTTTTTAGAGATTAAAACTATGTGCATCGACGCATGAATTGAAGGAAGCTTTTAACAGCTATTCGTCAATTGCGTTTTTTTTAATAGGGTTGAAGCCATCCGTAAAATTAAATCAAATTTGAAAATCTTTTATGATTTTATTAACTTAACGCCTGTTCAATGGCATATCTTTCTTAGAAAGTTCAATAAATAATTTTTATAGTTTTGATGATACTGAGATAAGCTTGAAGTTGTTCGACGAAACGGTCAAAACATACCTCGTCGAAGTATTGTTTTCACTGTCCGTCTTTCTACGTAATTATTTTCTTTTTATCGAAGATTTGCGAAGTTAATTGCATTATTGACCTAAGCTTACATTAACTTCAAACGTTTTTATAAATTATTCTGTATCACAAAAAAAAATAGGAAAAAAAATATGTGGACAATAAGTAATTAGTAGAGATTATACGAAAATCGGAATAAAAATTAAATTGAATTTCTTTCACCGGAGTTGTCACTCCCATTTATGAAGAATGGTTAGGATGGAAGCTAGAATGGAATAATGCAATCCGGGACTTGTTATCTCATGAAAAAAATCCGAAAATTTCATCTATCACATATTTTTGTATTAAACTTGCTTATGTATCGCAAATTAGATAGTTTCTATTGATTTTGGTTTTCAACAATGTTTTCCTCATTGCGTTGAATTTTAATCATCTACACTGTTACATGCAATCCTAAATCTGTTTTTGCTGACAATGCTGACAGATTGGACCAACAGCTGTATGTTTAACTATTTCATCTTATTTCAGGTGTCGTGCTCCAATTGCATCGCTAGATTGTATGGAGGAATTCAGTGGTACGACAGCTCAGCTAGATTTCGGTATACATTTGTTTTATTTAAATTATGCTTTTTTAGAATTGGTATAATTGGTTGACAAAAGATTGCTTTAAAGTATGTCAAACTAGTTTGCGACCTTTTTCGCGGTCGGCTTTCGAATTAAACTTTTTTTAAACAAAATCTTAAACCTGTAAAATCTATGTCAGCCAACCGTCTTCAAAAAATCGTTTCCCAATACCAAATTCGTTATGCCGAAATTTATCGGAAACTGGGATGCATCATTAAAATACCCCTCTTCAATCATTTCCGTGCATCCAACAGGACGCTCGATTAGTTTGGGTTCCAATCCAGCTATACCGGCTCGTAACAATGCTACAACAACGCCCGGACTGCGTTACAAGAATCTCGGCAAAAGTGGCCTTCGGGTGTCGAATGTTGGCCTCGGAACATGGCCAATATTTTCACCTGGTGTTTCGGAAGAGCAGGCTGAAGCGATCCTCCGGCTAGCCGTCGATAGCGGAATAAACCTATTCGACCTTTCGGAGGCGCATTCAGGTTAGCCATAACGTTTCAGCAGTTCCCAAAACCGAATTACTATAATATATGTAATTTCGCTCTCTACCTCAGGTACCCGAGCTGAAATTGAATTGGGTAAAATAATCCAGAAGGCAGGATGGAAACGAACAAGTTTCATCATTACGACCAAAATCTATTGGAGTACCAAGTGAGTCGAGAACATATCAAAATTAATTTCAATAATCACTCATATTCTTCTAACAGGTCCGAAGAACGCGGTTTATCCAGAAAACACATTATAGAAAGTGTACAGGCTAGTCTGCAGCGATTGCAGTTATCGTACATAGACATAATTTTGATTCATAAGGCTGATTCAATGTGCCCAATGGAAGGTTAGTTTGAGCAGCTCCAGACGAAAAGGATTGAATTTATTTACTTATCGTTGAATCTACTTGCAGAAATAGTTCGAGCAATGAACTACGTCATCTCCCAAGGATGGTCTATGTATTGGGGAACAGCACGATGGTCTCCAGTTGAGGTAAATAGAAATCTTTCAATACCAAACAAAGTTTCGAATCTTCTCAAAGAAAAAAAAAAGTTGTAATCATGTTTAAAGTTTGTTTCTGAATCTGCATTATTGTTTAACGTCCCTTTTTCTGTCCATCTCCTAAATCAGATAATGGAAGCATACACAAACTGCCGTCAGTTTAACTGTGTTACGCCGATTGTTGAGCAGGCAGAATACCACATGTTCTGCCGGGAAAAGGCAGAGCTGTATTTGCCAGAAATGTACAACAAGATTGGGGTCGGTTTCATGGCTTGGGGCCCCCTTTCGATGTGCTTGGGGGATACGCAAAATGGAGAGCGTTTGTGGCTTCCGAAGGGTTCGTTCAAAACCAAAAGCCAAAGCTACTCCTGGACAGAAGACGAGGTGAACAAAGAGGTCTCGGAACAGAAATGGCTTGAATTATAAATGTTCGAATATCAATCTCTGTTTTTAACATTACAGGAACGGCTGGAGGAAACTCGGCGAATGTACGATAAAGCCAGAGATATCAGCATACTGGCGGAAAAGCTGGGATGCAATGCGATGCAGCTTTCGATCGCATGGTCGTTGAAGCATGAACCCGTGCAATGTTTACTTCTAGGAGCCACTTCGCCCGAGCAATTGCACCAGAGTCTGCAGGCGCTGCAGGTAAATTACAACAAAATCAGAATCGATTGATTTCACAAAGAGTTAGGTTCATGATTTTTAGACGAGCCATTAACATATGAGGCCCTTAGAACCAGAGGGGGCTAAGCTTTTTTTTTTTTTTTTTTAAGAAAAAGCTAGTTTTGAAGTTCAAACAGTTTCACTAAATTCCACAACCATTTTCTTGGAAAAATATTACGACGACTACGATAATGAAAATGAGGCATTTGACATATTTTTGACAAAAAGCAATCTACGCTAAACGTTTATTTAAGCGGTTGCTATTTTCAATATTTGCACTTGGCCCCTCCTGGCTCCAAGGATATTCAATTATTCTTCTTTGTCACCAGTATAATTCTCTCAATCGGTCACGTTAATGTGGTTAAAATAAACGTGGTAATTATTCGTTTAAAACTTTCCCATATCTCAAAAACTTATTCTTAATACACATCCATCCCAGTAGATTTTTTCTCATCAAACGCTTATTAAAACAAAGGGTAGGCTGTGCCCGAGGCTGACAGAAGTTTTATTTTTGGAGCTGAAATTTGTTTATGAAGAAAGAATTTGTGAAGAAATCTCTGAAAACCAACGTTTTGTATTTTTCTTAATCCTGGTTTAATATTCTCGCAGAAAGGTGGGTAAATGTAAAATTACTAATTAGTTTAGTTTTTTTTATTCGAGTGGCATATGAAATCGTTTATATAAATTGGAAACCAACCAAAAGT
Source organism: Uranotaenia lowii (assembly GCF_029784155.1). Classification (NCBI taxonomy): domain Eukaryota; kingdom Metazoa; phylum Arthropoda; class Insecta; order Diptera; family Culicidae; genus Uranotaenia; species Uranotaenia lowii. Next base: position 252,304,848 of record NC_073692.1, read on the forward strand.
GTTTTATTTTAAAACCTAATAAATACAAAAACATTTATCGTAACATAAAATCTCAAATTACGTAATGAAATCATTTAAGATTTTCCCACGAATGCCAAAACGTTGGTGAAATGTCATAAATAAAACAAATACAAGATTTTCAATTATTTAAAATTGTTATTCATTTAAAAGTAACCAAAAGGCATTATTATTTAACATTATTTTCTTGGCAATCAATTTTATTAATACTTCTGATCTTTATAAATTCTTTTGAATTAGGCAAAGCTTAGACAGGGATGAATTAAAAAAAAATTTTTTCAAGGAGATTCTCAAAACTGCACAGTGAGAGTGTGTTGCTTGTTCCCAGCAAACTTTCATTTGGTTCATCGTGCAATATTAATTATCTCGAACAAATCACGGAGTGCAACCAATAATTCTTTTTAAAAATTTTCATGATTAGTTGCTTTAGAAGAGAGCTAGACAAGGTGGTCCAAAATAAGTCCCCTGATCCAATATATGTCCGTCACCCTAGACCACAAGAAATGATGTCGATGAAGTGCTACTTCATCTGATTAAGGTTTACTTTTAACATCAGTTAGAATACTTGTTATTAAAAAGTTACTCATAACATTCATATTTGATTGCGTTACTTTTCTAACTGAAGTCATCCATGAATAAGCATATAATATTCTCATTGAAAGTTAGTTATATATTTATATTTAAAAAAAACTTGTACGACTTTTCGCATTTTTCTGTTCGATTACTTGCTAAAAAGTCATAATTTTAGCTTTTTGTCGAGGTTTGTTTTTTTTAAGTTGTATTATTTATATTTGTTTTTTTTTCTTTGTTTATCAGCACTCTAAACTTTTTTAGATGCTGATTCACTAATTTGAACATCTTTAAATAACTTAAATAGCTTAGGTAAGGGGATTTTTTTTTATTATCTGACAATTTGCGCCGGGGGTCTTCAGATTTTCCCCAAAATTGAAAATTTGATTCATTTTTGCGACTTAAAAACACATGTATTTTTTCAGATTTCTAACATTTTTATTTTTTGAGTTAGCTTCGGTTAGATTTTTTTGTAAATAAAAAATAACCATTTTTCAAAGCTACATAACTCTGTTGTTTCTCAACGGAAATTATAAAATACCACATCAAAATGCATTGAAATTTTAACAGCTTTCCAAATAGAATAGTTGAAAAAAATTAAATAATGACCTTCAACATGAAAAGTTGTAAATAAACTTTAAATGGCGTCTAAAAGTACCGTCTGCACCACCGAATATTTTGCAAAAAATACCATTGTATAGCTCGATTCATGATGCAACTTTCATCTGAAGACACCAAAGTGGGCCATTAACACCTTGAAGAGTTATGAAAGAAATAATGACAATAAATCTCTATTTTTGCATCGAAAACAAACAATGGTCGAACAACTGCACTCACATATGGAGATAGCAAGCACTTCTAACAACATGGAAACAAAAGAACTTACCAAAGCAGGTAAAAAAACACTACTTTTTTGTGCTTTGTAGAGTGTTTGCAGCAAAAATGACTTTAAATTTTAACCAAAATTCTGAGTATCGTTTTGTTTAATAATGGGAATGTTGCTTTTACAACCTGGTCATATACTATATAACTTATTAATTTTTCGATCAAAGATCATTGTGAAGCATAATCAATGCCAATAGTAGAAGCAGGCGCGGTCCTATGGGGGGGGGGGTGATCGGGGTGATCACCCCCCCCCAAGCGGCAAAAAACCGTTACAAAATACCCGTAAATGCTCGAATGTCTATAAAAACTTTTAACTTCGCTTAGTAGATGTGCTTTTGAATTTTCAAAAAATTTCCACTCCGTGGGGGTGTTAATTCAACAGAAATGTTTGTTTATCCCTTAAAGGCTCAAGATTGAAAAAAGTGGGTTTTCCAAACTCAAGCAGCTGTAACTTGCAAATTACTGGACCGAATTATACAAATCAACTTCTGTTGATTTACTTAGAGTGTTGACTTTGAATTTGCTAATCATTTATCTACTTATCATTTGAGCTAGGTAATGAAATGTAGTGACATTTTTTATATTGTCACTTATATCCCTCATATGCCTAAATTTACAAGAGCAAAATTTTCTATTTGTTTCAAAATTGAGAATTAAGAAGCTCAATTCTTTATTTTGTTTTGAATTTTAATGGAAAGACAAATTTTGAAAAAGTCAAATAGAAGAGTGAATATTGTCATAACACTGAAATTCTTCAATATTTTATCTTCTGAAGTCATACATTGATTTCCTTTACCATGCAGTTTCTTTTTTATTTGAGTTTAAGTTTAAGTTTATTATTCGAAATTACGGGACGGTTTATTCTCAAAATAAACTCAAAATAAAAATACTCAAACTATATTCATAAATATGTCAGAAATTTCTTTCACGTTTAATGGATTTACAGATCTTGGTCATTCTAAGAAGTGAAAGTTAAGTGTTAAATTGCCTTATTAGTAAGAAATTTAAATTGTAGTCACATTCTCCATTGGCTGTTTCAGCTGTTTCAGTATGAAGGAATTGGTATTTTGAGAAAGAGATTTAAACTCATCTTCAAAACTCAAAATCTACATTCACAATTATAACACAAGGAAACAAAATTCACATTTTCCGAGGTGCAAAAATTTGAAAACTGACTTTGACTTATTTAGGAGTACTGATTGCAAATTTGTATTTATTCTATATGCTCTGTTTTTCGGTATAACTTTTGAAAATACAAGGGTGAAATTCATTGAAAAAATCGGTGCACTTTAACGCAAAAGTGTACAGTATCAATAAGATTTAGAAAAAAAAGTTCTAAATCATGATCAATTTTTCCGAAGACTATGAATTATTTACCGTGACTTCTAGACGAAAAAATTATGGAATTTAAAAAAAAAAAGTTGAATGTATATTTTTCAAATCGTTGTTTTTAGGAACAACATCTGTATCGTTTTTTCGGTAATTGCCAGCTAGTGGCATTCTTCCCTAAAATCTGCATCGATGAATGTATAAAAGATAATTGAAAGATTCAAAATAATTATTTGTTGTTCATATAGGTCAGTTGCTTCATCTGTTATCATTAATCGATTAAACTCTAAACCAATTAGTTTTCTGCCAAAAAATTTGACAAAAAAAATCGAGTTGAGGACGCAAAATTTTTCCAAAATTAGACTTCCTATGTTTTATTTTTTCCTTTGTGGATTAAAACTTTCCCATTATCAGTCGATTATTTTTTCGGCAACAAGGCAATCCATCTTGCTAATATTCGAAAGGGTTTCTTGTGAATTTTGACTTATACTGCTGGATTTCAAGATCTATACCAATTTTATCGCCGATACTGCTTTCAACTCATCCACGTAATAATTTTGAAATTTTAAGTTAAAATCCAGTTTAAGGTTGGATTAGCTATTTCAATTGCAATAGATAAATACTCGTCACTAAATTCACCCTTCATGGCTTCATTCCACTTTTTTAAAATTTAAATCAATATCGTTTTAAGAGTTTGGAATTATCAATAGGTACCTAAATGAAGAAAAAAAACGATGTTTCACTTACTTTCTAATTTATGTGTTGCTATTTCATTTATTTCAGTACAATTTAAATTGAAAATTTTGTATTATTAACTGAAATTCAAGAGCGAATCAATTAAAATTAAGTTCCAGAAGCTTCTTACTTCAGTATCTGGCTTTGATAATCTTCTTTTTAACTAAATATAAATTTACAGTGTTGATTTTATATTGAAAATTTGAAAAATCAAAACCAGAATTTTGAACGAGTATTGCGTTTCCAAATTGAAAATAATATAACGAAATTTCCAAATCCCTATCCAGTAAATTACTACAATGAAAAAATTTATCACCGTTAATCAGTTTGAAATTCATAGCAATAATTAACTAAAACTTATCTTAAAACCATACTTTTTGTTTGGCCTAGCACTAGTGAACCTTCATATAAGAGAAGCGACATCTGATCCCTCTTAAAATAAAATATGTGGCAACATCGCCGAAATCAAAAAAATCCCCAGCACTGTTTTCTGGCTCAATGTTCAAGCTCTAAAGTGAACGCTCCTTCAATCCAACAAAACAACATTGAACTCGATGCCCGAAGGATCACGATAAACGGTATGAATGACTTGAATTTTGTTAATAATCAGTTAGTATTTAACTAGGAACAAGATTCACCAAAGCATTCAAAAAAATTGCACCTTATCATAAATTCATATGACCAGCTTAAAAATTATCTGTTTGAACTATAACAACAATCACAATACCTTCATTGGTTGAGTTTTCAATAAGAAAGGTAAAAGCTGTGCGACAAAATGCTCGGATCGATTGGAATCGATTTTGACAGTTCTTTTGCTCGATTGGAATTTCGTGTTTCAGATGTCACTTCTATTATATACAGGTTCACTACCTAGCACTAATATTCAGAAGTTCAACAGCGTGTGTATGATTTTCATTTGTAAAATGACACTTATAACAAAAAATTCTTTAAAGATCTTTGAAAGTGACAATTTCAAACTACCAGATATACAAATTATGACAATTTTTTGTGATTTTCTTGGATAAATAGAATCGCATGCAAATTATTTTGGATGTCAATAATTTCCATTAATCTTTTACTTCACCTTGGGTTGTATTTGTATATTCTTGAATGATTTGTTTATATTTGTACATAAGTTTACAACATAGTAGGTATATTTTGTATTTCATTTCCGTTAGCGACAACTAATAAATTGGTTTGTTTGGATTTTTCCTACACTCAGAAATGAAAAAAATATGAAAATTATTATATTTCAATAACTCCGATATTTATCTGACATTAATATCCAGAAATATTAAAAAATAACTATTTCAGATATTTAAATTTATGCATCCGAATAATTTCTTGGCGTGTAATGATCCAATGCATAAAATTTAATAACCGAGAAATTATATATTATTTTGTTCGACCAAACGCTTTGTGCGTTTGAGTCCCAACTAAACGGGTATGAGCACATGCTAGATTCTTCAGTTGCTAAATGCCTTTCAACTTGACTGCATGCAGATTCCATTCTCTAAATATTTAACTGAATCATATTTAAAAAGGATGGACTCAATTGCAGCGAGTAATATTACCAGCGAAATGCACATGTTTTTATGCTATGGTCAATTATGCACATTGACCATAGAACATGAACGAAAATCAAACGATTTTCGTTTGGTTTTTCTGTTTATTTCTGCTTTAAGCGTTTGCCTTTACGTTACGGCTCAAACTTTTATTTCTGACCACCAGATGTCGTTCCCTAACATTTCTCAATGCATAAATTTTAATCGCAGAAATATTTCCCAGTGAGAAATATCCCAGTAATTACACCAGGAGAAATATCCGTGTGCGTAAAGAGGGAGATATGTGAAAATACCTAAAATATAACTGTTTGATATTTTATTTATTTCTGAGTGTAGGAATCAATTTCGATTCATTTTTTTAAAAGTATTTTAAGGCCCTGAACGCAAAGAAAAAGTATATGTACCTTCGTGATAGGTGTTTTTGTGTTTTTGGAATATGTTATGTCTCCTTCATTGTGAAGAGACTTAAAAAATGCAATTCAGTTTTTTAAGTTCTAGTCCTAACGTCAAGGATAGACATATCTAGGTCATAGCAGAAATTTTGGTTTCACGTACAAAAAATCAGAAAGGACTGACTCTTTTATGAGATGGAGAATTTACAAAACAAACACATACACTATAAAAATCACTTTTTGTTTTCAGGATGTTGAAATGGAAATTACCATTTATGAAAAAAGAGAAATTTCAAAAACTCCTTTTCCCAGATTTCTCGGGAATGATCACAAAGAGTCGTCATTCGGTTTCCCTGGAATCATTGAAATGAATTTCTTTTAGAATTTATTTTTTTTATTCAAAACACGCAGAATAAATATTTTGAAGACTTTTCGTTTGAACTATTGAATAAATTTTTCAAATTTTTTCCTATAATTTTTTAAATAGGAATTTTATGAAAAAAAATGAAAGTTTTTTCAGTTCCATATAAGAAAATTTTAAATTGTAGGATAGTTAATTTTCAAATTCAAGACGTATACACATTTATTGGTGAGAGAATAGAGCAAAATCGTAAGGCGAAATTTGAGATTGACGAAAGTTTAGTGCTTAAAGTCTAGCGCGAGAATAAGATCACAATACATATTATTAACATTTTTTTTTGCAGTAAGATGTGTTGATTGTTCTATAAATATTGAAAAAGTTTGTTAAAAGATTTCCTTGTTCTTCTCTTATGCCATATTTTTCAAAATACATCTGATTGTGAAATTGAAGTGGGGGTGGAGGAGTAGTGTGCAGCTTATATTGTGCTTATTTGAAAGCGCTACACTCTCATCCCCCTCCCCCCGCCACCCTCCCCTTTTTTCGCTTTTCACCAGATATAACGTTCCTTCATATTGACTGATTTTTGAAAATTTGAAAAATCACCCCCCCCAAGAGCCAACTCTAGGACCGCCCCTGAGTAGAAGGTTCAGTCCCTGTGTTTGGGATCACAAAAATGTGATTAAAAAGATGAAATATAGACGTGCTTTACATAGGTTTTATATCGGGAGCTAAGCACTGGACACCAAAAACCTTTCCCATTGATCAAAAAAGTATGAAAAAGTGGCACAAATGTTGAAGAAATAATCAAAGAGCTCAGTGTGGCCAGCCCAGGCTGTAAAATGATGAAAATATGTTACTTCGTTTTCTAGATTCGCCCAGTTTTGAGGTTTACCATACTAGAACGAACATAATTTGTCGTCAGTGTTTTGCTACCTCGATCGCTCACGCACGAATCTTCAGTGTTCCACCGTCTATTTTAAATCAAATCTGGGGAATTACGGATGCAAATCTTAACGCATAAACTTCTAAAAATGACAGTAAAATGTGCATAACTTGTTGTGATCTGGTGCAAAACTGGGTATAAACGAATACGTTATTAGATTTTTGGATATAACATGAAGTCAGTTAAGCTGCAACAATCTACCGCCCCTTCTTTCATAACAGTCCCATATACAAAAATAAGGAAGCGAGACAATCAGCTTTTTCTGTTTTGGAATATATTTTTAAATTGTGACCACCACTTTCAGCATAAACGAAAATCGTTTCTAGGTTGTCATAATAAATCGTTAGACCTGAAATTTTCGGAATTGGGCTATTGGTAAGGTCTAGAGCACTATTTTTATTCATAATGGGACTGTTAATCAACCATATTTGAAACCTTTTTCGAATCTACTGACATAACAATCCCATACAAAATATATTTTTCTCACCAAGCTACTTTCTAAGACTTAAATTTGATCATTTTTGAACTTCTAAATGCAATTGTCAGAAAAAGAAACATACTTTTGCAAAAAAAATATCATGAATTCCACATTGTAAGTTGAATCTTTTTACGATTTTTGATTGCATCCGATAGTTTTTCGCTCAGGAAGTCATTCCTAAGAAAGTCAGACCTGCCTTCGAAAACTAGTGTGCATCATTCGACATCAAGTGAGTTAAAAAAATGTTTAAATGATTCGAAGCAATAAACCAAAGACTATATCGCCGAAAGAAACATTGAAAAGTAACCAAATCCGTGGTATTCCAAATATGGGATTGTTATTCAGGTATATTTCATATAGGATAGCCACGAATTGATATTTTTTTCGAAATTTCTAGAACAAAACCTCTTTTTTTAGTCTTTTATGTTGAAGCCTTATGTTGACCTAAAATGACGAAAATTCATATGGCACTGTTATGCGAGTAGAGGCAGTCTTAAAAGGACGAAAAAATAGTGTTTTTTACCAGCTTTGATAAGTTCTTTTGTTTTCATGTTGTTAGAAGTGCTTGCTATCTCCATATGTGAGTGCAGTTGTTCCACCATTGTTTGTTTTCGATGCAAAAAAAGAGATTTATTGTCATTATTTCTTTCATAACTCTTCAAGGTGTTAATGGCCCACTTTGGTGTCTTCAGATGAAAGTTGCATCATGAATCGAGCTATACAATGGTATTTTTTGCAAAATATTCGGTGGTGCAGACGGTACTTTTAGACGCCATTTAAAGTTTATTTACAACTTTTCATGTTGAAGGTCATTATTTAATTTTTTTCAACTATTCTATTTGGAAAGCTGATAAAATTTCAATGCATTTTGATGTGCTATTTTATAATTTCCGTTGAGAAACAACAGAGTTATGTAGCTTTGAAAAATGGTTATTTTTTATTTACAAAAAAATCTAACCGAAGCTAACTCAAAAAATAAAAATGTTAGAAATCTGAAAAAATACATGTGTTTTTAAGTCGCAAAAATGAACCAAATTTTCAATTTTGGGGAAAATCTGAAGACCCCCGGCGCAAACCCGTCAGATAATAAAAAAAAATCCCCAGGTGTTTTTTTAATTATGTAAGTAAATTTTCCTAACTTTTTTAAGTTTGATAAATAAAAGAAGCATATGATGCGTATTTTAGTCAACAACATATAGAAATATATGCTCACGCAAAGTGACGACGATGACAGTTGGTTTTAGATTTTATATCTCAACGCACATCTGAGATATTAAAAGTGGCCCATGTTTCCCCATGGCCCACGATACCCCACTCTCCCCTACTAAAGATTAAAAAAAATACAAAAACTTACGATTTTTCTCAAATGTAAAAAAAACTGATTTAATGAGTTAGTTTCATTCATAAACAGTGCTTTTAAATCATTTTAGGTAGAGAAATGGATATTTTCTGTAATGTGCCGAATACTTTGTCCAGCGAAAAATGGAGCATTAAGTCTTCTTCCCTTCTTGTTATGGTAGTCTAGTAGTCAATGTTATCGAAAGAATATCAAAGTCGTCTACCAGTTGAATGACCAAGCTACAATGTCAGTCAGGCAGCATGGTCAATATTGAATGGCATTTTTGCACTCCACTCGCATCACACATACGATCGTCTTCCTATTTCATTTTCTGAATGTGTTGAGATGGATTTTACGTTGAAAGTTGCACAACAGTTGAAAAAAATGTAGTTGTTGGCTGTAAGAAGAAAAAACTCATAGCAAGTATGATGTCGTTCATTCAACTTGGTCATAAGTCATAACATTGTAAGCTTATGTCGCTGACCAAAAATCAGTATCGCGTGACCATAGATATGCTAAGCAGTATCAAAGTCGGGTGATACTGGCTGTCTGGCAATCATAATTTGCATCTCTGCCACACACTATTAATAGTAACATTGAATAAATGTGCTAAGTTAAGTTATTGCCGAATACTTTTGTCCAGCAGTGTATGTGGCTAATTTATCCAATTCCTGAAAACTAATTGAAAAGCTACAAATGCATAATTTGTTAAAAAAAAGTTACAAAGGTTCGAATTTTGAAAAGTTATTAAAAATAAATTTGTACTTAGCTTGAGTACTTTTCACTGCTGAGTCAAAGTTTATCCAACAACAGACGGAATCAGCCGAGATACCAACTTGAGCATCGATTTCTTAGAATATGGAGGGTTCTTTTTTGCCTTATCAGTCTCTTCATTATTGGTGTCACCACTGGGGTCTTCCGTACCGGAATAACGCTTTACACTCTTTTTTCTTTTTTTTTTATTTTGAAACTTTTTTCACAAGTTTGAAATGGAGAGCTTGAAAAAACGCGTCAGTTTCTTGTCGCAGTCTACTTTGATCTCCCACGTAAAAACCGCAAATCAACATTGGCAATAAAGTAGGTAAGGCGAGGCTTTCAGGGATTTCGGAAAGAGAATGTTAGTGAAGGAATTCTTATTTTAAAAGAAAAAAAACAGTTGTTAACAAACTCGATAACTTAAAACCATTACACTCTCGCTTCAGAAATTTTCAAAAAAAATTATATCGATTTTACTTTTTATTGCAGCTTCTGCCGCGTCTTTCAACTGGCGTTATGTTGGAGATAGAACGGATTTTGGAGAATAAACCCGTTAGACCACCCCCGATATCGACACTCGCGCTTCGGTGACAATCAGCCTGCCCCCCGGGGCCTCCTAGTTTGACGGGAGTGCCTTGTGGGGCAGAGTCACCCAAAGAGGAAGACATCAGCATGGGCGAGGATCAAAAGGAGTCGCAGAAAATTAGCTTTTGTGAAATTCAGTGACAACAGGGGAATTTAGACAGCAACAAATTTTCCTCCTCGAAATCCTCAAAGTATTCCGAGAACCCCAAAGCCGGCAGTAGAAAGGATACTGTTAAGTATGCAAAAGTATCCGAGTCTACCAGTAATTTAGAGATTTCCCTTTTGTCCAGTACTCGCTTAGATAGTAATCCGACTAACATTAATAAATATGATAATAAAAAAACGAAAGATAATAAGAATGCACGCCAATTAGATCGCAATAAGTCAATTGATACAATGATAGTCAGCGCTAATGAGCGAGAGGAAAATGCAAAAAATTGCAAAGCTAAAATTCGTCGCAACTCGAGTTTGATTAGTTTTAAATCGTTGGACATAAGCCTCAAGTCTATTTACTCCTCACTGAAGGGACACAAGCTCAGCGCTGACAAGGGACGCAACGAGACGGTTACGGCTCAAAAGGGAGGCTGTATCCTCCGAGCGCCCTATCTCAAAGTAGAAACGGTTGAAACTGACGAATCTCAGAAGCTACTCCTAACGTACGCTCAATCACCGGGAGGCTCACAGCATAGAAGAAGCTTCGACACTACTAGCTCGCAATATCTTAGCACGCAAACTAATTACCAAGAGTTAACGCAATCTCCACATGGCAGTTCGCCGTATCTCTCCGTAAGTACCGGAAATATTCGACGCTCGTCCACGTCCGACATTCTCGGCAGCAGTAGCAGCAGTCGGAAGGGCAGCATCCAGCAATCTTCATGCGGATCGGTTCTGGACAGTCGTAAACCCAGTACATCCGATATGCTTCGCAAGGCTCGTGAACGCAAGGGAAGCGAAGGCAAGATCGGGCGCAGTATATCACAAGGTGGCATCGCCAGGGGTGGCCTCAGAAATCGACGCACTAGCATGGCATATTGATAAACATTGATAATACAGATATATAATATTGCTAAACAATAGTAGGGCTTTAGTTTAATGATAAAACTACAATTTGAATCAAACAATTTTCAAATAGATAATTCACTTCTTTTTCGGTAGACGACACGGAAGACAAAAAAAACGACTTTAATAAATCACAAATTGCCAATCAAACCATAAGGAAACAACTTCTATCTCACACCAAATTTTTCAATCCGTTATTTACAAATATCTAATGAATGCAAATCAAATATGCGTCTGTTTCATTAGTTGTTTTTATACTCATAAACTATGGAGAACTTTAATATTTATCAATAGCGATTGCAATAACTAGATAGCTAGCACTGTTAAAATGTTGTTTTCCCTAATGTTACATTGTGCCCGAAAGAGTTTATGATTTTTTAGTGTTATACCTAATCGTAGTTTTTTTCCGTAGGCATTTGTTTCGAGAGAGAGAGAGAGAGAGAGAGAGAGTCGTTTGGTCGAACCGAATATGTTATCCAGGTTTTGCCTTTTCTCAGTGATCAACCCTTTAGGAGGCAAGAAGCAAAACTGTTCACTATCTTAAACTGCATTGTACTTATACAATATACAACTGTTACTGTAACTACATCTAAATTATCACAACCGTGTGATGCCTTGTTTACAAGTTTGTTGCTTACAGTCCAAAATTTGTTGAGCTTGGAGTAGAAAAACTATACCGATAGCTCTAGGGCAAGAAGTAGACATTTTAAATCACGTTTCAAAGTCCTTTGATATCTCGTTTTTTCGCTTGTCGCGAGTGTGCTATACTCAGCATGCCTCAAATACTAGAGATTCTATAATGAAACTTTATTCTACAAAATTAATCACCACATTTCCAGTTCCTCATTTATAGTAAATTTTTATAATTAAGGCTCTCAGGATCAGAGGGGTGCAAGTGCCAAAATCATCAATATTGAGTTAAGTATACCTAACGATTCTTCATGTTTCAATGTACTTCGATGCAAAACTGAGATTTTTTTATAATTTTTTTTGAACACTCTTCTTTCGATTGAATTAAAACTGCTCGAATTAGAAAAACATATAACAAATCGAGCACCTTCACAAACTTTGACAACATTTAGGCACTTGCACCCCTCTGAGCCCAAAGGTCTCAATTTAGTCCGGTGGTTTCTGAGATATACGGTGTCAAATATTTGTATTTCCCGGCAGTCCTTAATGTGTTAAGAAGGCAAAATAATAACCAATGTATATCAAAATACAGCGTGAGTGGTGAAACTATCAATATCTAGCACATGTCAGATGTTCGACCTGGAACGCTTGGATCTATAAATTCATTCGTTTTTGGCTACTTCATACCTTATCTATACGGTAAAGTTTTATTTATTCCAGCGCTCACGAAGCATCTCAAAAGGAATGTTTGAAATTGCAATAACCTTTGATTGTAAGCAAATATTTATAGAAAAAAGCTCAAACTTTCGTATGAAAACAAGAGTATAGTTAGTTTGCAATATTGATGTGTTAAAGATATGTTCATCAATGATTAAACCCTACTTAAACATCTTTAGGACTGTGATTTCACATGAACGAAAGTGTACACCAGTGTTCACATCTAATGATTGCGATTAGCTATTTTTCTTGATGTAAAGTAAGAAACAACAAATAAAGACGAGTGGAATGAACATTTATATATTAACACTACCAAGAGATCACTCTTACTTGATTAAAAAAAACCAAAAATCGCACGATACCGTCCAAAATTGAAGGCACTGCAGAGGCGTGTATCGTGAGTTGTTGGCAAACTAAAACCAAAACTTAGCTAAAGCATTAGTTATTCTATAGTATTTTTACAGAGTAAAACACAAAAAAATCGAATTAAGTAGTTAAACTGCTTGTCAGCAAAAACTTAAATGAATATGGAACAGAAAACAAACAACAATACAAACCCGCAATAATATATCGAAATTTTGTAAAGCAAAAAATTAATAGAGACGAAAAAACAAAGCTCGGAAAGCATAACTACCAGATTAGCAGAACGCGCGGATTGAACGAACTTGACACAACATCTTTAACAAGCATAAAAGATTTAATTCCATCAATGAACGAAAAAATAGCTATGCCAAAAGTGCATCTTTTAGATTAAAATAAAATAATTCGTCATGATTGAAAACAATGAATATATGAAAAAAAAAATCACGTGTAAATTTAGCAAATGTAAAACTTTGGTGGAGAAATTAAAAAAAAAAAGGTCAAGCGAAAACGAGGAAGCCGCATTTGAATAGAACTAAGATTGAATATTTTCAACTTCTAATTTAGATATTAAAAACGTAAATCGAAACAAAGACAAATGATTTTGCAACACCAATTTAGTCATTCAAAATATAAAAAAACAACAACTAGTACATACAGTAAACCAAATTTTGGCAAAATCAAATAAGCAAGACGAAACATTGTAGCGTTTAGAAGCAGACAGTCTGTAATCGCAAAGTGTTGGGCAATGGATGCGAGATGTGCTGTTAAGCCATAAACGCAGCCACAATTCATCTCTGAAATAGGAACTAAAATAGACAAAATGCACATTTGCGGAATTGTGATATGGTTTACCTACTGGACAAATTGAGAAACAACTTTTTCGTGGCTAGTTCTATCAATTATGTTATGTGCTCATTTTTTTCACCCTTAATGGAATTGAAGGTTTACCGAAAAGGGCCACCTGTAACTTGCCCTCCATTTAAATTGTAATGATTTTGATTGTTTTTTTAAAGGTATCTTCAAAAAATTTATAGAACTTGTATCAAAAAAATGCTATCTGAAGAAACATTTCCCATTTTTCAATGAAATTTATATTTTTTATCTCTTTTTGATCGTGGCTCGTTCTAGTGGGTTTTTGGAATTAGAATATTTGTCATAAGCTACAAGCTGATTTTTTTTCTTTCATACTGAACAATGTAAGTTTGATGACACCCTCAGTGTCAAGAATAGATTTAAGTTCATTTTTTTCGTAACAGTACAGTACAGAGCAAATGAACAGAGTTTGTTTGTAAAGCTCGCCCAAGTTGTCATTCATAGTGAGTATCGGTTGAAATATTTAATCAGTTTCTCGAATGTTTCCTACTGCAACCAAAATTGTTCACAGCCAAGCGAAATCCAAGCGATAGCATTAGAAAACACACTTTAACACCAGTTGCTTATTTGATAAGAACATTTCATTAGCTAGTTTGTAAAAATAAACAAAATACGGAAAACAACTCACGATTAAGTCACTTATTAGATACTTTGTTGCGTTTGTTAAGAAACCATTTGGCAGACTCACTGCGCCGTTATTCTGTAATCCGTCACGGATTTGTTTTCTGTTACATTTAACAACAACGATATTTAGCAACTAAAAAGATACACATCTTCAAGCTCAGTGAAGTTGTAGATAGCAGAAGTGAACTAATAATCTTTCTACCAGTCGACTGCAAGCAATTAGTTTGAGGATAACTCAAGTTTTCTTGGCAATTGGCTTAACATTTTAAGCGCTTACAGTACACATCCGAGGGAAGCAAAATTTAAGAAACCAACAATATCTCCTACTTTGTAAGCTGCAAACTGTAAAAAGTATTTGAACAAATCAATAAATGTAAACACACAATATTTACATCATTTATTCATCTATTTAAAAATCTATTTATCTAAAAAACGGAAATAATTTATACAAAACAACAATGTGATATGATTGTGAAAAGCAAAATACTAATTTTAAACGCAGATATTTCGATAGTCCATGTTATGAAAAAAGATTTAGTCATTCTCTCAAAATACTATCGTGGAGGGGGGGAGTTAAAAAAAATTTGAAATCAAAAAATGACTCAATCGAGCATCGAGACGAAAAAAATTGAAACCCCAAATCTTATTTATTTCTCTTAAACTAATATTAATAACAATAGATCTATCTTTTTTACGAATCTTGCCCGACAGTTTGTATAATACTATCACACAAAACAACAATTCGTCCTTCAAAACAAAAAACAAAAGAAAGAGCTGCGTAGCGTATATTAAATGATTAATTGAAAGTAAAAAACAGTTTGATTCATTCAAGACCTTATTGATCAATCAAGGAGGTAAATCACAAAAAAAAACACGTACACGAAAACTCATATTTCAACTTTCAATAAAAAAAATTCTAATCTATTAAACCAAAAGAGTCAAATGCCGCGATTTTTTCAATAGAGAATAAGCAATTTAGAGGATGATAGCGATAATCAGTCCTGAGAAATTACAAATAGCAACGTTTTGCCTAGATTCCAATGAGTTTTTGAAGATAGGTGCCGTAGATTGTGATCCAATTTGCGTGAAGAATGTCTTCACTGAATAATATCAAGTTTGTTAATCTTCCGATAAATCAAGTTTGCTTTCATCAGTATTGTTCAGTTTCAACAGACATCAAAATAAAGCCTTAGATTCGGTTCAGACAACATTCTCATGTTTCATGTTATCCATACGATAAGATAAAAACTCAAAGAAAATAAAGTTTGTTCTTTCGAAAAAGTCAAGTTTCGAGAAGCAAAGAATAAAAAATGGAATGATAACTAATCGCATCCTCTCAACAAAAACTACGAAAAAACAGCTAAAATAGAAAATTTATAATCTGCTATCTTAAAATCGCAAACGAGGAACAAAAGAATAATCGATATATTTAATCGGAGAAGAAAAGCCGGTTAAGCTAGAGCGAAAAGCAAAACCAAAATTAAAAAAAAAATTCAAAACATTATTACAACTTTATAAAACTATTTTAAATATAATGTTGATATGCAATTCACTGAAATAAAAGAAAAAGATTTTCATTTCAAATAGGCTTTCGGTGTAGTTGTTTTTGATGACAAATTTGAACAGATTAAAAAAACAAGAGCCATAACTGAACATTGATAGCGCATTGATTCGCCGGTTTTGTGTTTAGTTTAGCCACCACAAACTATTGATGATGTTGAACGACTGGTACGAGATGAGAGGAATTTCCAACTTCTACATTTTTTGAGCAGGTAAATTCATTCAATGATATCTGTTTTCCGTTCATTTATTTAGCAATTTCTTTTTTGCGTTTAATGATTCATCATGTTGTATGAGGGAATGTGACAGCGGAACAGACTTTAACAAAAATTGCGATGAAAAAAGCAGCATCTGAACTCAATATCTATTGCGATTCTACCGGCGCGGCGGCTGAAGCATGCCAACTAGCGACTGTTGATCTCGTGAAACGTTCTAACGCACGCACTGTGAATGTCACCGAAAGAATTTTTCACATGAACGCTACGTGAAAATGTACATAGATTTTTGCCACCATGAAAATCATGTGAATCCTACGTGAATATCAGGTAGCAAACAGAGCTCGCGCAGCAAGCAGAATTCACGTAATTTTCATATGGATTGTATGTGAGATCAACGTGGATCGAAAGTGAGTTCGTTCGGCTACGTGGACTCAGCCGA
Organism: Uranotaenia lowii; assembly: GCF_029784155.1. Lineage (NCBI taxonomy): Eukaryota > Metazoa > Arthropoda > Insecta > Diptera > Culicidae > Uranotaenia > Uranotaenia lowii. The sequence continues at coordinate 252,321,287 of NC_073692.1, forward strand.
AAAAGGAACGTAAAAATTACCTGGATTTTCACGTAGCCACTTGTTACGTGAATTTTTCCCTGGTTTACGTGAAGTACTTAGCAGTTAATACAAAATCACTTGATCCTTACGTGAAATTCACATAGTTGAGTGCTGTCAAAACAAAGACACATTCGATTTACGTGAGAATCCAGTGATCCGGTAAGTACAGAGGGATTTGATGCATTTTATGTGATGATCACGTAAACTTGAATGGCTCATTCACGCACTGAAAAAACTTTTCACATCAGCGCTACGTGAAAATGTACATAGGTTTTTGCCACCCTGAAAATCATGTGAAACCTATGTGAATTTCAGGTAGCAAACGAAGCTCGCGTAGCAAACATAATTCACATAATTTTCATATGTGTTGAAGGTGAGCTCCATTTGAAGGGCATACCGTTCACGTAGATCGATATGCATTTCACATAGATTTTATCGAAATATGAACATAGTGAGTTTTTTTTCTGAACAAATTAATAAAAATGTTTTGCTGTTGCAGACACATTTTATTGTTTCGACTAATTATACTAGTTTATCAAATTTGAAAAAATCGTGAACTTGACTGACTGACCAATATTTTTAATGTGAAATCGGGCGCTGAATCCGAAAATGAAATTCAAAAAATTCTCAGTATAACAGTTTTTGAGTTATGCTCCAAATATAAAATTCTTGAAAAATAAAAAAAGTACATGTACTTAGATTGAAATACCTCGGACCGCATAAAAGAAATTTGTTGCATATTAAAGGTGATCAATTTTGCTATCGATCATCTGAGCATCATTTTTGCACATCATCAACAGTATTGTTGATATTAGTGGCTTTATGAAAGAAAAAATTATAAAAAACGCATTTTTTACAGAAAATTTTAATTGAAAGAAAGTTTTAGACTCGATGGTAACATTTAAAAAAACTGATTTTCTGATGACCTTAAAACTGAATTCAAAACAAAGATTTCAAGTGGTTATTTTTCATAATCGGATGAAAATTAAAGAAGTTACGGTTACTTTACCATAACAGTGATTTTTGAATTTTTGAACAATTTAACGATCCGCAGTATACTAATCATAGTATAGGATGAATTGAACATGGTAAATCTCACTCGCTCCGAGTCAAAATTATTTGTTAGCTTACCAGAAGGTCACATGCCAAATTTTAGAATGATCTGACCATGGGGAGGGGTTGCTTGAGTCTCAAACGTGAATAGGATTTTAAGGTATTATGTTCGGGAGAAGCAAAAAATACTGGTTTTTCGATAATAACGTTTATCTTAATTGTTCACCTTTAATACGCAAAAAAGAGAATTCAAATTTCTTTTATGCGGTCCGAGATATTTCAATCTAAGCACAAGTACTTTTTTTATTTTTCCAAAATTTCATATTTGGAGCATAACTCAAAAACTGTTCTACTGAGATTTTTTTGAATTTCATTTTCGGATTCAGCGCCCGATTTCACATTAAAAATATTGGTCAGTCAGTCAAGTTCACGATTTTTTTCGAATTTTGTTACTAGTGTTATTGAGGAAAACCGAAAGCGAAAAATCATAATCAATGTAAAAAAAAATGGCTAGTACGTTTTTTGGAGGATAAGCGAACTGATATTTATTGAGTTAATTTTACGAATGGAAAGATTGGTATTTGAACATTTAAATTCAGCCACATTTCTCGACGCTCACTACAATCTTCCGAAAATCAATCATTTTCACCGAGTCATGCTTGACTACATTCAGAGCCAAAAAATCAAAGCAGTCAAATTTTCCTTCTTCAACCAAATCATACAAACAATCATGCATGACAACGACGCTTCCGTATTTGAAACACTTTTGCGATACATGATGAGGTAAAAAAGGACGCAGTCAGCAACGAACGTCTCGATGCTGATTTCCTTCCCTTGACGACTTTCAACCTTTAGGATCATAACTGATATGTATCAGTTCTGAGCGATCTATGTAGGCTATCAGATGATTTTTTATTTTTCGCTTTGCCTAGAAGGACAAAAACATGACTAGGTAACCGCAATGAACTGTCCAGCATGTGCTGCAGCTTTTTTGAACATGTTGTCCTGGTATTTATTCAGATTTTTCCTTTTGAAACATTAATGATCGTCTATCAATAACGAGCATTATCAACAATGATGCGAGGATAGACGTTCGGGAATGATTGAGGGAGCGACGTTCAAAATGTATCACCAAGTATGTCGATCACCGTCGATTAGCCACGTGACGAATAGCAACGGTAGCCTCCGGTGGGGCATGGTATATCTTCTTGTATCAAGTTAGTGTTGATTTTCGACATATATTCAATGGATACTTTTACCACGTGCGTATCACAGCACTCGGAGGTAGCATCATTCTAGCTAGAAACCATTCCTGATTGCTTTTCTTGAGCGATTTTCCGACCACTGGTGTCAGACAGCCAATGTCAGCCGACTTTGATACGGTTTTACATGTCTATGTCATGCGATACTGATTTTTGGTCAGCGACATGTGCTTACAATGTCATGACCAAGTTGAATGAACGACATCGTGCTTACTATGACTTTTTCCTTTTTACAGCCGAAAATAACATTTTTCAACTGTTTCCCAACTTATAACGTAAAATTGCTCCCAACACAGCCAGAAAATGAAATAGAAAGACGACCGTATGTGTGATGCGAGTGGAGCGTAAAAATGTCATTCAATATTCCAGCGCAGTTAATAATATCAGTTTTGGAGAATCAGGCTGATTCGGACCTTTCCCCCCGCGTGTGATCTTGGCCAGCACCCCGGAATGCAAGGTATATGTCAGGCTCGCACGGCGCTTCGGTAAGCATGAGTGCCATCCGGCGTTTTATTAAAAATTTCAACAATTTTTTTTACAGAGAAGGTGTTCCGCCTGTGTATTTTGTAGCGGTTATGAATGTGTGTCCACATTGGTAAATAAAACTTAAAAAATGAAAAAAAAAGTTCGAACATTTGAAAATAAATTTCAATCTTTTCGTCAAGAAATTGTGTTCTTTTTTCTAATATCGCATTGGGATAAATTTTAAAAATAAAAAATGGGAGGAAGGAAACCTAAATTGATGAAAAATCTCGGGAGAAAGCCTTTTCGAACTCACAGGAAAATTTAAACAGTCCTGCCATTTACAGGAAAACACGGATTCGAAGCTACAGGTGAATTTGACAGTTGTTTTCCTGAGCACTTTTTCTGTCCCGAGATTTGTCCTGTAATTTCAGCTGTTGAAAATACAGGAGAAAATCGTTCCGACCACAGGAGAAAAGATTAAGTGTGTAGTTTAATAGGATTTTTTTCAAATTAAGATTCTGTTCTAAACTCATTTTTCCTAATGCAATTTTTCATCCTGTGGGGATGAATAAACCAATTGATTTAAAATCCCAAAAAAAATTAATGCAATTTGAAGATACAGTTATCAGGTTGGTTTCTCTGGTCTTTTTTATATCTGAGTTCGTAGTTTTTAGTTCTTATTTTCATTAATAATTATTTAACATTTATTTTGAAATTGATTTAAAAATTTCAATTTATCATTCAAATTCTGAATCTATATACATAATAATGGATTTCTGTCTGTCTGTCTGTTCCCTATAGACTCAAAAACTACTGAACTGATTTACTTCAGATGGATGCTTTTGAGGCCTGAGACGGTTCCTATTATAGTTTGAGATCCCTCCCTCTCACTAGAAGGGGGGAAGGGGTCTCAAAAGCAATAACAATGTTCCGAAAATCAATCATTTTCCATCAGCCATGCTTTATTGCATTCAGAGCCAAAAAATCGAAGCAGCCAATTTGCACTAAATCTGAATTTTAAAGTTTTAATGCGGATCACTCAAAATTAAAAAAAAAATGCTCTAAAACTTGTCTACATAAGAAGGGGAGATACGGGCATAATGGCAACCTTGAGGAAGACGCTTATTTAACCATAGAAAACAGCTATGATATAATGCGCCAGCACTAAATTTTAATTCGGAAGTCCAGACTTCCGACTTCCGACTTCCGACAAAGAAAAGTGAAGTACTAGGTCGTCGGAAGTCTGTTCGTTGGAAGTTTTGTTGCCAGTTCACCAGCGACGTTTCTAAAAAAAATATTCAAATTCAAAATATGTGACTTACATCATTTTTTCGGGTTCAGGTACTAAAAAAAAGTCTATTTCCCAACTGGCTGATACTTAAAAAAATAGATAAAATCGTTTAAAAAATGCATCTTCGAATTTTTTGCTCAAAGGTGAAAATCAGGGCATAATGAGAACCCCCATTGTGGCAGTATAAGCAACATTAATCGGGGCACGATGAGCGTTTCTGCCGTGGAATCTAGCAGGGAATTTCACTCGATGAAGTCAACTGAATAATAAGCTACAGCCTGACTTGTTTCATCTGACGATTTGGCCTATTGGTTAGATGTCGGAGAGGTTATCAGTAGGTTCGAGTTCGATTCATGCTAGGTGATTTTTTTTCATTTACCATTCATGGTCGATGCATTTTACACTAAACGGTGAGGCGTAGATCCACCAAACGAAGCAATAATGTGTGACATTTTGTAGAATACAAACAATTCACACACACACACTCATACATTATGTTATGGTGCTTTGCATCACACGCCAAGATGCTACTAGTCATATAATGCAACAATCAAAATAATCGATCATGAATGATAAATGAAAAAAAATCTCCTCGAGCAGGAAATCGAACTCGAGACTTCTGATTACCTCTTCGACATCTTACCAATAGGTCAAACCGTCACGTCAAACCAGTTTACGGTGATGCTGTAGCTCTATCATTCAGTTGGCTACATCGAGTTGAATTCACTGCTAGATGATACAGCAGAAAACGCTCATCGTGCTCCGATTAATTGGGCTCTGTTCGCCCTGAGTCAACAAATTAAAGTAAAAATGCGTTTTAAAATTGATTTTAGTGAAAAACCAAAAAATTAATGATGGTAAAAATTGAGAAACAATGTATATAGCATGTTGCAGTGCGTACATTATAGATCAAGATGATTCAAAGATCATAAAAGCTTGTTTCCTGGTGCTTGAAAACACTTTTCGTCACTTGAGAACATAGATGTTTTTGTTTAAATATTTCTGTAAAGATGTGAAAAATTAATACTATAGGGAAGTACAAAAGTATTCTTCATGAAAAATTTATTCAAGTAAATGCATAATTTTGTATAAAAGAGAAGTGCTCGTTATAACCCGGTTGCTCGTTATGCCCCGGTGCTCGTTACGCACAGTGCTCATTATGCCCCAGTGCTCATTATGCCCCAGTGCTCATTATGCCCCAGTGCTCATTATGCCCCGATGCTCATTATACCCCGATGTTTATATGCTCATAATGCCCCGTTGTTTATATGCTCATTATGCCCCATTGTTTATATGCTCATTATGCCCCATTGTTTATATGCTCATTATATCCCATTGTTCTCATTATACCCCATTGTTTATATGCTCATTATGTCCCATTGTTTATATGCTCATTATACCCCATTGTTTATACATATACCCATTATGCCCCATTGTGTATATGCTCATTATACCCTATTGTTTATATACTCATTATACCCCATTGTTTATATGCTCATTATACCCCATTGTTTATATGCTGTTTATATGCTCATTGTTTATATACCCATTATGCCCCATTGTTTATATGCTCATTATGCCCCGTTGTTTATATGCTCATTATGCCCCATTGTTTATATGCTCATTATGCCCCATTATTTATATGCTCATTATGCCCCATTGTTTATATGCTCATTATGCCCCATTGTTTATATGCTCATTATGCCCCATTGTTTATATGCTCATTATGCCCCATTGTTTATATGCTCATTATACCCCATTGTTTAAATGCTCATTATGCCCCATTGTTTATATGCTCATAATATCCCGTTGTTTATATGCTCATTATGCCCCATTGTTTATATGCTCATTATGCCCCATTGTGTATATGCTCATGCCCAATTGTTTATATGCTCATTATACCCCATTGTTTATATGCCCATTGTTTATATGCGCAACTTTGAAGTTGCGTTCAAAAATGAATGAAACACGTGAAGCTGCGCACCCACTTCTAACTTTGACAAGTTGCCATTTCTCTCTCGGTTAATATTTTTTCATGAACTTTTCACACAGTCTAGTTCAACTATTCAACTAACGCTCTGCAAAATTTGAAGTCTTTACAATGACTGCAAACAAAGATACAGCTATTCCCGTAAAAAAGGGAAATTTTGGAAATGCTTCTCTAAATCGGCTGTATCTTTGACAATTTTCATTGAAAAATCTTGAAATTTGGTCCAAAGTTGTAAAAATGTTTGATCTAGTACCTGATCAAGTTTCGTGAAAATCGATGAACGTGATCAAAAATGGTGCCGGGTTGAAAATTAGGTTCATTATCGCCCAAAACACGATTTCATTCTTTTTTGGACGGATGTCTGTATGGAAAACATCGTCATCGATGTTTTCTCTGTTTTTTCTTCCACAAAATCTAAATTAATCATAAAGTTTTCTGTTTATGGATAGGAATTTCATTCCTGCTAAGTTTAGAAATAGAAATTGTTCCAACAGAGCTAGTATTTAAACACAAGAGTGAATGTAATACTCGTTTTATTTGGGTATCAAATTTATTTATCAGTATATTTAGCAGGTAATTTCTGAAATTCTGTTCTTCTTATTCTGAACTCCGTAAAAACATTTTCTATTCCTAAATAAAGCAGGAATAAAGTTTTTATTAATTCACAACATTCTTTGTGATAAATTTTGATTTTGTGAACCGCAATAACTTTTTTGTTTCGAGTCCAATCGTGTTACAGTCTTCGAATGAAATGTTTGTCTTAACTTAAGCTAAAATAAAATCAATCAGAAAAAATAATCGGCTGGGGAAGAAAAACGTTTTTATTAAAAAAAAAAAACAGTAGTTTTTGCTTCTCCCGCGCATAATACCTTAAAATCCTATACACGTTTGAGACTCAAGCAACCCCTCCCCATGGTCAGATAATTCTAAAATTTGGCATGTGACCTTCTGGTAAGCTCAAAAATAATTTTGACTCGGAGCGAGTGAGATTTACCATGTTGAATTCTTCCTATACTATGATTAGTAAACTGCGGTTCTTTAAATTATTCAAAAATTCAAAAATTACTGTTATGGTAAAGTAACCGCAGCTTCTTCAATTTTCATCCGATTATGAAAAATAACCACTTGAAATCTTTGTTTTGAATGCAGTTTTAAGGTCAATAGAAAATCAGATTTTTTAAATGTCACCATCGAGTCTAAAACTTTCTTTCAAACAAAATTTTCTCTAAAAAAATGCGTTTTTTATATTTTTTTTTCTTTCATAAATCCACTAATATCAACAATACTGTTGATGATGCGCAAAAATGATGTTCAGATGATCGATAGCAAAATTGATCACCTTTAATATGCAACAAATTTCTTTTTGCGGTCCGAGGTATTTCAATCTAAGTAGAGTTTTTCCCTCGGCTTGGAAAGTACTTCGATAACGCCAATTTAAAAATCTGGTAATGTTGGAAACGTTGAAAATTATAGAGGAGTTTCCATTCTGAGTTGCATTCCTAAAGTTTTCGAACGGTTTATACACGATGCAGTTTACCCTTCAATCCACAATTTGATCTCTCCTTGTCAACACGGTTTCATACGCAAAAGATCAACAAGATCCAATTTGATGTCGTTTATTGCATATCTGTTTGACAACATGCAACAACAAAATCAAACTGATTCTATTTACATCGACTTCAGGAAAGCTTTCGACAAAGTTCCACATATTCTGGCCGTTGAAAAACTTAAAAGAATGGGATTTCCGCCTTGGCTGTATAAATGGGTTCTGTCATAGCTCACAGACCGCACCGCTTTCGTGAAAATTGGAACTGCGCAATCGAACAGATTTGAGATTACTTCAGGAGTTCCTCAAGGTAGTATTCTTGGGCCATGCTATTCATACTGTTTGTGAACGACCTTGACACCGTTATTCAATCCCCCAAATTGTTTTTCGCGGATGATCTCAAAATCTTCAGGACCGTTGAAGATCCAGCAGACTGTTTAGCGCTTCTCTACGACATTGATGCGGTTTCATCATGGTGTCGAAAAAACGGAATGGAGGTAAACACGAATAAAAGTTATTCAATTTCCATTACCCGAAAAAAATCACCTGTATACTTCGAATACACATTTGGCGACGAGGCAATTACAAGAGTTTTTACAGTGAAGGACTTGGGAATCACGTTAGACTCCAGATTGACATTCGACGAACACATCTCTACCTCAATAAGCAAAGCCTACGTGACTCTCGGCTTTATACGACGTAATACGCAGAACTTCAAAGACATTTATTGCTTGAGAGCCCTGTTCTGTACACATGTGAGGAGCACACTGGAGTACGGAATCCAAGTGTGGGCACCGTTCTACGCAGTTCACATCAACCGCATCGAAAAAGTCCAAAAGCGATTTCTTAGATATGCCCTCCGACGACTACCGTGGAACGATCCTGTTTTGCTTCCTCGATACGAACATCGTTGTAAATTGATCGACCTACCAACTCTAGAGCAACGAAGAAGTCTTCTGCAACGTCTGTTCGTATTTGATCTGCTAGCAAACAACATTGATTGCAATGAACTGCTGAATCGGCTACCATTCAACGCACCTACGCGGACTTTGCGCCATCTACCGATGTTCCGGTTACCACTCACCCGTACTGTCTATTCTCTCAATAGTCCATTTGTTACTTGTTGTAGACGTTTTAACGAAATTAGTAATCAATTCGATTTTAACATCACTAAAGAAACATTCAAAATTAGAATAAGTAGGTCATAAGGAAAAGTCTGTGCGAATATGTATAATTCAAAGACCAGTAAATAAATAAAACAAACCGTATGGGGCACATCTCTCAGATTTCCCCTTACATTCCCCTTTTTTGACAGATTTAAGCTTTTTTCTTCAGATTTGAGCTTTCATCTCCTATGCTCTCAAGGCGAAAAAAGCTTAAATCTTAGAAAAAAAGCTTAAAAACGAGATTCACCAACACTTAGTTAAAAAAAGTTGGTCACACGATACATAGACAAATCCTATATCGTTGCCGGGACCTGGTTCTGCTTTACTCTGGCATACGAGGAGAACCCGCTGATTCATGGGGCGCCATGGTCTAGGACGGATGAACGAAAACGGAGAGCTATTTGTAGAATTTTGTGACAACAACAACATGGTGATCGGTGGATCACTCTTCCCCCATCGACCAGCAAATAAGGTCACTTGGGTATCCCGAGATGGCCTAACAGAAAATCAAATTGACCACATCTGCATCAGCTGAAAATGGAGAAGAAGACTTCTTGATGTCCGCAACAAACGACATTGCATCTGACCTTGTCCTTGGTGAGTTGCGCGTGTACAACGGGACGAGGAGAAAGTTGGGTTTCGATACAACGTCCGCCGGTTGGAGAATCCAGAGGTGAACAGCTAGAACCCCCAGCCTCGGAAAGGCTGACAGAAGAAACAGTCGATGAACAGCGGTGTGAAATCAAGAATGCCTTTATCACGACGAGCCATAGTACTCTCGGTGAAGTTTGTGGAAGAAGAAGTAAATGGATGTCGGATGAAACTTGGAGGATGGTCGATGATCGGAGAAAGGCAAAAGTCGGAATTGAGCAGGCATGTACCGGGTTAGCCAAAGCAGCCGCCCACTTACGATATGCGGAGCTGGAAAAGGCAGATAAACGAGCTTGTAGATGAGACAAGAGAGTCTGGACAAACTCCCTAGCCGAAGACGGAGAATGATCCGCCGCCAATGGAGACATCCGATTACTTTATGACATTTCTCGACGCTTTAGTGGTGCAGGGACCAATGCTAGAATACCGCTAAAGGACCGAGCAGGTCAGTTATTGACCGATCGAACAGATCAGCTCAAACGATGGACTGAGCACTTCGAACAACTCTTCCGAGTCACGACACGAATAGCGATGGCCAAAATAACCCGCAGCTCGAAGGGCCTAGAGTACAGGCAGCCACACAATACCGCGTCGGGCGTCGCGTCGCGTCAGCTGTCAACGCCGTCGTTGAGTACTAAAACGCTGACGCGATACACTCTACAATTTTCGCACCACAATACAACGCCCACTGACAGGGCTAACATGGAAATAATAAGACAAAACTCGGAGTGCTAAGTCCAACATAAAATGTTTCAATTAATTTTTTTTTTAAACTGAAACATATAAATCAAAAAAAAAAAAATAATAATTCAACATTTTTGATTTCATCATTTTATAAAATGAATCAAATGAAAACATTTGTATCATCGAGGAGACAAAATGACGATAATATGAATACTATGAATTCCTACTGAAATGCTGAAAGCCGACCCTGCCTTGTCAGCACAAAAGTTGCACCGTCTTTTCGCTGACAACTGGGATACTGCAACATTCCTGGCCGACTGGATACATCCACAGGGACTGGATACCCTACAGGGTATCCTCGTGAAGGTCTCGAAGAAAGGAAACCTGACAGAGTGCGATAACTGGCGAGGCATAACGTTGATCAGTACAACCCTCAAAGTACTCTGCAAAGTGATCCTGAACAGGATCCAGGAGAAAATTGACGCTACCCTCCGCAGCAACAAGCAGGCTTACGATCCGGACGATCATACTAGAACAAATCAACGAATTGCCGGACTCACTTCTGCTGGTGTTCGTTAATTTCGAAAAAGCATTCGACCGACTTAATCATGAAATATCTGGGCGGCTCTTAGCCGACGAGGAGTCCTAGCGAAACTAGTCCATCTCATCGAAACACAGTACGAGGCATTTTCGTGCATGGTCTTGCACGACGGTGTCTTGTCCGACCCAATCCCGGTAACTGCTGGAGTGGGACAAAGATTCTCTGCGTATTGCATGAAAGACTGGATCAAATGACTGTAGAGCAAAACGAGGATTGTCGTGAAATCCTTCGACAATGGAGCAGCTAAGCGACCTTGACCTGGCAGACTATATTGTTTTGCTCGTCCATGCAAAGCAAACTCGACGACCTTATCGAAAGCTCCAAGTTAATCCTTCCAATTTCGCGGTAGATGGGCAACAAGTTGAAAAAGTTGAGTGCTTCCAGTGTCTTGGTAGCCAGATAACGCTTGATGGTAGACATCGAAACTCGGCTCAGAAAGGCCCGATTCTCGTTTGTGAGTCTCCGGAACATCTGGCGGTCACGCCCGACCTCTCTACGAACGAAAATTCGAATCTTCAACTCAAACGTCAAATCCGTATTGTTGTACGGGTGTGAAACTTGGTGCCCATATGGGGTGACGACGCGAAAACTGCAAGTATTCGTGAAGCGCTGCCTGCGGAACATCATCCGCGCTGGAACTACTTCGCCGGTGTCATCAAAAGGTGTAGTAATCGAGATTCGGGAACGTAAGTGGAGATGGATTGGGCACACGCTACAAAGAGATGAAAACGTGGAGGCTTAGTCTAGCCGTTGAAATCCGAACAGTTGACGAGAGCCTTGGCTGACAGCAAGTGAAGACGATGGCTCCGGATCGCCAGCAGTGGAGATCTTTTATCTCAGCCCTATGGATCGGTATTGGGATCTATGAACGTACAAGTACCTATTTTTGTTTTAATTTTAGCAAAATTTGCATGCATATTTTAAGTATTACTGAAAAATTGTTTAACCGGGTTAACTTATTTCTAAATTTCTCAACTATTGAAATACACAAACTTTTATAATTTTTTTTTTTTAGAACGACGGACCACCGTTTTCTACCGAGACGCATTGAAGCTCATTAAGCAAACATGTGTTTACCCAAAAGGCTTTCTTTTTGACGTTCTATGTATGATAAACACCGAATATTTTATATAGTTTCATAATAGTGTATTAGTGTATTGAATATTTTATGTTCAACTTTACTTCCATATTTAAATACTTAAGCCAGTCACGGTAATATGGCTTCCTCGACTTAACCAGATCAATCTATGATAACCATACAAAAAAGAAAATCAACATTCTACGACTTTTTTGCACACACAAATGCAGGATTCAGGACTATCCGGAGTGTTATATTGATAGGAAAAAATATAACTAACATCCACGTTGAAAATCAAGCGTAAAGCGCCTGTTTAATTCGATCAAACATTCTCTTGCGGATTGTTTTATGACCAAGAACTGAATGACGCATATAAAACTTATATCAATAGGAAAAATCCGGATTTCTGCCTTGTCTGTGAATGAGCCTAACATGAAAAAACCTAGGCTTAAACTTAGTCGATAGATATCTAGATAAAAATGAAGGTACTACGTTCAGAACGTTCAGTAACCTAACATATATGGGAAGAAAATTGATTGGTTATTTTTTATGTACGTTGGTCATCAATTTAGAATATTCTACTGTAAAAATGCATAAGGTTAATTTTCCATAATAGTTTCCATGTTATGAGAAAAGCGCTCCTATAGGTGTTTTTTTTCTTGTACGAATCATAATCATAATTATTCGTTATGATAACTACTCTGCAACTTCTCAAATTGGCATTTGTCCTCTGTTACGCAATTACTTGTCGTTTATTATTGACGATATGTCTGTTAAATGATATTTTCATGTCCACTAAGATGCATGTCTTTTTGATAATGGTTTCGGTTTCAATGTTTTCCAGCATTGAGTTTTCCGCGTTCGTTTTGGTTATCCTATTGCCATACAACGGTCCTCAACTTTAATGCCCTTCTCGAACATAAGCGTCCTTCTTAGATTGGCTTAATTACATTACTAAAATAAGTACGGAAGAAGGGGTTGGTAATTTGTGTGTTGCCATTCACGGCTAAATACAACGAAATGTGTGTTTTGTTTGTTTTATTCCGGATATGTACTTGGAGTTGTAGATTTGTGGTTTGTTCTGAATTGATAAGTTGCATGCCTGTATTTTGGTGAGTTTTTGTTTGATATGAAATAATACGCAGGAAATTTTCTACACGACTTACGGTACTTCATAAAAACAATTGATGATTGTATGTTTTTTATCATATTATGGAAACTATATTTAGTACTGCGTATTAATCGGTATTCCTTTTTCGAGGGTATTCACTTGAAAATTTTCCTAATGGTTCCACGTTTTTTTTTCTAAATTTTTCGTATTGTATGTTTTTCCTCTTGCATATTTGGTACGTTGTTAAAAATGATTAGGATATTTTCAATAATGACGGCCAGATAAACTTCTGCTGTTGATTATATATTATTGTTTTGATATAAGATTAGTTACCAAGAAACAATAAGTTTCTAATGCATGTTACATAATACCTAAGGTCCAATTTGCTACTATATTCCCACAACAGACAGTGTAAATATTACAAACTGCGTAGGAAATAAGTCTTCTTAAAAATATTTAAACCTACCTTCGATAGCTTTCGATTGCACGTTTTATTTATCAGTCATATTATGAATTCCGTCTCCGTTTTGCTGCTCAATTTCCTGTTCCGTTATAACATTCACCAGTTCCTCCACTGCGCGATTTAAGTCACCTAGATAAACAAAAAAAAACAACTCTTTACCACTTTTAGGTGATTAGCCGACTTATTAGAACTTTTAGGTAAACGGTTTTATTTTCAACTTTAATAGTGTTCCGTTTTAATAATTCGTGAGAAATTATTATCCATGAAAATCTAGTATGAGGATTGATCATTCTTATTTGAATACTGCTTGGGGAAAATATGAGTAAAATGCGTGAATACAGAAGTAAAAAAAATTCAACAAAAAAGAATATAAATTTATTGTTATATCTTAATCGTGGAAAAATAAGGGACGGGATGAATCTTCCAACTGGATGAAAATCAATCGTGGAAAATATGAATATTTAAAAAAACAACTTATAGTAGTAGATATTCAAATAGTAATAATCAATATCTGTTATTATTGCATTAGTTTTTATATTCGGTAATTATTTATTGGTTCAGTTTCAATAAGAAAAATGTCATCTGGGGTTTCAATGTTTAGTTAACGTTATGTCCGATTTTTTAGTTCAATTTTTTATTGAGTCATTCTTTATATCACAAGTTAAAAAACCGTGTGAGACGAATATTTTTTAGTTATGCTCTTTTTGTACGTAGTGATACAATCATAAAATTACCATTATCTCCCAATGTTGGTGATGACGATGTTATGCAAGACTATGCTGAAAAGCTTCGTTTTTCTATATCCGTCCTGTTAGCAGCAATTGCGTACAAAAAATGTAAGGTTAAGTGATTAGTTTTAGTTAAAGCATTCTCCTTAACTTAAATTATTAACTTTTCTAACAACAACCAATTAAAATGCAGCAAAATAAAATAGTTACAAAAACAGCTGACATTTTAACATTTTTTATTCATTGTCCTAAGCTGGTCTTTTCAAATAGTTAAGGAGTGTTGTAGATATCTTTCGAATGCATGGATGGAAATTGATAAAATTTTCAGTCTTATATGTGTTGTGAGCCTACTTGGTTGAATAATTCTATTTAATCAAAGCACTCAATAGATTCCATTTAACTCAACCATGGTAAAAGAAAAGTTCAGATACCGGTATCAACACTTTACTTTTACTGTGTTTGAATTAAAGGGAATCTTTCGATTGCTTCGATTCAGTAAAGTTGCAGAAAAGTTACTTAGTAATGTATTGTGTACGTATGCGAAATTTAGAACAGCGGTTTGGAGATAACTTCCAATACAGATGCTCATTGACAAAATTTTTGGGTAGGAAAAAAATCCAGGAAAGTTCCAGAAGTGGCTAAAATTTGAATGAATGTGAAGATGATTATGATATGATATGATAAAGTTATAGAATTTGAGAGGTTTTATTAAGCTCAATTCGAAAATTTCAGCTGGGAAAGTGATTGAAAAAGTATATTTTTTGAGTGGCTCATCTAGCCCGATTTAAATTTGACAAGGTAACGGTGGTCAAATCGTGCGCAAAAGATTCCGACCCCTAGCGGGAAGATATTTGGAATAATACGTAATAGACCGTAATACTAACCCTTTAGCGAGCACTTGGTAGGTTTCCAGTCAAAAAAATTGTATTGACTAGTCTAGCCTGTATTTTTCGGAAACAAACAAGTGGAAAAAATGAAAAATTAGATGTTAGTACAGTAAAGTTTTTTTACGCGGCGTTCTGCGCGGATTTTTTTTACGCGGTTTACGGGGATTCGGGCGGGTTTTTTACGTGGTTTTCGGAAATGACCACGGTTTTTAAAAGCGGTTTTTTTTTTATGCGGTACGTATTATCGCGTAAGAAAAACCTTACTGTACTTGAGGAGATTGACGATCTGTGGAAGCTGCAAATCAGTGAGTGATTTATAAAGTTTGACACGATGAATGACTAAATATATAAAGAAGACTGCCTTCAAATGCGACCATTTTCCCTGCATAGCACTTCAATAGTTGGGCCGCTTTACAAAAAAAAAAAAAAAATAGGTCCTACAAAGTTTCTACTTTGTTTTGGTTGGATCTGGAACAGTGCCATTACGCCAAAATTAGGGTGGAGTGATGAAAAGTCAAATATTTTATTTTTTGACGAAGGAGAAAAATCTGTTAAATTTAGCATAACTTCGACAAAATCAAAAATGAGGTAATTTTGAAGCTCAAAAAAGGCCTTGATTTAAAAAAGTGTGGTTCAAGGCAGTGCTCAAAACCGTTGACATGCTTGGATGAAAGTGAAATAATTTTCATTTCAATGTCTACGTTTCACGTTTCCATCATTGCGCCCAATCAGTCAAAATAGTAATCTGTGACTGACTGTCGAAAAAAGTCACTCCAATTTCTTACTCGTGAACAGGGACGGGATTATGTCATAGTCACGAGCCAAACAATGCGACTAGTGACCCATTTTTTCCTCACATGTCGTTAGTTCAAGATTTTTTCGCAATGAAAGCATGCTATGAATGATTGTTTTGGTAAAGAAAGATTTTTCCATTATGTCATGGATCATTGAAATCTTCAATATTTTGGTCATGACATGATGGTTAAAATGGGTCATGAGAAACATCACCAGTGCCATTTTTTGCATCTTTTAGGATATTCTGTTTGCCAAGCTTATTTTCTATTTACATTATGTTCAAAAACGTTGGCTAGCAATAATACAAGATTAATGAAAACAAAAATGAAGTCTAGAAACATTTTTCAAAGCTTCCATTTGGTTTCCATCTTTCATTCATTGTACATTCTTCTCATGCGTGAATGTTATTTCCATCATGTGAATTACCGAGGCATTCACATTCACGTTATTGGAAAATTTCTGTCATGACATAATCCATGACTTTCGCCATCCTTATGAATGATCGAATATTTTCAAGCATGCTCGTGGATATGAACTTTTGAAAAACTCAGTCATCTAAATTCGAAGATCATGATAGAGTTGAAATTGTAAACAACGCATATGATTTTTTGGGATTTCAACGCCTGGGAGTTTTATTCTCTACAAATATTGCACGACGGGGATCTCCATTATTTACCTTCCAGATCACAGTCTAAGAAAGTATTAAAGCGACCAATTAAAATCATCATTTTAAAAGGCATTTTATCATTCGGACACGCCTATCAGCGCAGGGGTAGGGTAGTCACATCAAGTTGATTTCGCAAACATTCAGACGGCATTGCTAAGAGTCCGGAAGAATTTATTTTAGTTGTCTGGTAGTATAGAAAGTACATTCAATAATGAAAAATCCAATTGACCTGATTGAATGTTTGCTTACTGTCACGAATTTGTGGATTGAATGACTGTGGAGTGAATGACGAAAGAAAAAAAATATATTCACTTTCATTATGAAGTTCGTCTATGCACCTATGATTTAATTTCATCGTCTCTCGAAACACGTGGGGATGAAGTTTATTTTCTCTCATTCATGCCCTACTCTGCCGTTATTTTTCAGGTTATCGCTGGAAACACTTAAATTTTATCTGTAGTTTCAAGAGAAAACTTTGTTTTCAGTACTTTGTTCTGATGAACATTGAAAAAAAAACCAGCAAATGTAGCAGTGACAGATTCTGTTGATTACTTTGATAAAAAACGCATACAAGTGCCGAATTACCGTTGGGCTTTTTACGGTCTTTGTCTCATTGAATTTTGTCTCATTGAACGAATGATCGCAAGTCGGTCCCATATGGCATAAATCATCGCAAGTCTGTCCCACAGCCATAAGGGCCCAGCAAATGATTTTCAACAGTATCAAAACAAAAAAATTAATCCTTATATAGCGAAAATCTTTCATTAGCCGTAGCAGTGACAGATTCTGTTGATTACTTTGATAAAAAACGCATACAAGTGCCGAATTACCGTTGGGCTTTTTACGGTCTTTCAATGCCGTTTTTCTCATTTTGACAAAAACGCAAATGGGACGAACTAGCTATGAGCGGCAGTACTGCGGTCAACGAAAATGATTTCTTCAAGCTCTGGTTCAAGGTATACATTATAGATGGCGTACGTGTTACCCAAAAATAAAAGTCGAAAAACTGCTTCACAGGACGCTATCTCAAAAACCACTAAAAAGATCGTCACAAAAATTTGCACATTACTAGGCAGTTTTGCTGAAAATTTCATCAATTTTGCACTCCTTTAATTCAAAAGTTATTCACATCCTTAGTTTTTACGAGTTCCGAGAGTTATCTGTTCATTATAACGTTTTCATACACAACTATCCTCTACAGCTGTTAGGATATAAATGTGAATTTCCGTATTAAATCCGTGGATTAACAACAGCAGAATTCAGCTCTCGTTTTCGAGATAACTTTTGAAAAAAGGTAAAAATTCGTTTAAAAAAATCGCGATTTTTTTAGCCAAAAGGATCCTTTGCTATTTCTTTATTTAAAATGGTTTGCAGCCTTGAACAAAGTGGTAAATTTAACGAAAAATCTCAGAAAATAACAAATCAAAAGTGTTCTTGAGTAATACCAATAATTCTTTTAAAAAGTCGATTGAATTTTCTAAAAATTGCATAATTTCGTTGATCTAGAAGTATTTAATCTCTGATACTAGAATTATTAGTAAAATTATGGATGCTTGATTGTTAAATAATGTTATAATACCTAGATTCGACATTCAATTTGAAACTTCCAAACATATCACAACAACTAGAGGAGATCTAAAAAATGATTCAAATTAACACGCCGAAATCTTCTAAAATCAGTTATTGACATCTAGCCTGGAGTGATTTGTGATTTAATCATAAAAAGCCATCGGTTCTCTGAAAAACGCCCCACAAAAGTTGATTTTGGTCAAATTTTACGACCAATTCCCGTTTCAAATTGATGTAGGGCTAGGTGGGGTAATTATGAACAAAATTACTCAGTTTTTCATACTATCAGCTCAAACAAGTGGCTCTTTAATTTTGAAATTATGGAGTGTAACCAAAAATGAATGACTGGTTCCCTTCTTCATTTTAAGATTTTTTGCTAATTTTTAAGTTGCAGCTTGTGGGCGTAAAACGCTTGTTCATAATTACCCCGTTTGTTCATAATTACCCCCTTGTCTATGGGGTAATTATGAACAATGTAGTGATTCTTGTTATGTGATGACTTTTGATATTTGCTTTATTCCTAGATTGAAACCACATCTAAACAGTGCATTGCAGTGAGATTTATTGATTTTTTTAATTTACTGTTGAGAAGTTATAGGTTATTTTCAGTTTTACATGGCTGGAAGGCATCTTTTTATATAATCCCATACCCACAATTCTAAAAAATAAATAAAGTAAAGTTTAGGGCTTATTTTCAAAGTTTGGATGATTATCGTGATTTGGAATGCGAAAAGTAAATTTTAGACATAAACCAATGCTGAGAAAACACGTGTTCATAATTACCCCGCATCTTGAAAAGTATGGGGTAAATATGAACACCTCTTTGTGCGTGAGTGGAAATTTTTTTCAACAAAAAATCATATCAAACCACATGGAGCATCAATTACCGAACGTAAAACTTTAAAAAACAACATTTTATCTCCATTCACATCGACGAGGGAGTCAATTAATAAGACACGTCCCAAAACGATTTTCGATTCTCAGAGACATAAATTTTGTTCATAACTGTAACTACAAAATTTATACAGTTAGGTTTGCAAGTTATAACTGCAACTTAACAATGTAATGACAGACTATCAAATTTGATCAGTTTTGAGAACCTACTATGACCCTAACGGTGCTTACGGCGTTTGTTCGGAATTACCCCTTGTTCACAATTACCCCACTTAGCCCTACATGGCCGAATTTGGAGCAAATCGGCACTTACTTTAAAAAGTACTTCAATATTCGGTTTTTTTTTGCAGATATTAGTAAACATACATATGTAAATGTCTTTAAAAACCACACTGAAATTAAAACATCAAGCAATAACACAACAGGGAAGCCAACATACAAATACATGTAAATAAATTATCTTTAAAAAACAACCATTCAAGAGACTATCAATCATAATTACCCGCCATGTGCAACAAACTGGTATGAGGAGGGGGCGGTGGTCTAGTGTCCACCGAGCCAAAATGGTTCCCAATAGATTTACCAACACCACCACCACCACTTGATGATATGGGCATTTGATTGATGTGATCGTTATCAACACCACCATAGCCGTGTCCACTGTGCGCAACGCCAGCATTCCCTGCTCCCAAACCTCCACCAAACATAGATGCTGAGCCCATTGAGCTAGATATGCCATTTTCCTTGCCTACCCGGGAAAATGTAGTTGAGGTGATGATTAACTAACTGTGTTACTATTTCAGAGGTTTCATTTAAGAAGGATTACTTACCAGTATTTTGATCATAATGCCCATTCTGTTGCAACTTTGCTGGTGACTCAGTATTCAGCTGGGACGCCGTTACCGATCGCGTTTGCAGGGTGGATGCCTTCGACGAGTTTGGCTAAGGAAATAGGAAGTTTACATTAGCATTAAAAGATTTTTTGATAAGACGGTTTGCAAATTACTTCATCCAACAGTTGTCGTAATCGCTGCAGCTGTGCTTCCAGTTGTCTATTGTGATCTTCCAATATCTGCATCCTTGCCTCGAGCCTTCCCTTGTGCTGACGGAGCAATTTCGCCTCAGCCATCATATCCTGCGAAACACAAATTATTTGTTTAAAAAAAAAATACAGTAGCTTCTTCAAACGTGCTTACGTTTCCACCGGTTCCTGTACCCTGACTTGATTGATTTTCATCCGGCGTTGTAATAGGTGTTTGTTTCGATTTCAATCGTTCGTATTCGGCTTGAAGCGATGCGTTCTCCTCCTCTAGATCCTTGATCATGGCTTCCAATTCTTCCCGTTGTTCCGCGTCCATGGCTGCCATGACCTGTACCGGAGACTTCGGACCTCCGTTGTTGGGGAGCGACTGACAGTACTGTGCTATCAACTGGTGTTCATCATCACTGTCCGGGGTAGAGTTGCTTCGCGTGCCATACTCAACCTGAGCCAATCGCGATGCGTACATTTCGAGCCGAGAGTGCATATCGTTTTGCAGCGTGTGCGTTCCGTGCTGAGGGCTCGGAGCGGGACTTTCCAGGGCATCCCCCTCAAGCACACTCTGCACCGGTAGGTAACCAACGCGAGGATGTTTTTTGAAATATTTTCTACTTTTAAATTTATTCCGTAAAGCTCGTGTAAAGTCTCGGACGTCTTCCGTCGATGTTGTCTACAAAGTTAAAATAACAAAACGTTGCAGGTATCATAAAAAACGTAAAATACAATAAGTTAAAGGCAGTTTGAGGTTAAACCTCACTCCCCCCCTCTTTCGAAATTTTATTCAGGTAAAATTTCAAATGAAACCAGAATCGGAAACCGGAAGATGGAAATCGGGAACCAGAAGTTGGAAATCAATACCGGAAGTCAGTATTTGGAACCGAAATAGTGATGTTCTTTTATAAGGCTAATTTTGCGAAATGTTTACAAATTTACTAGTTCATACTCAACCCTCATCCGCATTAGATTTCGTTACCCAAATCAGCAATAGGAGTGTCAATTTGACACTACAAGCTCAAAGCGTTATAATTTTCAGCGTGTTCAACCGATCTAAACAAAATTTAAATCAATAGAAACCTTGTAATGTCAGTGAAATATGTTTAGTACATTATACATATATAGCTAAAGCTACTAGTTTTCTCGTTATTCAGCATGAAAGAAAAAAAAATCCGAAAAAACTGCTGTAGTTCATATGTTACACGTCCAAAAAAATAGTTGCCTTTTGCAGCTGAAGTTAATGTCTACATCATGGAGCCAAGAAATATTTTTTTAAAAATTTTCCTGATGAAAGGGTCACAAAAAGTTCAAAAAAGTGGTCTGAAAAACCTACTTTTCATTCGATTGCTAGTAAAAACTGTTTGAGCGATGGTAGAGTTTTTGAAAAAAATATGACTACAAAATTTATTCAAATTCAAACATTTTGTTGTCTTTAGATTTCTTATAAAACAAAAATTGAATTTACTGGAATTTTTCAAAGTTGACTACTTTGCGCGATTTTTTCAAAATTGAAATTTCATCTGTTTTTGTGGTCCACCCTCAGGTTGCACCCGCATTTTCAGTGCTTTTACTTTGTTTGGAACAATCAAAAGTATATTCATTGGAAAGCAAATTTAATTTACATTCTAATGAGGTGCCACAATTTAAGCTGTGAGATTTCACAAAAATATGAACTCAAACATAATTCTCGATCCGCACGCGTTCTCGAATACACGCGCAAATTCACACGCCTCATTTTTTCGCTCTTCGTTTCATCCACACATTTTTCTTGAGGATTTTGAGCCATCAAATATAAATAATTCTCGTTGAAGTCGAATTTCGAAAACCCTCTCCCATTGACGAATCCTTCATGAAAAATAATGAATAAAATTTCTACTCACCGTTGTACAATACTCGTGCATTGGATGTGACAGTTTGTGATTTTTGGCATTGCGTCCGAGGAAGAAACATCTTTGACACATATCGAAATTGAAACACTTCAAACAACGGTACCGGAATCCCACGATCGGATACTCTTTGCAAATATTACATTTGGCTTGATGTTTGGCCGCCTCTGCCGCTACCAAACGGTGCAAAACCGGAAGCCACACCAAACTTTGCGGCTCGTGCTGCAACCAGTTGAGGAAATGCTGTGCTTCGATTGCCGTTTCCAGCGGCTCCCCGTTCTGATTGGTACCCGCCCGTTCGAAACATGACCGCACGGAGGGTTCAATGTTGGAACCACCGAATGCAGCCACCTCACCCAGTTGTCGCGGTACTTGGATGCAATCATGCAACAACAATCCAAGCTTACGTTGGTCGACCTTTTTGTCTAAATCTGCAATCAAGCGGAACAAATAGCGATACTTTTCTTCCAGGTGACCCTTGCAGAGAAGTATTAGGCCAACCTAAGTAAAACAAGAAAAGCACAGATTAAAACAAGATTCGATGTGAAATAGAAACGCTTCGGCGAAAAGTGAGACTCAAGTTTACCTTAAAACTAAGAACACGAATTTGACCGGTGCGTTGCGAGTCATAGACGTTGAGAATCCAGTTGATAGCCAAATCAAGCATCAAAGGCATTTCGATCGGTTCGATGGTTATGTACAATGAATGCAGCACTGTCGTCATATCCGGTATATCAATTAACTTATCATTTTGTGCTCGCAAACCGTGACGATCGAACGATTCTATGGCCACGTTCATCGCGATGCGATCGAACGCTGGAAAGAATGATAGGAATATTTAATATTAACATGTAAAGCATATTTCTCCAAATAGTCCAGACGTTTACCTAATCTTTTTTGCACCGTGCGTAGTTTCAGTGCCGTTCTGTAGGCGGAAAACCGAACTTCGTTCAAATCTGCAAGCGATTTCATTAGCTCTATCATTTCCGGGTGATCCCAATGCGTGTTTTCTCGTTCGTGACTTGGGAGGAAAGAATAGAAATAACAAAATCAAACCAATTAATCTTGCGCTCCCGAAAACAAACAACGCCTACTATCGGGTAGTGAGGCAGGTACTGGAATCACTACTTACTTGATGTAATAAGGCACATTGGCGGGGGTCGTTGCTCTTTCCCACGGAGGTTTCACGCTTGTGGCTAAATTTGGCACCGCGCCAATTGTGCCGGTGCTGATACCTCCATGTGTGATAGACTTGTTGCCATCTGCATCCACTGCTGTCGATTGGTTCGCTCCGTTGGCCAGTAAAATCTTTTGCCTTTCGTCCATGGCAATGTGGAGCAATTTCATTCTGGGGATTTGAGAGAGGAAAGTGATTTTGCGATTAGGTAAAGTAGTAAGGACTAATCGATTTAATTTGTTGCTGATCTCTGTTAATTTCGTTTCCCGTGTAACAGTAATGGTATGTAATGGCACCAACAAAACACAAACCTAATATTTATCCAATGGATCACTGAATTCTCTTTGTCATCCGATCATTTTCACATTAACCCGTTTCATTTCCACGAAAATAACACAAAACGGTAAACGTTTGAAACCCATTCTTCAATTATCATCTCATAGAGTCATACAATTTCATAAATTCTGTTCATTCTCGATACATGAACAAAGAAGGTCCTGTAAGAAAATTTCTATTTGGCAACCTCGATTTCCTTGACCCTAACTATAATTTTATAATAGGCTGAAGTTAAATCAATAAATAACAATTACTATTACAAAAGAGGGATGTCCAAATATCAAAGGGTTATTTTTCGAACTGAAAACATGTGCATGCCAGATTTGGTTAAATTTACTTGATCATTTCGAGGAATAAAACCGAGGTTTCTAGCATTTTTTGTTTTGAAATTACAAAATTATTCACGGATAAAATGATGATTTTCCCAATTTTTATTATGCAAGTTTTTTTAATATAAAAAAATCAGTGTAAAGCCCTAAAATTTCAAAAAAACTGTTTCCCGACACTTTTTAATCGGTCTGAAATTATGAGTTATCGTTGTAGTCTATTCACATCATTTTGGAGGGTCTTCATAACTTTTTTGTGATAAATCTTACGAAATTCGTAGCTATTGCTGGCTTTGCTCCAAAATTTCAACAATTATGCAAAAACAAGTTTGGCTGTATTGATCTTAAAAATTTAGATGCTTTTGGAGTTCTTTTAAGCCAAAGGGTTAGTTTTTCTAGAATTTTCCGAGAGCTGTAGCAAAAAATTTAAAGTTAAAAAAAAAGACATACACCGTCTTAGCCGATTTAGGCTTTACAGACTGAATAAATGACGTGGACAACTTAAAATTAACATTTAACACCCAGAACCGAGATGGGAATCGAACCCATACCATCAGTAGACCAGCGATTACCGTCTTACCACGCTAACCACTCGACCACCGAGACGTCGTTTAAAGTTTGTATAGAGATATCAGGGTGTCGACTCATATCTGGTAATAAAATTCCCTGATTTTCCCTGATTTTCCAGTCGTTTTTCCAGAAAATTCCAGGTATGAAAAACAACTTGAGGAAGCAACTTAAAGTTATAAAAAATATATTTCCCCCGAAAATAAACGCACAGAAATCTTGGAGTCGAGAATAAAGCTTAGTTCTTTTAGAAATAGGACAGTTACGAATGCGTGTATCTTAAAAACTATTCGCTTGATCAAAATACTTTCTTTGAAGGAAATGAAGATAATCTTAGGATAATTCATGAAAAAGTTTGAAAAAAAATATTTATCGTTTTTTGTACGAAAAATTTCTACCTTATTTTTGGTATCTCCCATCGGACGGCGCACACTTTTTTCAGTCATGGTATTGATCAGTTTTTCAAACTTATACTTTGCCCAATCTGCATTTTAGGTGGCTACAGTCTCCTCCTTCAATTTCTGCTACTTTTTGATACAATACTTCTTTTTGGAAAAAAACTGAGGGCAATTTGGTGAATACAGCTGTTCCGAAATTAATAAAACTTGATTATTTTTGAGCCACCCAAAAGTGTTTTTAACGGAATTTCTGCTGGCAAAATCTGGCAATAACGAATTAAAACCATCATGAGATTGAATTTCAAGTATAATCGGTTAGTATGGATCGTAAGATGCAAAGGGTTCATATAAGATTACTCATTTTAGAAAACAAAAGTTTTCGTTTTAAAATTTGTTGTTTTTTTCCACAGGAGCAGAATTTTGACAAATCATTTTATTTTATACAAAACAACTAGCAAACACATACTTTAATATTGAAGAAACCTTGCCACGAGCAGACATGGTTTAGTATTCGTATGCTGGAATGTGTTTGAAATAGGGTATTTCATAAGTTTTGTCGTTCATCAGAAATCATCTGTCGCATAGCTTCGGTACCGGCTACACAGCTTACGAGCTCTGCAACTAGCAATTAGACATCTCAGCTATCTTCACTTAGTTTTTCGCTTATTCTAAATTAAAAATGTTGGTTTGAGACTTGACCTCCCTAATGACCCTTAACCATAGTTTTCGGTCATGTGCTTCACTCCAATGCTTGGTTTGAACTTTGTGGACATTTTTGACAGTGTTGGCATACTTTTCCACCACTCACACACAGTAATTCTTTGAATAATCAACGGTTTTGTTAGCTATCAATTGGATTATGACGGATTTTGAAGGAAACTGTGCAAAATTATTTTTCTCTCTTTCTCTTACATCGTACATATTTGAAAAACGTGAAAACTTAAAATTTTAACAAAAATAGGTCTGATATTACTTTTTACAGGCAAAAAAACGGTGTCAAAGTTTTTAATGTCCGATTAGAAGTAAACGAGCTATTGACAAAAAAAGTGTCCCATTTCTAAAAGAACTAAGCTTCACTAATTTATTTCAATAATTTTAATGGAGGTATTATTTGTGATATTAAACATTTAAAGATAAGTCAGGCAGTTCGGATCCACTTGTAGAAATTCTTATGATTTCAGCATCTTCCAAAATTTTCCTCCGTTTCACCTCAAGCGATTTTGCTTCCGCTTTTCGATGACGCTTCATCAGCATTGTTTGATCTGATTCAAGAGCTTCCTTTTTGTCGGCGATCTTTGTTTTCCAAATACAGAACATGTGAATTTCGAACTCTCTGAATAAGTTTGTTGGAAATTTGGACTGATTTTATCCCTCCAGCATAAAAAACAGCATCAGATTTGTCGTTTAGCCACCACTGATTCTTCACGCATATTTTCGAAGAGACATTCGGAATTTACTGAAAAAAAAGACAGCAGATAATTTTGACGATGTTGAAGAATTCTGGACAATTGGCATTTCCTAGCACTCCACTCCAAAAATGATCCAGCCTTTTTTTTTGCTACGGTCATAATTATCAAATTTATCGCCTCTGGCAATCACTCCGGAATACTGCCGGTCTGCTAGTTCGCCGAGGATCCACTAACGCGTCCAGTATCTGTCAATATAGTCAAAGTCTTCTCAAATCGTTTTTGGCCAATTTGATATCGCTGCTGATAACTGCCGGATCAAGACAAGAGGCGGCCTTGGTCAGAGGATAAGTTAATGGCGATCGCTTCATTAACTCAAGTACAATTGCCTCCTTTGCATTCCATACGCAATTGCATTCCTTTGCATTCGATACGAAATTGCAGAACTTGCTTTCCGCTGAGCTTAGGACATTTTTTCATAGAATTCTTAGTGTCACATCCGAGAACAATGTCTTTCGATGGTAATCAAAAAATCAAAGGGCTAACGATAATTACATGAACAACGTACACTGAAGTAAATTTTTAAGCAGATAATAAACTATGACGTTTCAATTTATTCAAATAAAATCAGGATCATTATTTTTTCCCTGTTTGGTGAAAGAATTCCCTGATATTCCCTGATTTTCCCTGATGCAAATTGAATTCCCTGATTTTCCCTGATATTCCAGGTTTTTCCAGGTAGTCGACACCCTGGATATGTTAAAACACATAGACATTTAATATGGAAAAAGCTAGTCAATTTGAATGAGAATTTGTCCTACTAAATTTAAAAAAATGCTTCAAATGCTGGAAAATATAAGTAATTTTTTTTGTCCATACAAATAATAGTTTAAAAATTTGGCAGGATATAATAAGCCTTGGAATAAAAACTTTTGTTATCTTATTTTAATCGCCGCTGGGATATATTCTTATTTAATTTTTGGCATTTCGGCGAGTTGTGAAAATTCAAGGTAGAATATTTAGAAAGAACATGAAAGTATTGTAGGTGGAAAGATCAAAGCTAGAGCGCTTTGGGTAGAAGAAATTGAATAGTTGGTGAAAATGTGAGCAGGGCTCTTGTTTTGTGAACAGCTTTTGAACTACTTGCGTGATTCTTTGCCGCGCGCCGTTTCAATGTTGATAGGAAGCGATGAAGACACCCATCGCATTCCTACCCACATTTTCACCAACTATTCAATATCTTCTACCCAAAGCGCTCTAGCTTTGACCTTTCCACCTACAATACGTTCATGTTCTTTCTAAATATTCTACCTTGAATTTTCACAACTCGCCGAAATGCCGGGGGGGGGGGGGGGGGGGGGGGGGTGGTTAATTGAGTCACGTCTGAAAGTATAAAATCATCTCAAAAGAGAAGGTGCAGACGACTGTCTATGCGGATCCGAATACGAACTTTAAAGGAGGAAATTAAGCCTGTGATCGTTTTTTTGTCTCAATTAAATGTAAGCATAAACACATTGAATTGAATCTTTGTCAGCAACAAATGAAACTTTTTAGAGGAACGTAAATTTATTAAGGTTTTTTCCCAAATCAAATAGTACCTTAAGACTTGTTTTAAGAAAAGGCCCCCAAAAAATTTTCACAAGGTGTGGCACCGAGGAAAAACAACAAATCTACTTTTCGGAGAATCCTGAATGCAGATCGTAGCACTATCCAAGGATTTAAAAGGAATTTTGCCTTAGGAGTCCTCAATCTTATTTGAAAAATATGTGAGTACGTTCCTTTTTATTTTATCGCTGGTGATTTTCTGAAAGTATTGACATTTTTTTTTGAACCACCAGGTTCGAAAAGTTACTTTTTGGTTGAAAGCAATAGCTCGATATGATTTACATCTTTTACAACATTACTTACTTACTTACTTACTTACTTACTTACTTACTTACTTACTTACTTACTTACTTAATGATTCCGCGCCAACATTAGCTTTTAAAAGTATAACTTGTTTTTAATCGGTCATCATTGAACTCATTTAAAAGGATCTGTTTTCCAATTTTTAAAAGAGTATATTGGATCCATGATTATGTCACAACGCGTTTATTCAAATATGTTTTTTTTCAGTTGATTTTTTTTGTATTTGGTATACCCTATTGTCGTGTTTAAATTTTTCATTTTTCAAAACTCTAGAAATGCTAAAAGGCAAGTTAGAAAATAACTTTAACCCTTCATTTCATGATTTTTCAATTTTCCTCAAAAATTCATTTTAAGCTGTTGGAAATCGTGAATACATCAAGAAAAAAAATACGATTTTTCACTTTTTCCATACATTAATTGTTGCAAATTTGTTACTTTATGAAACGAAGGGATAAATTTTCAAAAATATTGTTTAGTTTAATTGAAACTTTTACCCTTCGTTTCATTCAGTAACAAGTAAGTTTGTAGCAGTTTTTGTATGAAAAAGTGGAAAATATTCTCTTAAACGTTCAAATCCAAGCAGAAAATCTAGAAATGTTATTTAATATTTAATATTTTATTATTCAATATTAAAGTTTCACTTAGAAGAGCACTGATGTGGTCTAGTGGATAGGCTGGCGCGAGTTTGGTAACCCAGGGAGTTTGGTAACCTACAATTTTTTTGCTAGGATGCAGAGGTGACCTCGGTCCTAATGCACAACATTGATCTTTGATCCTTTTCTCTCTTTTCCAAACTATCTATTGACTATTAGGACGTGGCCGGCGCCATCATTGATGGTCAAAGAGAGAGCATCATGTTTGGGTATTGTGAATGTACTGCCAATCGCGGAGTAGCGACCATTTTCGATGTGGAACAAGTTCTACTGAGCCACGCCAGCAATCATGGAATTCGAAATGTATTTAGGGTAGGTGTTCCTAATGTATAAAAAATGTATCCATTGGAAAAGTAAAAGTTTGAATTTTAATGAGCTCAACATCCACTACTTTCTTCAAAACTAGCGTAAAGAAATATCGTGTAGGATTTTAATAGTGCTTTTTTTCTATTCATATTTCAAAAACGTTGTAAAATTTATAAAAAGGTGAGTTTTGAAATTTTTCTCATTAAAGTATTAAAAAAACAGACCCATATGCAAAATCAGGATCAAAAAGTGTAATATTGTGTACGCTGATTCTTTTTTCCTCATATATTAACATTAGGAACACCCATATGTTAACATTAGGAACAATTAGTGCCAAATTAGGAACATCGACACACTTTATAAAACATGATATTTTTCGTAAATTAAGGCTTGAAATTGATTATTTCAAACTAAAACAGAGTTCAGAAAAAAATTTGGAACTTAATTACCAAAAAATTGTATAAGGTACACCGGGGTAAGTGTGGACGATGGCTATTAAAACAAAAGTGTGCACTATTTTTTCAAACTTTTAATGCAGAATGTTCAATTTACTCGTAATCTATCCAATAACTGTGAAAAAGATACGATTCCGAGAATAACGGATGTTTACAGCGACTTTTTGCGAATTTTCTATTTTCAACTACGATGTCGAGGTGATGTGCATCTTTTTCAATTGCAAATTTCTCGTAAACTAGCTAGCTCTTGACGAAAAACTCTACATTGTAACAATCCTTACATTCGAAACAGCCAGTTAGAAAGAAACGCCGATTAAAAATGGAGAAAAAAGAGTTTATTCACATAAAAACTAAAATTTTGTCTCCAAGCCATACCTGGGGTAAGTGTGGACGACTTTATACAGGCTTGATATTTACATATTTTTTCAATTTTCTGCCCTTCATCCAATATAATTTAGCTATATTTAGCATTCGGGTCATGAAAAGTTGGGTTGTTCTGGAATAAGTAATATATTTTCGATAAAATCGGATCTCGTGTGTTGGATCATAAATTACACACAATAATCATTGAAAGATGCCTTACTAGTAGCACAATGAACTTTTTTCAAAATTTTGGACGGTTCGAGCAACAAAGTAACGTATTCAACCAAGAAAACACATATTTTTTGAAAATTTCCTGAAAAATCATAGGTAAAATCTACCGTCCACACTTACCCCATAAAGCGGGGTAAGTGAAGATACCAGCACTGCCGCTCATAGCAAGTCCGTCCCATTTGCATTTTCATCATTTTTGAGTTTATCCGTGGAATCACCTTAAAATTGTCGATAGTTTTAGGAGAAAGAATAATTTTGAGTACTTTGTTCTGATGAACTTTGAAAAAACCTCAAGTAAATTTGTCCCATCGTGAAAATGATCCCAAGTCAGTCCCATCGAAAAAATCATCACAAGTCGGTCCCAAAGTCAATAATTATTGTAGTGAAAGACGACCATGTAGTGTGCTTTGAAATATAACGTTGATACTGTAACAGTTGTGCAGCCTGCAGTTATATTGGATATGATACAGATCAACCCGGTTGTTACAGCAATTTCTCGCATGTTTTATAAAAGTAAAATATTTTTCGCTATTTTTCCGAACATTCAATTTTAAAATTTTAATTGTATAAACGATAACGCTTAAGAGGTCTTTACTTACAGTCCTCTTCATACCCTACATTAAGCTTTCTAAGTTAATTTTTGAACGTATCCGGCCGGGAAAATTCGATCATTTTTACTGAAAAATAAGGCAATCTCCTGGGCAATGGATTTCTAAATTTCAAACTCAAAAACCGGGCCATAACCGGTCAAATCCGGTCAAAATCCAGGTATTTTCTTATAAAAGACAAGAGAAAAGGTAAAAAATAAACACATGAAAACACATAATAGCTTCGCCATTGTTTTGTAATTGTGTACTTACTGCGCGCTATTTTTAATTCGTTTTCCGTCGTGTTTATCACCGTTTTAATCGTCCCTTTTGTGTCCTGTGAATCCATTTCCAACCGGTGCCGCCGTGTGTAGTGGAATCTTGCTCGAATTGGTGCCCCCGTGACGGATTTTCTCGCTGAAAGTTTTTGCGCTGCATTCTTTTCCACCGTTTGTTTTGATCCGCTTTCAATAAGGCACAGATACGCCAAAAACAGACAGTGAACTGTGGAAAGAAACTTTCGCGTTTTTCGTGCACGGTTCCAGTAGCAAAATTTTTGGATACAAGACTGGCTCAAATGTCTTCCATCGTTATGGCCTGTGACAAATGCGCCAAGCCCACAAGCGATTCCGACAGCATCACTTGTCAAGGCTTTTGTACTCTGGCGTATCACTTCAAGTGCGCTGGACTTCTTACATCACACCTAAAATCCAGGGCAGACAACAAAAATCTGCTTTGGGTCTGTGATGCGTGCTGTAATCTTTTAAAGAATTCAGCGTTTCGTCGCACAATGGCTTGTTACGAATCTCTGATTCGGGATTTTAAGAAAAATCAAGCGAGCTTAGCTGCTGAAGTGAAGTCGGAATTAGCCGTGACTCACCGAAAATTGGACAAAATCATTAACGACCGTTCCAATTTAAATCCATCCCCTCGCATGTCTGCCCGTTGGCCCAGCCTTGGCACCCCTACAAACAAGCGACGGCGGATCGAACCACCTACTCAAACCTCCTGTGTGGGTACTAAGAAAGTCACCGTTAAATCGATAGCCACCGTTGCACCGAGGGAGAAAAAATTTTGGGTCTATCTCGCAAGGATGCAAAATACCGTCACAACTAAGGACATCGAAGAACTCGTAACGGAATGTCTCCAGTGCGAATCTGCCGAGGTTCACCTATTGGTACGGAAGGATGTCGACGTGAACTCGCTTAGGTCTATTTCGTTTAAGGTTGGAGTGGATCCCAAGCTCAAAGACGCCGCTCTTTCCCCTAGAACTTGGCCCGCTGGTATTCTGTTTAGAGAGTTTGAGGATCTTGGATCAAAAAACCCGTCGACACCTGTTGTCCCGTTTCCTCCAGCTACCTCGCTCACTCCATCTTTAACTTCCGGGAGTTCTACACCACTGGTTGTACCACACCAATGATTGCTGACATCGAAAGTCCATTGTTTTTCGACAACGAGTCCCTCGAGACCTCAGCCTCATGTGCTTGCTACAATTTTATCGGATCTACTAGCCAATCTTTTTCGTCGTCAATTGCTTCTTCACCGGGGCGCAACGGTTTTAGCATTTTGGAGACCTCTAAGCCCTTCGACTCAGTCGCGCTGATTCCTGCCAGCGTCTTCAGTCGTCCCGGCCCTGAGTTCGACTGCGGTGACGAGGTTCTCCGACCGGTTTTCAACGGCAAGTATTCATTCTGTTCGAGAACTTGCAATGCTCGTGACATGATCTCGCCTTACAACAGATTTCATACCGACGGTCAATTTGCTACGATCCGACCAGCCACTTCGACTTGGATTACATCACCGGGACGCACCGAGCTTGGCCTTTTGGGGACCTCTGAGCCCTTCGACTCAGTCGCGCCGTTTCCAGCCAGCGTCTTCAGTCGTCCCGGCCCTGAGTTCGTCTGTGGTGACGAGGCTCCCCAGATCGCCTCTACAGGCAAGTACCTTTCGAATTCAAGAACCAATCTCTCGCGTGATGAATTTCTACCAATTGTCAGATCCCTACAACGGTCCTTGGGTAGCTCTGTTTCTACCATCGACGCCTATCAACATGCTACGCAATTTCATTCCGACGGTCAATTTGCTACGATTCGACCAGCCACTTCGACTTGGATTACATCACCGGGACGCACCGAGCTTGGCCTTTTGGGGACCTCCGAGCCCTTCGACTCAGTCGCGCCGTTTCCAGCCAGCGGCATCAGTCGTCCCGGCCCTGAGTTCGTCTGTGGTGACGAGGCTCCCCAGATCGCCTCTACAGGCAAGTACCTTTCGAACTCAAGATCCATTCCCTCGCGTGAAGAATTTCTACCAATTGTCAGATCCCTACAACGGTCCTCGGGTAGCTCTGCTTCAACCATTGACGCCTATCAACACGCTACGCTCGCTAACTCAACGAACATAGGGCTTTCATCACCGGGACGCAACGTATCAGGTCCAACGGAGACCCCTATTCCCTTCGACTCAGTCGCGCTGTTTCCCGTCAACGTCATCAGTCGTCCTGGCCCTGAGTTCGTCTGTGGCATAGGGGTTCTCCAGCCTGTGAGCTCAGGCAAGTATGGCCCTCCTTACCGTTTTCCCCCGCCTGATGGTTCCTCCCCTTCCAGCGTTCGAGGCTCTAGGTCTGCGATGGAATCTTATGATTCACTCACCATGTACTACCAGAATGTCGGGGGTTTAAACTCCTGTATAGCAGATTATCTGCTCGCCAGCTCTTGTTCCTGCTACGACGTTGTCGCTTTCACGGAAACATGGCTGAACGACCGTACTATCTCGAGTCAGATATTTGGACCAGATTACGTTGTTTTTCGTTGTGACCGCAGTCCCCGTAATAGCAAGAAGAACACTGGGGGTGGAGTTTTAATTGCTGTTAAATCCAATTTCCATGCACTGCTTATTGACGATGACTCCTGGCACGACTTGGAACTTGTGTGGACCCGCATCGATCTTGGCAACCGAAAACTCTACGTATGCGTGCTGTACCTGCCCCCTGATCGCACACGAGATGTCGCCCTGGCGGAGTCTCTTTCTCGCTGCATATCGAAAGTGAGTTCTCTCTGCGCCCCCGAAGACGATATTCTCGTCATTGGTGACTTCAATATGCCCGGTTTGAAGTGGTGCTCCAACCATGGTAGCTTTTTGTACCCGGATCCTGTGCGGTCTACATTCTCGGCGCCTTCAAACATCATACTAGACTCCCTGAGTACGGCAACCTTGCGTCAAATTAACAGAGTTACTAACGAAAACGGCCGTATGTTGGATCTCTGCTTTGCTAGCGATGGGTCTCGCGTTCCGACCATTGAATCGGCTCCTGCTCCGTTCGTTAAGGCAGTTCAGCATCATCCAGCTCTAATGGTTTCGCTCGAGGTCACCGGATTGCATGCTTCTGTCGAAAAATCAGCACCCTTCTATCTCGACTTCAAGAAAGCGGATTTCGATGCTATCTCCCATATCCTGGTCACCATCGACTGGGAATCTGAACTCAATCTATTGAATCCCAATGCTGCGGCCGAAACCTTTTCGCATATCTTAAATTACGTTATCGACCGCCACGTGCCAAAGCGAACGACTTCCGGGAATTCGCGGACTCCTTGGTTTACGAAGGAACTGCGTCGACTGAAGACGGCGAAGAGATGTGCTCTTAGAAATTACCATAAGCTCAAATCCTCCCAAACTAAGGATGTATATCGTAGACTGAACTCCGCTTATAAAAAAGCTAGTAAGCGTTGTTACCAAAATTATCTTTTTCGAGTACAACGTAACCTCAAGGCCAACCCAAAATCGTTCTGGAAGCATGTTAAAAGTCAGCGGAATGAACCTGGTATTCCAACTCAAATGTTTCTGGATGGCAACACTGCGAACTCTGAAGGCGGAATATGTGCTCTCTTTGCTCAAAAATTCTCGAGTACCTTTGCTACTGCTTCAACATCCCGAGAACACGTGGAGAAAGCTGTTAGGAATGTTTCGCCACTCGGCTTCAGCATGAGCACGATTGTTGTTGAGGATGCGGACATATCTAAAGCAGCGGCAAAGCTCAAAAATTCCCTCTCTACTGGCCCGGACGGCATACCATCTACCTTTTTAAAACGATTTATTCCTGTTTTACTGACACCTGTAAGACTCATCTTCCAAGCTTCTCTTGACAGCGCCACCTACCCTTCACTGTGGAAGGAAGCCTACATGTTTCCAGTCCATAAAAAGGGGGACCGAAGAGATATCAACAACTATAGAGGAATTTCTGCTTTATGTGCAATCTCCAAACTATTCGAATTAGTCGTCATGGATCCGATTTTCTCGTACTGTAAGCAAAATTTTTCAATCGATCAGCACGGTTTTATGCCCAAACGCTCTACGACAACTAACCTGTTGACATTCACCTCCTATGTACACGAAAGTTTTGCTGCTAAGTCTCAAACTGACGCCATTTATACCGATTTGTCAGCAGCGTTTGATAAGGTGAACCACGATATCACCATTGGTAAGCTTGGGCGCTTAGGATTTTGCGGACCTTTACTTGGCTGGTTCCGCAGTTACTTAACTGGACGTAAATTGACGGTTCGCACTGGAGACACTCTCTCCAGCCAGTTCTCTGCTTCCTCTGGTGTGCCCCAAGGTAGTCACTTAGGACCGATTATCTTCTTAATCTATTTTAACGATGTGCTCACACTCCTTAACGGCCCGAAACTTTGTTATGCTGACGATCTTAAA
Source organism: Uranotaenia lowii (assembly GCF_029784155.1). Taxonomy (NCBI): domain Eukaryota; kingdom Metazoa; phylum Arthropoda; class Insecta; order Diptera; family Culicidae; genus Uranotaenia; species Uranotaenia lowii. The sequence goes on from NC_073692.1 coordinate 252,356,545, forward strand.
CTGTTCTACGCCATAAACGGTCAGGACGACATTGATTTTCTGCAAAACCAGTTTAATCTTTTCGCAAAGTGGTGCGACATCAACTGCCTGCCTTTGAATCGCAGTAAATGTGCAGTCATCAGTTTCTCACGAAGACGGCAGCCTTTTTGCGCGGAGTACTTCTTAGGAGATGAGTCCATTGCGCGGGTGGACCACATCAATGATTTGGGCGTAATACTCGACCGTAAGCTGGAATTCAAAACACATACAAACTACGTCGTCGATAAAGCTTCTAGAAGCCTCGGATTTTTATTCCGAGTGGCCAAGGAATTCAAGGACGTGTATTGCCTGAAGAGCCTATATTGCAGCATAGTTCGATCCATCCTCGAATACGCCTCAGCTGTCTGGTGTCCTTACTACCAGAACGGTAATGAGCGGCTCGAGGCCATCCAGAGGCGCTTTTTGCGTTATGCCCTCAGACACCTTAACTGGCAAGACCCATTCCACATGCCAAGCTACGAACATCGATGTCGTCTTATAGACATGGATACTCTTCAAGCCCGAAGAAATGCAACACGAGCTTCTTTTGTCGCCGATCTACTGACATCGCGTATCGATTGTCCTACGCTACTAGAAGCTATTCCTCTTAGTGTGAGACCTCATGGACTGAGAAACCAGGACCTTCAACTGTATGTCCCCATTCGATTGAACAACTATGGAGCCAATAGTGCATTCATCGGTGTTATGAAAACGTTCAACCGCTCGAGCTTCGGAAAACATTCCGAGCTCTTCGACTTCGACGATTCGCGGAATGTTTTCCGAAGGAGTGTTTTAAGATTATCAAGAAATCATTAATTAGATGTAAATTTTAATGTAACTTTAACTTTAAGTCGTCATTTGGACCTATACTTGGTCCGTTGATTGAATAAACAAACAAACAAACAAACAAAAAAAAAAACAGATTTTTTACCACGACACATCAACGGCGGGCTTTCAAATCTTATTTTACTATTCCAAAAATGTATGCGAAGCTATTTCATTTAATATTCGAAGTAATTTGTCCCAATAATAGTACATTTCAGGATTTAAATAAGAGTTTTTGGTTTGAATTTTGCCTGAATCAAAGCAATCGAAAGATTCCTTTTAATTCAACCACGGTAAATGAAAAGTTCATATACCAGTATTTCGATAGCAACTTACTACCTTCTTCAGTGAACGTTTTCGATTGATGAATGTGTATCGTTTCCCTCCCTTATATTGTCGGGGTTAGGTGAGCTACTACTAGGTAGCAGAAACCTCCGAATGCTCGGCAGTTGTGCCGTTGTCTGTTTTTTGGGTCTACCTACCCTATTCTGGGTGTTTTCTGGTAGTGCTAAATTATTTTCTACCCGTTTTTGGGCATTGTCAGGTAAATTATTGTATTTCTTTTTACCTAAGAATTTGAACAACCAAGTGTGCCCTGGTCCGGAGTCTCCGTTTAAGAGATGAACTGATTTTTCATTGAAGATTTCAATGCTTTCAGCAACATCCAATTTAAGCGAATTACTATTCAAAGACCGGATCAGCGAGAATAGTAATTCGCTTAAATTGGATGTTGCTGAAAGCATTGAAATCTTCAATGAAAAATCAGTTCATCTCTTAAACGGAGACTCCGGACCAGGGCACACTTGGTTGTTCAAATTCTTAGGTAAAAAGAAATACAATAATTTACCTGACAATGCCCAAAAACGGGTAGAAAATAATTTAGCACTACCAGAAAACACCCAGAATAGGGTAGGTAGACCCAAAAAACAGACAACGGCACAACTGCCGAGCATTCGGAGGTTTCTGCTACCTAGTAGTAGCTTACCTAAAGCTTAGTTCTTTTAGAAATGGGACACTTTGTTTTGCTAATAGCTCGTTTACTAGTGATCGGACATTCAAAATTTTGACAGCATTTTGCTGCCTGTGAAAACTACTTTCTGACATATTTTTCTCAAAATTTTAACTTAATGCGTTTTTGAGATATTAACGATGCAAGAGAAAATGAAAAAAATAATTTTGCACAGTTTCCTTCAAAATCCATCATTTTCAAATTGATAGCTGACAAAACCGTTGATTATTCAAAGAATTACTGTGTGTGAGTGGTGGAAAAGTATGCAAACACTGTCAAAAATGTCCAAAAAATTCAAATTCAGCATTAAAGTGAAGCACATGATCGGCAACTACGGTTAAGGGTCATCTGAGAAGTCAAGTCTCATTAGCAGCATTTTTTATTTGGAATAAGCTCAAAACTTAGGGTGGATCGCTGAAATGTTCGAAAAAAAATTCTCCGATAAGCTGAAAGTGTTACCTAGTAATGAGTCATTCAAACCCAACTTTAAACAACAATTTTTTGCTATTTCCAGAGCTCGTAAGCTGCATAACCGGTACCGAGGCAACATGATAGATGATTTCTAATGAATAACAAACCTTATTAAATACCCTATTTCAAACAAATTTCTGCGTTTGAATTCTATACCATGTCTGCTCGTGGCAAGGTCCCGAGCATATTAAAGTATGTATTTGCTGGTTGTTTTGTATAAAATATAATCATTTGCCAAAATTCCGCACCTGTTGAAAAAAGCAACAATTTTCAAAAATAAAACTTTTGTTTTCGCTGTTTTTAAAAGCCTTGAAAGAGTAATCTTGTAAGTACTCTTCGCAACCAACGATCTAGACTAACCGATTATACTTTAAGTTCAATCTCATGATGGCTTTACTTCGTTATTGTCAGATTTTGCTAGCAGAAATTCTACGTAAAACGCTTTAAAGTGGCTCAAAAATAACCAAGTTTTGTTGATTTCGAAACAGCTGAATCCACTTAATTGCACTCAGTTTCATTTAATAGAGAAGTATTGGACCTAAAAGTATCAGAAATTGAAGGAGGAGGATGTAGCAATTTAAAATTCAGATTAGACGAAGTATATGTTTGAAAAACTGATCAATATCATTAATGAAAAAAGTGTGCGCTGGCCGATGGGAGGTACCAAGAATAAAGTAGATTTTTTTCTTACAAAAAACGATAAATAATTTTTTTCAAAATTTTTCATGAATCATCATAAAATTACCTTCATTTGCTTCATAGAAAGTATTTAGGTCAAACGAACGGTTTTCGAGATACACGCATTCGTAACTGTCCCATTTCTAAAAGAACTAAGCTTTAACCCCGACAATATAAGGGAGGGAAACGATACACATTCATCAATCGAAAACGTTCACTGAAGAAGGTAGTAAGTTGCTATCGAAATACTGGTATATGAACTTTTCATTTACCGTGGTTGAATTAAAAGGAATCTTTCGATTGCTTTGATTCAGTCGAATCATTCAACCAAGTAGGCTCATACCACAACAGATTGAATTTTGCAAAAATTTTGAAAAAAAATCAGAAAAAATCGGGTTTTTATGTCGATATCCGGGCAACCGGACCAGACCGGGTATTTTCCATTTATTCTTTAAAGATCCGGTAGCCTGGTGAAAATTGGGCAATTTGGAATGCTTACCCTAGGTAGTCCAAGAAATAGGTTCCGATAGACTGGGACAAGCTCTCTTCTAGCCTTGTTTTTCATCAGCGTTTACAGTTGGCTATGGAATGGGACTATCATTTTTTCTAGATACCTACCATGAAAATAATCGCATATGCGTCCCAGAGTATAATTTTCAACACAAACAAACCAAATTTTGGTATTTTTGAACGAGCAATGATGCAAAAGCATTTGTTTGTCACGTAAGTAACAAATGCTGTTGATTGCTGCCATCAATACCGCGGGAAAATACGAAATTTCTCAAAACAAGTAACAAAATTCAATTGCTGTTTTCTCAACTTAACAAAAACGCAAATGGGACGGACTTGCTATGAGCGGCAGAGCAGTCCATAACAATTTACTTGATAACTTTTCTCGCTTTGCTTCTTTCAAGCTCATCTCTTCAGCGTTTGTTAAAACATGTTCTGCATCACATTGAACGTCATTTTATCAAAATTGATCAACTGCTGATTTTATTATGATTTTTTAAATTTGAACTATACGAAAAACCGTCCACACTTACCCCGGTGTACCTTATCTAAGTATTAAAGATAAGGCTTAATATTATCAAATCTAAAAACCTCTGACAAAATATAGCGAAATTAGGCTCACTTACCCTACCTTCATTAAAAGTAGAATAATCGAAAAATTCTAAAAACATCGGATTATGCATTATTTGAAAAATTGTATGAATCATTCGGGTTTAATGATAAAAGGTGGATACGAGTAGTCAAATTTTTTAGTTGACTAATGAACAAGGCCGGATTAAAGGGGAGGCAAACGGGGCAATTGCCCCGGGCCCCCCGAGGAAAAAAAAGTTTTAACATTACTTTAATCATACTACTACAAATTCATAAAAAGAAATCAAAACTAGAAAATCTGGATGAAAACTTGAAATATAAAAACTAAAGTGCCCCCGTGAAATAATATCTAGATTAGTTTTTGTCTTAATAAAGTTAAGGGGGCCCCCAAGAGTAAGTAGTGAAGGAGCTCTCCCACTTTTTGCGAGCTGAGAATATCAAAATCTTCTGGACAAAACCGAATTCGAAAAAAATTAATAAAAATATGAGGCAAAACACCTCAAATTTTCATTTTTTATAGAACCATATCAGTTACGATATTCTGTACAGAACAGGTAAAATAAAGAAAAAAAAACGTCATTATCATTACATTTAAACGTCTTGCACAACAATAATGTTCGTTGTTACGTTAAGTTTCCAAGTTATGGTTTACTGCACTTAAACAGCAGCTAATTTCGCTTTATGATAAACATTTCAGAATTTTACCCGAGCAGTATCCGGGTTAATACCGCGTATTATAATAACTTTTCACCTTTCAATCATTATTATTAAAAAAATTATTGGTTTATGAATTCTAAACCCTTTTCCCTCCCTATTTTTGAAAGTAAAATATTAAAAAAAACTGCAGTTGCTTAAATTGGACCAATCGACAGTACAAGGTTTCTATTTGTATTGGAACATTTTCAACTGATTCAACCAAAATTTTATCATCTACTGAAGTGAATATCCTGAATTCCATATATCATTTTCCAAATGACATGATGATTCTCAAATTATCATAAAAACGATCTGATAGTTGAGTTGCTAGTATAATTGAGTAAATTTCTTAATATGAATATTTCTATGTATTTAATTTAATCTTATCTTTTTCAGGTTCAATTCATTAGGATTTTCAAGTCTTGTGTTGTTTCTTCAGTTACCGAAGTTCAGTTTCATCATTTTTCAGAATTTTGAAAATTCAGGATCCTTGTTTAAGGTACTAAATTCATTTGGATTCCTTATCTGATTTTTTTCAATGATAACTGATTCTGTGTTTTAAACATTTAATCTTTATTCTCATTTTTTTTTCCAACCGATCATCCCTTTAGTTTTGAGGGCATCGAATGTAACTTTCGTCACATTTAAAATAACAATTTGATAAAAAAAATTTTAGCTGAAGAGAATCATATTCAAAAACATCTCAGGAAAAGATTTTTTTTTTGTGTTTCAAAGACATAACATTGAAATTTACATTTGGTGCAATTTTTGCTTTTGCTCTGATTGTAACTTTGTATCTTTTATTAAAATTTAATTCATATTTTGTTTTTCAAAACTTGATTTGAAATTATGATTTAGATTCGAAACACTGAATTTTGGTCCTGAATATAACGTGATTTAAAGTTTTGGATTCTTAAACTCTTATATCTGTATCACTATAGAATGTGGATTTATTAATTTTATTTATTTTTTTTAAATTTTGTTTTCTATGTTTCAAATCTTTATGATACTTACTAATTGTCACTAGGTAAATATTTCTCGAATAAGCACAAACCCAACGATCAATGATGATATGAAAATCTTTTATAATACCTATCCGGACATTTTTTTTAATTTTTTTTTAAATTAGAGAATTTTAGTTGGTGATAAGGGTTTGAAAAAAGAGAATTAAGTTTTGAATTTTGCAGCTTCAATCAGAGTTTTCATTGCTAAGAAATTTCTAATCTCTTCCCCAATGTTTGCACGTAATTGATTACCAATTTTTATTTGAAGATACCAGAAACTATGTTCTAGGCAGACAACATGGCTATTTGAAAATAATATACTGCACTCATCTCCAGTTTTTTACACGTTTGAAAGGTTTTGCATTTTCTGGGAAGCATTTGAAAAAAAAAATCGAATTATAGGGGCCCCCCGAGAAAAATTGCCCCTGGGCCCCCGATGGCTTAATCCGGCCCTGCTTATGAACGAAAAAGGTTAAAATGTAGAAAATTGAACTATGAAATATTCATAAGCTTGAAAAATCAGTTTCAAAAATAGTTTTATATGTTAATAAAGTTAAAATTATTTCATTACTGTTCATTTAATAAAATCTATTTGGTAATGTTTTTTAAAAGTCCGTTGAATATTTCCAAACATGACATTTTTCCAAATCAATCTTGTTCCCGTAGTTTTTCGGGTTTCCCGAAGGAGCAATAGAATTCTAAAGTTTTTCTTGGTACTCCCGGTTCGCTAGCAACCCTGTATGATATTATTTTTGTTCAATTCTATGGGAACATTATAGCTGGTTCTAGATTGAGATCAATTAGATTGGATCAGATCAATTGACTCAATCTTTGATTGAGTACCTTTTAAATATGTATTGACATGTCTGAGAACAAAATTAAAAAATATAATCACGATCCTTGGACTACTTCGGAGGTCAATAAAATGTTAAAGGAATTAATGACATTTCTAACAAAACAAAAATCTAGAAGTCTGACAAAAAGTCAAATGAAGATTCTGACAATATCTGGAAATTTGACCGTTTAGAACATTACCGTTTAGATAAATTCAACTAATATTTTTTTTAGACGTATAATGTTGTTAAAATTTCCAGTATCGTTACCTTGTATTGAGATCCTCCAGTTTGGCAAGACACTGATTCGGAACAAGGACGTGATTGGCCGTGAAGAAGCTCTGCTGCTCGTTGCAATCGTCCAGCAGGGCACCAGCCGTGGTCATTTTGTCCTTCAGCCGCTGCAGATGTGGCATCTGTTCGGCAGCATCCGTCGCACTCGTCGGCACCGTCCACGATTGGGTCAAGGTTTCAGCCGACGCCACCCGCGAGCTGAGATCTTCCAGCACCTTCTGGAATTGGCGCATTTTCTGTAGGGAGGGAGAGAAATAGGGAAAAAAATGTATAAAATGAAAAGCTAATGTTTTTTTTTCAAAGGTTTATATTTTTATTTCGGATTAAAAACAAACCTCTTCGCTTCGCAAAACGCCCACAACCTGCAGAAGCATCTGTTCAGCCTCATTGTGCGGTTGCCTAACACTGGCATCGATATCATCAACCAGGGTGATGTCCGCTCGGATAAATTCAATATCCGTATCGGATTCGGTATTCAGACTGCCACTTCCGTCCTTGTCACAGTCTTCGTCGTCGTCCTCCTCATCTTCATCATCGGAGGTATCTCTAATTGAACTACCATTTCCGAACGATGAACGGTCGACAAAATATTGTTGGTGGAATCGGTTGTTCAATTTATTTTTCATAGAAATTGACAAATCAGAGCTATACGCAACGTCCATCGTCTGATCTGCAGAAGATATCAGCTGCATATCCGGCTTTTTGAATGAAATTATTCGTCAACCACTTTCAATTACGCAAAGAAGCAGCCGCAGCGCTAATGGCCGTATTGTACCGACGTTTAACAGACAAAATTCGCGAATGCAGTGATTTTGCGATTCATCACAATCCTGTGCAAACAGCACTGCGTGTTGATTTTATAAATAGGCATTTAGTTATTTAAAAAAAAAGTTGAAATTGTTGTGTACGGCGGCAACCATTTGGAATAATGAAGTTATAAATTAGGCTAGAATTGTTTTCTTCTCATTTTGTATTTGAAATTCTGTTTCTGATCACAAATTTCTAGCTCTCATTTTAAATCATGATTAAGAGAAAAATTTGCGATCGGTGATTGAAACAGACACTATCTAGGGAAATTGAAACTCGAGCAGTACTTTTTCCGTTGCTGCCTGAAATACAGACGTAGGTAGGTAAGTACATGCTTCTTCAAAATTTGCAATCATACGCAGTTTGTAGCAAACCAAACAGTCTAGGGAGTATGTAAAATGCATGCATAATTGTCGTTTAAGCAGGTCGTTTTGAATTCTTTGCACGGAAATGTTCAAACTAATAAATGATGAGCTAGGCCATAATTCCATTGCGTAACGTTGATTCAAATAATTCAAACGTTGACAGTTTGAAAGTGACGAGGCTCAAAGTTCGAATGGCTATGGGCATTTTGATTAGTGGGAAAATCAGTTTAAATTATAAAAAAAAATAGTTCAACGATCATTCGTGACGCGGATTGGAAGGATTTTTAAATTGATTTGAACAAATAATTTTAACATGGTTCATTTAGACTTGGGATATTGAAATTTAAAATGATCTTAAGTGACCTTTAAATAAACATTATGAATTGAACGTTTAAGCTTCTATTTTGGTACGTTAAAGTCAAACAGATGGGATTATTTCGACCGATATTTGTTCTCCCTTTGGTTTGATACGTAGTTGTGCGATTTAACATTTGTTAAGTTGTCATATTTGTTTCGTTTTAGTTCAAAACTCACCCCTGATTTTTTACAGAACTTTTTAACTAACGTTTACAGGAGTTATTCTGAACTAAATAAGTTTAGAACCATAAATGGTTTCCGGTTATGAAATTTGATGATGAATTTTCACCCATAGAAATTTTAAGTAGTTTTCTCTCCCAAGGACGCTTGAAACACAACTTTTCGTCAAGACTGATAAAAAAAACGAATTTTCAATTATTTGTATTGCGACCAATTTTTTTTAATTTAATTTTTTTTAATTTTTTTTTAAATCAAAAAAATTGGAATGGATCGGATTTTGTTGAAATAAAACAAAACAAATTATTTTTGGATGTTCTAATTACGCCCGGCATAGAGAGCACTGAAGTGGCTATTACCCAGGAACTCGAACGAGTTTCTTGGTGTGGGGGAGTGTGGTTATGAATGCAAAAGTACAAATGCAATAATCCTATTTTTAATCTTGTTTTAAAGTGCTCGAAGCAATTCGAAATTTTTCAGCTATTCAATTTAATAATTTATGAACAAATCTATTTCGATGCATAACGAAACTGATATATTCTAATTAATAGATTTGATACAAAACTGAAACCTGAACAGCGCACACCTGGATCGAAGTAACCCACAGGTCTGTCAAGACGTGAGAAGTTTTTGCTCTTCGTAAAAATTATTGAAGTTGGTCCAAAACATGAAAAATTTCAGAAGTTTCGATGGAGTTGGTTGCTGTTACAGAGATTGCAGTCGAATTTGTTGCGATGTGGCCGAGGAGGTTTGTGTGACCCAATTTTCCGGTTTCTTGGCTTTGTTCATGTTTTCCATCATTTTAACATAAAAATATTGAAATAACCGAAAACATAAATTGGTTGGGCCTACCATGGAGCAGAGAACGTAGAAACATCTGGAACACCGGAACAGAAGAAACGTGGACCACCAGTACCATACGTTTCAAATGACCCGGATTCAAAGCTAAGTACATACCATTTTTTTTGCTCTATCTTATATTGCATTAGTTGAAATGAAATTCACTAGATGTTTCAAATTGAATTACCGGAATATCGAACAAAAATTCAAATCGAGTTGTTTATGCGTGTTTTTCATGATTTTATGTTCTTATCGTATGAGTCGTTTCAAATAAATCAGTTACAAAAAAAAAAAAAAGATTTTATTATGCATTTTACTTTCCTCTAGAAAAACACATTCACAAGGCAACAGATTCATGAGAAATGAAGTAATATCTCATTAAGAGAAAAAAAAATGTTGAATCAAGAAAAAAGAAAAAGAATGATCTTCTGAGAGTTACATAGAACAACATGAATAAGATTAAGATTATTTTGATTTGTAATTCGAGTTAATTGCGTTATTTTTATTTTTGTTTAAAAAGTTTGTGAAGATGACTTAAAAGAGCAAAACTATTTAAAATTAAGGAGTCGTTCATAAAATTCATGATAATTTTTCAAACGAGAAAACTCCCACTAATCAAAGATCGTATTTTTTATGAATAATAATTATTTGAAACAAATTAAAGGGGTAAAATGGTACACAATAGTTATGTTTAAAATTGAGCATTGTTTTATTTACATTTACATGATTTCTTTTCCTTGGTAAGCCTAAATAAATGCACAACAGACACAGTGATGTTTGTTTGAACCTCTGATTTTTAACTCTCAAATTTAATTTTCAATTCCGAACCAGAATACTGATTCTGTTGTACCAATGTTGCATTTTAAACATTGATTTTTTATTTTAAAATCTGATATGAAATTCGGTGCAATCATTGTTTGTTTGATTCAGAATTTCAATCTTAAAGAAATTTTTCTAAATTTTGTTGTGAAAATCTTATTTTGATTTTATTACGGCATTCTTATTTTTTTGGGAGTGCTCAATTCTGATAACAAATTGGAATGTTTATAGTAAGTTGTTTTCTTCTATTATTTGTTCTCTGGCCTTTGCTTATAAATATTAGTTTTTAATTAAAATTTTGAGATATTCTGATTCCTTAAAATAATTTTATTTTTTTTATGAGTTAAAATCATAGATAAAAAAAATTCTAGAATGGTGTGTGTAAATTGAGGTACTGTCATAAAAATAAGTCATTGACGCCCAATTTCAAACCTCGACTCAATCCTTGATTCAATTTGAGTTTTTTGTTGATTTTAGCAGATAAAGTGAATGATAAGTAAGCCATGGCATTTTGGCGAGACGCACGCATTTTTCTTATCCTCCATTCCATCCCAAATTTTGTTTGAATTAAAATTAAACTAGAAAATAAAAGAATAAAATTGTGGAAAATGTTTAAATAAGTGACCGGGAGTGATTTTTATTATGACGACTTTACGGTTTCTGTGTTTGGTATTTTTATCAAAGCTCAAGTTTTTCCCATTGATCCATAAAAATCTTTTGAAAAAGTATTTTTTCAAAGATTTCGTGACCATACTAATTTTGTTTTTCTGTTCCTTCAAAGTTTCTTTGATTTGAGCCTCTAGCATTGAAGACATGAAAACTCTAAAAAGAGTCACCGAAAAGTGGCAAATGGATAGTTGTCAAATAACTGCATCCATCAAGGTTCAACCCTTCTTAGTAGTTGCTGTAAGCCAATAAGTTCAGCCGTTTCGTTTACACTTAAGTATTGTAAGAACAACAAACACCACATCGTGGCACAACAAGAAAGTTCACTCGAAATAAAATCCTGCTGACACATTCGGGAAAATACAAACTAGCACTGCTGCTGCCCGGCTAGTAGATAGGTCTGTATAACGTAATCCATTCTATGGAAGAAGGTTATCAGCAGCAAGCAAAGGAACGGTGGCTTGGAAGACCCCGCATTTATTTACTCCGTCGTCCTCGTCGCTCGCCGTCCCCGGCAGTCTAATAAGCTTTGGCTCAGGCTTTGCTTACAACTAATGTGAAGTTCTATACCTAGATCGGTCGTTCCGACGCGTCGTCCGTAGTCGGTATGTAAAGCGAAACCGTTCCATAGCGCTTTAAAAGAATGCAGGCCGTTCTGTATCTCAAATTTCCTTTCAGTCAATGTGCAAGCAAGGGGCAGTTTTCCTTCCCTTTTGAGGATTGCGGAAGTTTTTCGCAGTTTTGCAAAAAAATCCATTATTTGAACATTTTTGTAGATTTAATAAATAGCTCATTCTGTCCTAAATGTTTAACGCGGACTTGGAAATTTGAATTCTAATTTTTTTTGAAGGGATTTGAACTCTACAGGAGGCATTCGTTCCCAGAATTCTAATTCTGAAGCAGCATTTGGGTTTTGAAATTCTGAATCGTAAATGTCAAAATTGAATTGAAATTTTGATAACAAATTTTAATTTTGAGTTCAAATTTCGGTTTCTAATTCTTGATTTGAAAGTTAGACATTTAGACTAAGTTTGGTTGCATGAATTGATCAACAATTCCTTCTTTATTTTACACAGCAATTCCAAAACAGACTTCGTTTGCGAAATTGGATATTTGTTTTGGAAATGGTAATTGAATATTTTTATCTGAATTCAAAAAAAAAAAATCCGGTACAGGGTAGCGGGGTACCGAAGTTTGGATTAAGATTTCTTTTTTTTTGTATGTGATGATTTTATTTCGAATCCAGAACTAGAATATTGAATCCGAAGAGAGCAGTAGCCAGATTAATAACTCGGAACTCTTACGGCTCCATATTTCTAACATTTGATGAGAAAGAGTGTACATCCATTCCCCTTAAATTCATTAAAGGACAAACGGTTATGTGAAGATTTTGATTTAAAGTTTACTCTTGATGAACTTCAACTTTCTCGATATGTTGGATATTACTAGAAAACATGATTTCTATTGCATGAAGGTATTCCGATTTTGGTGTAAAATTCCCAGTTATTGGTGCTATTTTCATTCCCCTATTTTCCCGATATACTGGTCACCCTGTAAGATTCTTCATCTCTGAATTAGATATGCTGAGATCGTTCTTATTTCTAAATATCAATCACAACTCCACAACCACGTTTGTGATTGTAGAAGAATAGAAAATTGTTTTTTGGAATATTTTGTAGCTAGTATCAAAAATTCTTTTAAGTTTTGTTGAGATACACGATAAGCTTGTCCTGTCGCTTTAACGCATTTTACCGTTTGTACTATTCACATCAAACATGTAATTTGTGACAACTTCATGCCGATGTTGCTGAACCGTTATCAGATAGAATGCTGACATACAGGACTTGGAGAGACGTCAACCTGTGGCTTGGTCTTATTTCTACTGTCTGCAAACCACTTAGATATAAAAAAAACTTAAAATCAGCTTTTCATTTTAACGGAATTTTGAATTTATGATTCATTACATTAGCATGGAACAGCTCTTTTTTTTCAACGAATCAAGGATTCAAGCAGCTACAGACACGATAGGCACTCGAAAACGAGAAGAGCTCTTCCGCACACGCAAATAAATATGCTCTGGTGCGCTGCTGCTGTACGTAGTAAGTGATCCCGGCGCTCCCGACGACTTATTAATCTTAATCCAGCCAGACACTTTTGGCCAGGGCACTGAGGAGCGTGGCGTCAGAGCATGAAGAGGAAGTATTGTATTGTATAAGTAAAACAACGCGACAAATTCGAGCAAATGACAAACGCGCGAGCTAAGAAGCGTGGTGTCTGCGCACTACGCGTAAGAATTTATGCGACCAAGACGACGACGATGACGACGTGACGTACTGCCGCGACGATATTCAAATATGTACTAAACATCATGTCGTGGCCTAGGCGTACTCACAGCAAGTTTTATTATTTTATTTTTCACTTCCACCGCGCGGAGCGCTGCCAGAAGAGTTGTTGATTTTTTTTTCATTCGTCCGTTCATAATATAAAAAAGCAATGCAAAACATGAAATCCTCGCCTCTCTTCGTTCTGGCTGAGCCCGAGCCCGGCATTCATTGCGCTGGATCAACCGGCACATTTCGCCGTTTTGCTTATACATACTTGTTGTAGGTATAGCCTGTTGTTGTTGTTAATTCCAGCTCGCACTCTCAGCAGCGCAGCGCACTATGGGAGCAGACAAAAATATTTTCATAATTGTTTCAACAATTTAATGATCATTTCTGCTTGTTATGATCAAATCTAGTTGTCTTAGATCTTGTTTTGATATATTCGATCAAATTTGATAGTGGCATGTTTTGCTTGCAGCGCTTGCTTGCATGGAAATCTCCCATAGTAAATGGACTGAAAATCTGAATATTGCACAACTTTCAGAGCGTTCTAAATCTCTTCGCTGCAAGTGATTGTTAGCACATGCCTGAAACTTGGAAAAATTCAAGATTTCAGCCGGGGCATATGGAAACAAAAAAAATCGTGTCCAAAAAATTTTTTATTTCGATTTTTTTCTTTATTTTTTTCATGTGTTATCTTTTTTTTAACTTCAAAGTCACAAAAAAATAATATGTTTTGAAAAGCTGGATATATAACGCTTACAACGATGTATAACACTCATAACTTTTTTAATTTTTAAATTTTTTTTTCGAAAAATTGCAATTATTTGCCATTTTTCATCTTCATTTGTCAATATCTCGATCATGGTATCTCCAACAATCCCAAAAATTTAAACTTCTTTTAATCAAAGTTTAATCAAAAAATACTTTTCATAAAAATATTGAAAAAAATATTGGTGGAAACCCCTTTTCCATTTCTGTCCGCCTGATCTCCCATAGTGCAGCAGTGCCAGGTTGGAATTTGGCGACACAAGAGAAAAATAAAATCGTTTCAAATTAATTGATCTGGAGCAAATTTTTGGATGATTTTTTCGTAACCACGTGAATCTCCTAATGTGAATAGTATTTCGTTTACGATAGTACATCTTTCTTACATTTATTAAAAATATATTGGGAGAAAAGGTAATTGAAGCAACAACCTTTGAACTCCGAAGTCATTATTATTCGAAATTTAAGTAAATGCAGAACCTCAATGATCAAATTCCAAGTAAATATACTAATCAAAATATTCATTAAGATTGGGATCCAGATTTGAAGCTGACAGTTTTTTTTACTGAAAATCGTAAATAAGAATCCGAAAGCTGAACAAAATTGTATGTTTGTAATATGATTCCATTTAAACAGAAATCTTATATCTATGTCACAAAATCGCTTTTTTATTAGAATTAGATTAAGAAACCAAAACTAGAATGTAACAAAAATTTAAAAAAATCAAATTTGAAGTTTAATTAATTTTTTTTTGTTTCGATTATAGTCGTTTTACCATCTTTATGGTATTCGCGACTTTATCAACGTTGCAGTTGGCGGATCGTTATTGAAAACCTTATCCGGTACAACTGTGTTCGATGTTTACTCTCGGGCTCGAACTCGCGGACATCGGCTCAGGAGACAACCGACTTGCCAACTGAGCTATATCACAAGCCCTTAATTAATTATGATGAGTGTATGTATGTATGTATGTTTGACCCACCAGTGGCTGATAGGTCTTTCGACCCGAGACGGTACGGGAATTTGCCGAGACACTTCGGCTGACTCGGACCCACAATCCATCGTATACCAGCATCGTTTCCAAGAAACACGAAGGCTTCGTGCCGCAAGCCAAAATGTGCCGGAATAGGGACGGGGCATCCTGACGGACAATCGTGAGGTGATCAAAAGGTGGAAGCAGCCCTTCAATGAACGCCTGAACGGCGCACATGCAGGAGATCAAAACGGTGCGTAGCCAACGACGAGCCACTCCCAACGATGAGCTATTCGCCAGCTGAATAGCAACAAGTCGGTTGGAAAGGATGGCATCGCAGTTGAACTCATCTAAATGGACCCGGACAAGTTGGCCGATTGCCTACACCGATTGATAGTACGGATCTGGGACATAGAACAGCTACAGGAGGAGTGCAAGGAGGGGTTAATATGCCCCATCTACAAGAAGGGCGACAAATTGGACTGTGAGAACTACCGAGCGATCACTGTACTAAATGCCGCCTACAAAGTGTTGTCCCGAATTCTACTCCGCCGTCTAACGCCACAATTAAACATGATCGCGGGAAGTCATCAGGCCGGCTTCATGAAGGGACGGTTAACGACGGACCAGATCTTCACATTACGGCAAATCCTCCAAAATTTCCATGAACACCAAAGTCCCTACGTACCATCTATTCATCGACTTCAAAGCCGCATACGACACGATCGACCGTGACGAGCTATGGAAACTCATAAACGAGAACGGCTTTTCCCAGAAGCTGACCAGACTGAGCAAGGCGACGATGGATGAAACGCTGTGCTGTGTGCGGATTTCGGGTGAATTGTCGAGTTCATTCGAATCGCGCAGGGGGCTTCGTCAAGGCGGTTGTCTATCCTGCATGATGTTTAACGTGGCGTTTGAAGGTTTTATTGGACGAACAACAAACAACAACAAATCCATGATCTGCTTTGCCGATAACATTGATATAGTCGGCAGATCATCTGCGACGGCGGAGGAGATCTATCGCAAACTAAAACGCGAAGCAGGGAGAATTTGGTTGATGATTAATACGTCCAAGACAAAGTACATACTGGCCTGGGGCTCCGAGACCGATCGAACCCGCTTGTTCAATATTAACAAGGTCACGATCGACGGCGACGAGCTGGAGATAGTCAAAAACTTTGTCTATCTCGGCTCACTGGTGACCACAGACAATGGTATCCGCCGCGAATATTCAGCGGAAGTTGTGTTTACTGTGGACTCTACAAGCAACTGCGGTCGAGCAGACTTAGCCCTCGCACGAAGTGTAACCTGTATATGACGCTCATTAGACCGGTTGTGGGATGTTCGAGAAATTGGAGAACGTTTGCCATGGACCGAGAGAGTTTTAGGAAATATGTTCGTCAAGTTAATTCGTGAGACGAAATATTACGAAAACGAAAATAAAATAAGAACTGTGGATCTGTGATTACATGACAAGATGCCCACCTATGCAAAACTGAAAATAACCCATAACTTCTCAACAGTAAATTTTAAAAATCAACAAATCACACTAAAATGCACTCTTTAGAGGTGTTTTCAATCTAGGAATATAGCCAATATCAAAACTCATCACATATGTAACAAGAATTCTTACAGTGTTCATAATTACCCCACAGACAAGGGGGTAATTATGAACAAGCGTTTACGCCCACAAGCTGCAACTTTAAAACAAGCAAAAAATCTTAAAATGAACTTTAAAACAAGCAAAAAATCTTAAAATGAAGTAGGGAACCAATCATAAATTTTTATTATTTTCCATAATTGGAACATTAAAGAGCTACTTGTTTGAGCTGATAGTATAAAAAACCGACTAATTTTGTTCATAATTACCCCACTTAGCCCTACCTTTTCAGGATTCTTTGATTTTTTCGAACAGTTGGAAGGGAGTGAGATGAGTCAAACCTGTCCGAAGCCAGTGGTAACGGACCCCTTGGTAGTCCTACAATTATTGTTGATGTGTTAAGCATGAACACTCAGGCAGGAATGTACTGATATACTAAATGTATATGTACTAATATATGAAACATAAAACAAGAAATTTAAAAATAATTCCTGTTTGCTTTTGAATTCTTGAAAATGGAATTGTTAAAAAAGCGAAAAAGTATTACAACCGCTCGAAATACTTGACCACACTTCATACCAAATATTCTAGGAATGTTCATTCCGTGAAATCGAAAATCGATTGGAAACTGTTGAGTTCTCAATTGAACGAATTGCTTTCAAATCAAAGAACGAGACCGACCACGGATCCTGTGATTATGACTATTTTTAACTGAACCCAAAAAAGCTTAGGCACAGATTTCCATCGATCATAAATTACACCAATTACAGTCAGCCAGCATCGTCACCTTGTGTTAGTTCCTTACACCAATTTGTGGTATTTGCATTTCATTAGTTTGTCATCACGTTGACAAATTATAAACAAATAAACGACACGAGTTGTGCATTCCAGGAAGCACTAAGACCCAGTTCGTTTACAAACAAACGTGCAACGAAAATTCTGATGTAAGAAAAAAAAATATACGGCCTTTCTGCTTCTCATTCGCGCCTTCTTTGCTCACGCCAACTACTAATGAAAATCCGAGCTGTAAGGGATTCCGGCCGGGATTGGTATCAGTATTCACTGCACGGTTCTTACTGTTAACAAAATTCAAACCCACCAGCGAGAGAGCATCATCGAAAAGAAATTAGGCATCGTATAAACCCCTTTCGCGGTAAACGACAAATATTTGTACAACACCAATGAAGCTGACGACTGTGGATGAAACGGAGACGTCTTCCTACATATCTTTTTGAAACTTGCATTTAGCTGTCTCAACTATATACCACCAAACGAGACCCAACGTCGATCGGGTCCATTTCGGTTCTGCTAAATCCGATTCTGATGGTGTTGCTCCAATTGGCCGGCACCAGTCCAGCAAAAATGAAGTTTGCATCTGGACGCTTGTTACCGCGCTTTATAAACTAAATTTATTTATGCTCTGCGGGATAATGTATTTAAAGGCAACAACACATGCAAAATGACTCATCGTCATCATCATCATCGTCACTTGGTTAAGCTTTGCGTTCGTCGCGCCAATGTCGATCGACAAGTGGCTGCAAGCAGTTGGGCGGAAAGTCGATTGGCGCAAATTTTCATCACACATATGTGTTGGGTATGCAAGCCGGCCGAGAACAGAAACTAAATTGCTGAGGAATGCCGCGTGAAGCAGGATCCCAAATTGTTAGTCTAACGGAACGATGATGTTTTGTTATTGGAATGTTAGATCATCTGTGACCGAGATGCAATATGATTCCAATTCTTACAGAAGGTTTAGAAGGCGCCCAAATATTTTCTTCAGGATTACGGAAGTCAGAACCTCAAAAAGTCTACGGATTTTTGTAAAAAAATATTTTCAGAAACGATATACAGTGTAGTATTTAACAAATATAAAAAGAAAAATATCAGAATTGTATCACATATGTAGCTATGGAACAATTTAGGACTTCGATGCAGATGTTATGTTCGATGTTCGAATGTTCGATGAATAAATATTATAATAATAATAAAGATAACGAATTACGATTCGAAAAATTCGATCTGTTTCTGATTATTTAGTAGTCTGATAGCTGATGCTGCTAGGATGTTGGTGCTGGCATGTCAGCTGTGAGCTTGTTTTAACTTCATAATTCAGTAACGCAGCTCGTTCGAATTCGTATTAGGTAAGTAAAATAGTATTAGGATGATTATGTTTTCACAACAAACAAATGTTTGGGTTTTCTGCTGATCCCTTGAATTTGCGTGGCTTTGATAACCTATCGCTATGTTTACATTTCTTACCTGACTCCCATAACGATTCTCATCCAAATCTGAGTTCTTTACATTCATATATAATATATTCGGACTTTGATTTTGCTATCGGATCGAAATCGGAATTTAAGTATTGATGTGGTTTGAAATAAAGAAACAAGATACCTTTATTAAAAAACTAAATCTTGTAACTCTTTACTCAGGTAACATAATGTACGAGTATCGATTGGAAAAAAGCTTATTAATTACTAGAAAAAAATCTGTAAAAGATCTTGGAGTTGAATTGAACAGAGAACTGAATTTCACGAAACATAGCCAACAGAGCAAAAAAAAAAATGCAGCAATAGACGATGTTATTTCCAGAGATGATGTAAGTAGTGTGAGGGATTTCTGTTGCAATAATACATCTAAATGATGTAGGGGAATACTGTACAAGACGCACCAGTTAAGCATAATTGTTATACCGATACCAATCATCTAAGAACCAAATTGAAACTTAACGATGATTCAGATATCAGATTTACGAATTATCATAAAGAAAAAATATGATAAAAACACGATTTTGATTACATTTTTGTAAGAAAATTAAACAGCCAGAAAACAAATCGCGGGGTAGAACTCCAAAACAAGTGAACAGAACGCACCATATGGAAAGGGTGGTGAGAGAAAAACAATGATTATACGAAATGTAATAATTGAAACATCAAATGTTTAATTACATGTTCATCATATTTTTGGAAACCAACCATAGATACTTTGGTAAAAAAAACATTTATTATTGCTTGACACGAATGCGAAAACGTTGGTAAAGTGTCACAAATAAACAACAAAAAAAATTATTATTGCCAAACTTATCGAAAATTTCACTTTTTAAAATACACTTTTCTACATCCTTATAGGTAAAACGCCTTCAGGTAGACAACCAAATTTAATTTCTTGACTGATATTGCGTCAAACATGGTATATTTTTTGACGTAGAATTACGTCTTACGGCAACACTATAGGGGGGCAAATTGAAATTCGCGAACCGATCTCGCGTCACGAAAAACGCCTCTTTCAAAGACATCTCTCTTAAAAGACATACCAAGCCTGCTCAACGTTGATTGGCTATTCGAAAATCGAAAAAAAATTAGACGCCCCGCCCCTTCATGAGTTTTGTTATTTCCAGCCTACGAAAGGTATAAAACAAGGGGTCAACTGACGGTTTGGTTCATTGTAACAGAGAAATTGAAACTAGTGACACGGGCAGTAGCAGAGCTGACCAACAGCGGCGGAAGCAAGTTGTGTTGTGACAGCTCAGAACCTCACTAACCCACCTCACTAACCCATCACACACACACACACACACACACACACACACACACACACACACACACACACACACACACACACACACACACACACACACACACACACACACACACACACACACACACACACACACACACACACACACACACACACACACACACACACACACACACACACACACACACACACACACACACACACACACACACACACACACACACACACACACACACACACACACACACACACAGCGCCAACCCCCTTACCACCTTCACCCACCACACTTCCCATCCCCACCCTTCGCTTAACACCCACCATCGCACACCACCCGCACGTAACACACCACCCGCCTACAAATACCGCCACCACCCACCCATCGCACACTACCCACCCATCGCACACCACCCACCCATCGCACACCACCCACCCATCACACACCACCCACCCATCACACACCACCCACCCATCACACACCACCCACCCATCACACACCACCCACCCATCACGCACCACCAACACAACGCACTCGTCATCCACCTATTGTAAAAGAAAAGTCAAGCGCAACTCTCTTTAAGATTTTGGCCCTGAAAAGGGCCTTTTTTTGTTATTTGTAGATATGAAAACATGGTCAATCTAACGCTTCCTCGGGAATCTCGTGTTTAAGCAACAGTTTAAGCTAGTGATTGCTATGTGATCTTAAGGGAAATGAAAACATGATACTGATTCCAATCCAACGAGACGCATGAGACTAATACCGTATTTGTTTTCACCACCCGAAAGTGTTGCACCATCCATGCTGAAAACGAGCATGAATCGAGTGTTGCACCCACCTTTGTTGGTGTACGTGAAATCGGCAGTGTCAACAGAAAACATCAAGCTGTCAAAAATTCATTACAGCTGGTATTTGTTTTCGTTTGACTTCGAAAATTGAAATGAAATTTACTTTAGTTGATCATTATTTTTAAATAATATGAAAATTTTAGCATGAATTTATTATGTTGAATTGTGAAGATTTCAGATTTATTTTGCTTGGTAGATTCGCCTGTGGCTCTGATGATAACTGCAATACCGGCTGATTCTGGGTGGTCTATGTTTACTGCTGCTAGACTGCAGTTACCCCAGCTTGAAGGTTCCGGTATTTTGAACGTTTATTCCTTGCAAATACCTCGAGTACCTATTTCCGTTTTCAGATGACAAAAGAAAAATTCTTGGAAGTCAAATTAGCGAACTCCGATCGTGGAAGTCGGGGGAGAAAATTTTGCTAACAGACCGAAACGAACGAAATTCAAGCTCCCAATGCGGGTGTAGTCTCGAACTACCGTTTTTGAAGGGCAACGGGTGGGAATCCGGGACTTGGCGCAACCGAGCATCGTCACCCTAAGGCACAGCTGGAAGCAGAGTAGCTTCGATGCAGCTGAACGCTTCTTGCTGTGGAGACCAACTTATAGGACCCTCCGAACAAGAAAACTTTTCGGTTTGGGCGATTCCACCAGATCTTTGGGTTGGCCTTTTTGCACTCGGATTTGCTGCTCTTTTTCGGCATCGCCTGGAACCGATTGCAGCAAACCTTCTGGGCACATTTCTTCTTGGGAGCGTTGTTTGCTTTGGAACGTGCCATCCAGGTGAAATTCTCAGCCTCTGTTGGAAACGGCACTGGTATTGAATCCGGAACAAGTTTCCGTTCTTCGGGATAATAAAGAGAAAAAAACAGTTCAAACGTAATTTTGCGGTATAGAAATAAACCAACCAGCTGATATTTGTTTACATCGGGAAGCACGTGCTGTCAAAATTCATGATAGTATTGGTGAGAGCGCAAGCAACACCGAATATTTTCAGAGTGTTCCACCGTCCACTTTATGGTGCACTACCAGTGCACTACTCTTTATGAAAACGAGCATGAAAACAGCAAAAAGTGCACTACCGGTAGTGCCCCGGTGCACCACCACTTGAAAACAAATTCTCTATAAAAACAGTTTGAGAGCTTTTGCCCTGAGTCAAGCGTTTAGATCAAAGCAGTCATTGTAGGCTTTTCTCGCAAGCGTTTGATACAAAGCTCATGTGTTTATCACATTATTTGCATAACTGCCGGGCGCATAATTTCGACGACATCGGCCTTGTTTCTGCTTATACTTATATTTAATTCGCCTTTTGTTATGCAGTTGAAAAAGCTGCATACAATCTTTATGGGTCGATTTAGACCATTAATAGTTATTAAAACGACAATTTATGGAACAATGATTTTTTTCGAAGTTAAGTTCCTTTAAAAAATTCGACATACTTTATTCTAGAATGCTTATTTGAAACGAAAAACACATTGACTCGGGATAGGCTGTAGTAATTCTACGTGAACTTCTCGGTCGTTTCATATATACAACCACTGTAACTTTTTCGAGTCGAATATTGGTACACATTTTTAACTCGAACTAGGGCGAAATTTGTTAGAATTATGCATTGATACCGTAATTTGGGAGTCAGCAAATAAAAAGAATGGCATTTTATTTTGATATTCGGGGATTCTCAAAAGTTAACAGCATTCCAAATTTGAACGTAAAACACGTGGTTTTGTGGGCCTTCTGTCCCAATTTTGATGTGATTGATTTCAGTTAAAATTTGTGAGAAGTTAGTAAAATACTACAAAATATTGATAGTCTTCCGAAAGTGCATACAAGTGGAAAAACGATAACTGTTTTACCATAAAACCTCACATGTTACTCATGAAAAATAACAAGTTTCATGTTGATTCCATAAATCCTTCTGTTTCTTAAAACTAAAGTCGTTTTAATGAACTTTCCATGTAATAAATGATAAAAACCTTGTTTACTACAATAAAAATGAAGAAAAACATCATTAGAAGCCATAGGTTAGTGTATTTTTGAGAAAGATTGGCAAGGGCCATCTTACTCCGCTGATGCGTCTTGTACAGTTTTCCCTACAGCAATACCAATCATCAAAGCACCAAATTGAAAGTATAGGTAATGGTAGGTAATGGAACAATGATTATACGGAATGTAATGATTGAAACATCAAATGTTTTTTATTACATGTTCATCGTATTTTTGTAAACTAACAAAGCATTTATTATTGCTAAACTTATTTATTTATTTATTTATTTACTTGTCTTCGAATTACACTTATTCGCACAGGCTGCTTATGACCTACTTATTCTAAGTCTAAATGCATATTTGGAAATGTTAAAATCAAAGCGATCACTGATTTCATTGAAGCGTCTACAACACGAAACTAAGGGACTATTAAAAGAATAAACAGTACGAGATAACGGTAACCGGAACATCGGTAGGTGGCGCAGAGTCCGTGAAGGAGCGTTGAATGGTAGACGGTTCAGCAGTACGTTGCAGTCGATGTTGTTTGCTAGCAGATCGAATACGAACATACGTTGCAGCAGAGTTCTTCGCTGCTCGAGAGTTGGCAGGTTAATCAATTGACAGCGGTGTTCGTAACGAGGTAGTAAAACAGGATCATTCCACGGTAGGCGTCGGAGAGCATATCGGAGGAACCGTTTTTGAACTTTTTCGATGCGATTGATGTGAACTGAGTATAACGGTGCCCAAATTTGTATTCCGTACTCCAGTATGCTTCTCACGTGTGTACAGAACAGAGTTCGCAGACAGTAGATGTCTCTGAAGTTCTGTGTGTTTCTTCGTATGAAACCGAGTGTCACGTAGGCTCTGCTGATCGATGCGGAGATGTGTTCGTCGAATGTCAACTTGGTGTCCATGGTGATGCCCAAGTCCTTCACAGAAGAAGCTCTTGCTATAGTCTCCTCGCCCATGGTGTATTCAAAAAGTAAACAGGTTTTCTTTCGTGTGAATGTTATTGAGTAACTTTTCTTCGTGTTGACTTCCATTCCATTTGTCTGACACCAAGATGCAATAGCATCTAAGTCGCAGAGAAGCGCTAAGTAGTCGGTTCGATCTTCAACAGTCCTAAACATTTTCAAGTCGTCTGCGTAGAATAATTTGTTCGATTGGATTACGACTTCAAGATCATTTACAAATAATACGAACAACAGAGGTCCAAGAATACTACCTTGAGGAACACCTGAAGTGATCTGAAATGTTTCTGATTGAGTTGCTCCAATTTTCACATATGCATTGCGACCTGTTAAATAAGAAAGGATCCATTGCGTTAACCATTGCGGAAATCCCATTCTATTCAGTTTTTCGACCGCCAGTATGTGCGGGACTTTGTCGAACGCTTTACTGAAGTCGATGTATATAGCGTCTGTTTAGATTTGGTTTTGCATGTTGTCGAACAGCGATGAAACAAACGACATCAAGTTTGACGTAGTTGACCTTTTGCGCATAAAACCATGTTGACAAGGCGAAATCAAGTTGTGGACTGAAGGGTACACTGCTTCGTGGATCAGCCGCTCGAAAACTTTGGGAAAGCAACTAAGGATGGAGATTCCTCTATAGTTTTCGACGTTTTCAACGTTCCCGGATTTGTGAATTGGAGTTATGGAAGCTGCTTTCCAGGCTATTGGAAAAATTCCCTCGGTTAAAGATCGATTAAAAATTATTCGCGCAGGATGGTACAGGCTCGTGGCACATTTTTTAACAAATAGCGGAGGAAGCTGGTCGGGACCGGGACCTTTCTCGGAATCTACGGCTTGCAGTTCGGCTAGGACTTCGTCATCGGTGAACGTAACAGGCGGAAGGACCACGTTGTACTCAGGCAAGCCATTCAAGTACGATTCATCCAAAGGTGGTAAATTATTACTTAACACTCTTCGAAAGAACGACGAGAACAAATTTGCAATTTCCAGCGGGGTGGTGGCGGAGATATTATCGTAAAACATGTTGGCAGGGACATCGGCGCAGGTTTTGCGTTTGTGAATATAGGACCAGAAGTGTTTTGGATTGTTCTTCAGACTCCTCTCGATGTTTTCCGTGTAGATTTGAAAGTGGTGTGCGTTTAACGCTTCATAATTTCTTTCAAGCTCGAGCAGCTCTAATTTGTTCTGATCGCTCTTGTGGCGGAAATAGTTTTTCCGGGCTTTGCGAAGGCGATTTCGAAAATTCCGGAGTTCGACATTCCACCATGGTTGATTAGCATGAACTTTACGTTTACGTCTTTTGGTTGGAACATTTTGGCGTATAATAGCAAATAACGTCGAGTAAAAGTATTCTACTGCGTCGTTCACGTTGTCGGCTGTGTCCAGCATGCTCCAGTTGGCAGTACAGATCATTGCATTAACTAAATCATAATCGCATTGTTTAAAGTCGTAGTAAATTTCGTCTTCAGTTTCGATGTACTGTGAGAAATCGATGGTCAGCTTAATAATAAACGGTTGATGGTGCTGATCAATTTTCAAAAGAGGGTTTGGACATTCGAAAATCTCAGATCTGCTTGGATCGCTTACAAACGCTAGGTCAAGTAATCGAAAATTTCGCTTTTCAAAACACACTTTTTTATATCCTTATAGGGAAAACGCCTTCAGGTAGGCAACGAAATACAATTTCTTGACTGATATCGCGGCAAACATAGCGGCAGAGATTTTTTTCGAGTCGAATATTGGTGCACTTTTATAACTCGAACGGGGACGAAATTTGTTACAAATATGCATTGTTATCGTAATTTGGGAGTCAGCAAATAAAAAGAATGGTATTTTGTTTTGATATTCAGGTTTTCTCAAAAGTTAACCATAGTTAAAATTTGAGCGTAAAACACGTAGTCTTGTGGGCATTCTGCCCCAATTTTGATATGGTTGGTTTTTGTTAAAATTTGTGGGAAGTTATTGAAATTCAACGAAATATTTATAGAGCATACGAGTGGAAAAACGATAAGCTGTAGTTTCATTAGATGGCTCAGGCTGATTTTCCATAAATGTTTCCCATGAAAAATAACAAGTTTCGCGCTGATTCCACAAATCCTTCTGTTTCTAAGAACTAACGTCGTTTTTATTAACTTTTTTATTTAATAAATGATGAAAATGCTTGTTTGCTACAATAAAAACGAAGAAAAATACCATTCGAAGCCAAAGGTTAGTGTATTTTTGAGAAAGAATGGCATGGGCCTTCTTACCCCGTCGGTGCGTTTTGTACAGTTTTCCCCTACACAGCGTGAGCGAATACGTTGTGTAGTGTAATATCACGACCTTCTATGTGATATCGCATCAAGTAGTCAATGTTTTCCTCAATTGACGTTCAAATTTGATACATTTCAAACAGTAAGAAACGGATTACAGACCTCAGCTGCATTTGTTTGGGTTTAAGTACTCAAAAATTAAATAAAAATGATTGTAAACTTCTACTATAATTTCATTATTGGCTCTAGGATTTGAAATGGACAAAAAAAAGTTTGCGTGGAAATAAGTATGGAAAGTGACTATTTTGTTCAAAAAGCCTCACTGTTGCCCTAAACTCAAATTCCTCAAGCTGCATCTTATTGCTGAAGATTCAAAAAACAACTTTGTTCAAGACCGTGAACCTCTAAGGTGCGTCAATAAAAAGTTATGACGATTCCAAAATTGAAAGTCATTTTTCACATCTTCACAAATGGCACGACTGCACTGAATGTGGGGTAAGAGCCATTATACGTTGGAAACTAGCTGGCGTGTTTTCCCATATGCAGAAGCGTTTTCATGCCATTGGTTAGTTCGTTGGTCGTCGAAGTTGCTATAACGTGGTTTTTGGGCCCTTCCACTTCGGTCTGATATAAAATCGACGTAAAATATGACACAAATCGATCATTTTACACGTGATTGGTTCGGGGTGTTGTGGTGTATTTGGAACCAAAACAATTTTTAACAAAGTTTATCCAAATAACATGGCTTATGCGTTTCGATGAAAAAAAAAAAGGTACACCGGGGTAAGTGTGGACGCGGGGTAAGTGTGGACGATGGCTATAAAAACAATACTGTGCACTATTTTTTCAAACTTTTGATGCAGAATGTTCAATTTACTTGTAATCTATCCAATAACTGTGAAAAAGATACGATTCAGACAATAACGGTTGTTTACAGCAACTTCTTCAGAATTTTCTATTTTCAACTACGATGTCGAGTTGATGTGCATCTTTTTCAATTGCAAATTTCTCCTAAACTAGCTGGCTCTCGATGAAAAACTCTACATTGAAACAATCCTTACATTCCAAACAACCAGTTAGGAATAGAAACGGCGGTTAAAAATTAAGAAAAAAGAGTTTATTTACATAAAAATAAAATTTTGTCTCCAACCCCTACCTGGGGTAAGTGTGGACGGCTTTAAAAAGACTTGATGTTTACACATTTTTTCAATTTTCTGTCCTTCATCCTTTATGAGTTGTATTATTTAGCTATATTAAGCATTCGGATCATGCAAATTTGAGTAAAGAACTTATTTGTTCTGTGTTTTTGATGAAATCGGATCTCGTGTGTTGTAACATAAATTACACACTATAATTATAGTATCATGAACTTTTTTCAAAATTTTGGACGGTTCAAGCAATAAAGTAACGTATTCAACCAAGAAAACACAAATTTTTTGAAAATTTACTGAGAAATCAAAGGGAAAATCTACCGTCCACACTTACCCCATAAAGCGGGGTAAGTGAGGACACCAGCCGTCCATAACGATTTGCGTGATAACCTTTTTCGCTTTGCTTCTATCGAGCTCATCTCCTCAGCTTTTGTAAAAAACATGTTCTGCATCACATTGATCGTCAATTTATCAAAATTGCTCCACTGCTGATTTTTTTTATGATTTTTTAAAGTTGAACTATACGAAAACCCGTCCACACTTACCCCGGTGACCTTAAACAGCTTTTCGAGTTTTTCTTTTTTAATTTAAGAATTCCTAAATTTGCTGGATATTGCTCCGATTTTGGGTTGTAAACTTCGAAATCGAATGCCCGTATTTTGCTATGTTTTTGAATAAAATAGCCCAGATTTTCCCTGCCCGGATAAATGCGGAAAAATATTTGGTGAGCTTAGGTTTGAATCATTGTATTGTATTTGTATTGGTATCATGTATTGGTTTCAATTTTTTTTTAAATATTAATTTGTTGTGGAATCTGTATCCAGTTTAGTATTCTTGATTTTTAGTTCGGTTCATAATTAGACAAAATCTTGATTTGAATCTTGGTTTTGCATTTTTAACTAAAATAAGATTTATTTTCCATGTTCGAAACTCATAATTCTGAAGTATTGAAAGAAAATATTTTAAGCAACAAACAATTTTTGAAAAATTTTTACTAATAATATTTATGCAGGATTGAAACTTAAAAAAGTTCCATAATGGTGATCCAGAACTGAAATGTCAGAGTTTCGTCATTCGGTTTCGTCATTCAGATTCATTTGTTGAATTACGAATAAATAATTGAAGGAAAATCAATAAGAAAATCAAAAATTCAAAATTCAAATACTGCGATTTTTGGTTAAGGATTCTGTCTGATCTGTTCATAATTATTGGGAATTTTGGTTTGATTTAGATTCAGAAATCGATTTCAAATGAGGAATTCTAAATTTGTATACAGGTTCAAACTGCTAAATTCAAATTCGGAATTAAAATTCAAAATTGCCCAATACAAATCACAAAACAGGTGAAAAATACTGTTATAAATTAAGATAAATTTCATTTTTTTTTTCACAGGATTTTTACAATGATATTAATTAAAGAAGATAATTCATTGTCGATTAAATAACCTTTCTCGCGTGAAATAATATGACAAATCTAAGATTATAAGCGTTGAGCATATTTTTGTTATGAACTTTAGGTTCCAAATCGATGCAATTAGCGAGTGTTTGTTTATTTATGTAAGTAATTCGTTTTTAAACTTTTTATAGCTTGATAAATAAAAAAAGCATATGATGCGTGTTTAAGTCAACAACATAAAGAAAAATATGATTACGCAAAGCGACGACGATGATGGCAGTAGGATTAAGATTTTTATCTCAACACACATCTGAGATATTCAGAGTCGTCCACGTTTCCCCACTTTCCCCTAGGTATAAAAGTTGTTCAAAACTGTACTTATTAATCAATCAACCGACAGAGCTATTCCTGTCACAGTGAAAAAATAAATTGAAAGAGAATTGGAAAGTGGATGTAATTGGACACATTTAAGCAACTTTAGATGTATAAAATACGAAACACAGAGTTTTTAACGGGAGGATTTTGGCAGCTCTGGTGTAGAACCGTCTGATAGATTTGGAGCTGATAGAAAAAGTTTTATTCTGACTAGCTTTAATAGTTTTTAAAAAGAAATTTCGGTGGAATGCTTGTGAAAGGTGGTTGCGGTGTTGTAAATAGTGAAAGTATTGTGGAAAAACTGATAGTGATACGTGAAAAGTGCAAATAGAAAAACGTGAAATTTTCACAAATATGGCCGCCAGGGGAACAGTGATATTCGAAGTAAAGTGGTACGGCGGAAGGCAATTTTTTACATTCTGACGGGAGAGGAACGTGACGTTACGAAGCTGTTGCTGGAAATTTGGTGAGATCACTCCAATTAAAATTAAACTGATGTATTACTATAGAGTCCATTCCCCTAAATGTGTATAGTAAGTTTTTAATTTGAATGAGATGATCAGTTATAATGGCTTTCTAGTCCCTTTCCTCCCAGCATAATTTAATTTGGTGTGTGTGAGGTTGCTGAATGGGATTGGAGAGCAGCAGAGAGTAGCTTTATGGGAGAGTTGAAAACATGACATTCTGGAATATTAGGAGAGTTCATTACATTAAAATACGATTGGCGTTGATTCTTCCTTTCGTCATGACAAGTCTTATTATCGGAATCAATTGAGTTGCAAGAGGGGTCGCAGTAAACTGTGAGCATACTTTTTTGTTGATTTGTTAGAATTGGGCTCCCCGCATACTAAAAAACCGTATCTCAAACAGTCTCTACGATACATCTACGGTTTTAGAAATGGTGATTGTATCTGTAAGCGTAGCTGTTCTTCTAAACTTTACTTCGCCAACGATAACAGACGAAATATGAACGTTCATGTAAAAACGTGCGATGGTAACTGGAAAGATGATAGAATGATATGAACGATTTCCTTCAATTTTTCTTTAATCGTTAAACTGAACTCGAACCGTTAAACAAACCGTTCATCCCTTCTGTCATACTTGTCAAACTCGCACGTCAAAATCAACAAATCGCCCGGTCAGAGATGCCAGTTGATTTTGTGGAAAATTCGTACACAATTATGAAAATAATTTTATTTTTTTTACTATCATTATACTAAACGAAGTTCAGCTCTTGATTTAGGCCGATGACATAGTGCACGCCGATGCGAATCAGCGGATGCGAATGCGATGCGATGCGAATCAGCGGTTGCGAATTAATGCGGTGAACCACATTTGAGGGAAATGTAAGTGGATCACTTAGGCCCATGACGTAGTGAGTGCGATACGATGCGAACCGGCGAATGCGATTGAATGTGGTGAACCACGTTTGATGAAAATGTATGTGAATCACTTAAACCTGACATACTCAACGCGACAAAGCAGATGTCAATTTGTTCCGCCGCTCGAGTTCGCATAGGCTGCGTCCGTAATTTCGCATCGCATCGCTCTCACTATGTCATCGGCCTTAACCTGACATTAAATGCGACGAAGGAGATGCCAATTTGTTCCACCGCTCCAGATCGTATTGGTCGCGTTCGCCAATTCGCTCTCACTATGTCATCGGCCGTACAAGATACTTTTAACAACGCTCATTATGCAAGATGATTATGCAAGTTTCTTAACGAATCCAGTGACTTACTTACGATTTTGATTCATTTGTCATTGAAAATAATGCATGTTATAAAGAAACATCCAGCAATTACAAATTTGGTGTGTAGCATGCATGCAAAAAGACGACCTAGAAACATCAACGCTATAATTTTTTTTTAACTTTCGCACATTAATTTCATATCGGTACAATTTGGAAAAATCGGTCTAATCGGCACCACTGCCCTCAACTGGAAGAGATACACAAAAACACAACAACAATTTTTCGCCCATCCGAAATCTGGATTCTGCAGGATTCTACTCGCTGATTCTTCTGCGGGAGCTACCGGAATTAATTCCCGTAAGTAGTAACAAACAAATTCTAAATATATAAAAAAAAGATTAATGATCATAAATTAATTTCAGCTTCCTCGCTCATTCATAACCCGGGTGACGATGGCTTCCCAGCATTCCATACGCGAATCCATACCCTATGCCATGGACGGGTAGGATCTTCCTGCAAGAATCAAATTATGGGATCAATCGGTTTTAATTTCTCACCGACCACCGTATGTAAGTGTTAACCAAGTTCAATAAAGATAATGAGAAAAAATTGAATCTATATCAAACATCCGAAAATTTCCAAAATATTCCCATCTATGTGTGTGTGAGACCGCCATTGACGTTTACCGTTCTGGATAACGTTGGAAAATACGTTATTTTGAATCGTTTGATGACTATTACTGTTACTGTTTAGATAAAAGATTACTCTACGGAAAATTGTTATATTAACAGTTTGGTTGTCTAAATACGTTTTGCAAGACCGTTTTCTGGACGTTATTCATACTATTTGTAATACAGTTCGTCCATATAGAGGTTTTAACAGTTTTAAACAGTAACATAACTTAACGCCATATTCCACAGACCGTCGTTTTGGAATTCAAGATAAGTGCAATGTTTTTTATGGTTTCAGATATCATTTTCTAAACGTTTTTTTACACTGTTTCTAAACGTTTTATAACTACTACAGGAACTGTTTTGTTACAATATTTTCGTATTCGGGTCGTGCAAGTGTGGATGACTTTTGTTTGTTGTGAAAGCACAGTTTGTATTAATCGAACATATTTGGAAAAGTGTGAAAGAGGTAACCAGCAAATGATATGTGAGAGATAGCATTCTCAGTGCGCGACTTTTCTTTAAGTGCAGAATGCATAAGAGACAGACAAGAGGCAAGTTTGATTGATTCTCTTTAACCAGACGTTGATTAATAAATACGGGCTGAGATAATTGGCTGGCAATTCACAGCATGTTCATATTACATGACTTCTTTAGTCCTTTAGTAACAACTAATGATGAAGTGTTGCCATTTCAGTTACGAATAATAATTTTAGACTTTTGAGAAAAATTTGTAGATAATTAAAAACTAGATCTTTTCGTTAATGTCGATGTATGTAATCGGAGAACAGTTGCCAAACATTATAGTGATAGAGAAATTTTCAATTTTAATCGGAAATAGTGAAAGAAAATCTTAATTTATTATTGCACGTTGAACAGCCCGATTTCGGGCTTGATTTGCTTGCTCATGCTCGGTTTGAATTCGGATGATAATCTCATTGTCCCCTCCCACTGAAGCTTGAGGACAAGAAACTGTCCATACCTTATATAGATTTTTCTGAAGATACTTAAAATTTATATTTCGACAAAGCAGTACCACAGTACTGCCCATATTTGATAAACGGTCTAATGTGCCATGAACACCAATGCGAGAAAAACGCAAAATCAATGTTTTTACAATTTTTCTGCATCCTGATACTCAAAATAAAGTCGATTAATGTGCATAACAATCATTGTAGGTGTAGGCAGGGTTCCGAAAATCAATCAAAACAAACACTCAGGATGCGTTTCCTGTTGGAAACATTCTGATTGTATAGTGGGATAGCGCCTCTCGCAACTGCTTCGCCTGGCTGGTATGCAATCTCGATCAGCGCTCCTATCAGCTATGCAAACCGAGTCGCATCATTCAGAATCATCGGTTTAGCAAACATCGCATATCGGAGATGAGGGAGATACAAACTGATCCATTCTGAATGTAGCTCACTCAGTATCTGCCTGAATTATATGAAATTCAATATTATTTTTTGCAGGACGAAAAAAATCAAACAGTTGTGCGGGACACCATAAATTCTCGGTAGTTTTAACGTGACGGACGACAGTTTAATAAGAGAACTTGTAAAAATTGAAAAACACGGCGAAAGTGAACATCTTTCCCTCACAAACACAACTACAATTTGATTTTGATCATACTGATGTTAAAAAACGTTATAACAACAAATAAATTTATTAATTTGCTATGTATCAAATCAAACAAAATACTCTAATGATCGGCTTCATGTATCACTCTCTCACTGCCTGATCCATTCACTCCTGATCGAAGACCAACAAGATTCGCCATATGCATTGCGCATTAGTGAGTTTCCAATTTGATGATGGTGCTGCACTGTATTGACAGCAAGCATCGTGAGCGGTGGTCTGTATTTTAGCGATGAATTGAACGATCGATGATCGGGTAGGTTCAGTAGCAATCAATAACGAAACCCGACCGCTGTACGTTCACGTGCGAAGTGCCATCAGAAACATTCATTGAAAATGAGTGATATTCGGAACACTGGGTGTAGGACATAGGCGGTTGAGTTGAATCGCAAATTTAGATAAAGAATTTATGAAAAAAAATAATTTCAATCTCAGTAGCCACTTTATCAAATATAACGTGAACTAAAGTAGACAAATAGCTCTGAATTTGCCTGATGTGCATACGTTTTCAAATATTGCTGCGATTGCTCACGCCCATAACCACCAAGCCACAAGATCACAACAAGAAGGGATTAGAAAAACTTTCCATACAAAGACACCGGTTGCTGGGAAGGATGATTCAACACATCATGCACATTAGACAATTTATCAAATATATTGCACATTAGACAAATTTTCTTTAGGGTTGTATGCCTCTACCAATGGATTTTTTGAAAAATGAATGAAGTAGGGATATTATATAGAGCAGGGGTTTTCAGATCATTAGCTCGGCGGAGCACTTTTTAAAACCAAAAATTTTGGCGGAGCACCTACATTTTTGAAAGAATGAAAACCCGAGTTTTGAAAACTTGATGGTATTTACCGTTTAAATAACATGTGTCTTGTCATCGTTATCAATAAAATCAGTAATGAAATAGTTTTGTATGTATGTATGTATGTATGTATGTATGTATGTATGTATGTATGTATGTATGTATGTATGAAAAAGTATGTGTCATCAAAAATTATTGATTTTAATAGAACAAATACGCTTTCTTCGATTTTTCAAGCTGTAACAAGTTTGGTTAGATTTGTGTCAGGTGTAGCCTGACGTTCCGAATTTTGTCGGGATCGGTATTTTGTCTTAGTTGAGAGATATGTGGAAAATCAACAGAAGAATAATAGTGTTTTCGTTTATTGGCAGTGGAAACCTAGTTACCCACGAGTTTTGCCCTAGCTGCTGTTATTGTGTTCGTTTATTAATTCAGGAGTCCACTAGTTTTGCCCGAGATTTGCACCTCAAGCAGGCGGTTGCACCCCGTAAAAGTTGTCAGTGTTGGGGGTAAGCATAAGGGTGAGTATAGCAACCATATATTTGCATCGTCCCGGGTAACGGTTCTGTTTGTTTATTCAAAAAAAGTTTAGCCCCACGCTAGTGGAGATAAACGAAAACGGCATAAGTTTTGCTTTATCGAACGAAATTAGAAATTCATTTTTCAGTTGAATGTCATATCTATCAGGCATGTTAATGATTCTAGTTTATTTGACATAAAAAAAGGCTGTTCCACGCATTTGAAGTCTTCGATCCTTTGAGAATTTTATGTTATTTTCGGGGAGTTTTGCTGGAAGCTGTTAAACAAATCATACGGCAAAACATTGTAATTATAATTGTGAATGACTTCATAAAACATGTGTGCCTGTTAGTTTAGATTTACACCAAGAAGTACAAGAATAAGTTTATCAACGAAAAATGTTGTGATTGTCATAATTCTTGGAAATTTTTGGGTGATAACTTCGAGATTATTTCTGATTGAATGCTTCTCAAATTTGAAAAGATGTCAATGTTTCGCTTTTTTGAGCGATTCTGCCCAAAATTTGATTTTTATCTTGATGGTCATGATTTTGCCGTTTTAATCGAAGATTGTTATTCCTTCACCTTGCATTGAAAGACTGAAGTCATTCATTTTATGAAAAATGTCATCCAAACAAGCCAGCCTGACGA
The DNA here is from genome assembly GCF_029784155.1 of Uranotaenia lowii. NCBI lineage: Eukaryota > Metazoa > Arthropoda > Insecta > Diptera > Culicidae > Uranotaenia > Uranotaenia lowii. The sequence goes on from NC_073692.1 coordinate 252,391,662, forward strand.
GCCACTGATCTTCATTCAGTCTTACCCCCAATGCCAATTCTTCATAGCGAGTGCATGTCGATGAAGGATGTAATGACTACTACCACAACTTTTGGTATTTTTCTTTGATCTTGGCAACGACTCCAGCAGTATTTCCAACTATAGCTTTCACACCGCCCGGAAATCCTCACCCAAGCAACCAAAAGTCTCGTTAAAAAGGTCGAACACAGCTTAATCAGCATAACCAATGTTATAAGAGGAACTTCTTGGAACTTGAAGTTTACAGAAGGCTATTTGAGAAACTTCTTGGAACTTGAAGTTCACAGAAGGCTTTTTGAGACCTAATTTGTAACTTTTATACTGTGTGGATGCGATTGACATGTCACAAAAAAGACTATTTGAGAAACTTCTTGGAACTTGAAGTTTTCAGAAGGCTATTTGAGAAACTTCTTGGAGCTTGAAGTTCACAGGAGGCTTTTTGAGACCTAATTTGTAACTTTCATACTGTGTGGATGTCACAAAAAAGTTATTTAAGGAACTTTTTGAAATTTCAAGTCCATAGAAGACTATTTGAGGAACCTTTTGTAACTTTCATGCTCACATTTGAGAAAAATCTGTACCAATTCTCTTTGGAAACTTTGTTCAGCGAAATTCGAGCTTTGGAGGCACTTGTTAAAGTAGATATGAGACTTTTGGTTGCTTGGGCATGGAATATTGTTGTCCGTAAAGTAAACATCAATTAGCTTGAAAATTTCAGCCCCCGTCGTGAAAGTTGGCAATTGTTTGCAAAGGAATAAATTTTCTTCGAAACATTAAGAACCTTAATAGCGAACAAATATTATCAGAATATCTAGTCATACTACATCTGTGGATTCGTCAAACTGCATGTCGAATTCTGAAGTACTCAATCGAGAAACTTAAATGCTTTCAACATCTTCAGCCCTGTCACAGATTCGCCGAGAAACCGTATTGTCAGACATGGAAATCGAAATTATCAATTCCACTGCTTTATCATCAACTATGGTACGGACGATTTCTTGAATACAAGATTTGATTAAGTTTTCAGCAATAGTATGCGCTTCTCCAGCTTTTTCAATCGGTAGCTCACTAAGTACGGTGCAAGAACAGACTTTTCATTGAGTGTTTTGCACGCTCAGTCCTGCGACACAACGTTGTTCGATCAAAACAGTGAATTTTGACAATCCACCATTCTTTGCCAACATGGATTTAGCCGCCAGTGAAAAAAAAATTGTTCGTACTATATGCCCTGTAAATATTTTTTTCTCTCATGCTTCGATAAAAAAAATTTCAGAATTTTTCAAAGTTGGTTTATGATTTTCGTTGCGTACGTCGCGGAGCACTTTCGAAAGCTTCGCGGAGCACCAAGTGCTCCGCGGAGCACGATCTGAAAACCCCTGATATAGAGTATAAGCTATCAAATGGCACAATTTTCTCCATTTTGAAAAAATGGCATATTAGACCGTTTATCAAATATGGGCAGAGTAACTTTAAAACAGGTGAATTAAACATAATCTACACATGCATCACCACATATCGTTAGAATTAAAAAAGCCTTTAACAGTTTTATTTTGACGTTCGCAAAAAAACTTTGTCTGTAACTAATTGGTTTCTCGATTTATTGTTTTGTGAAATTTATATGTGAATTGCAATTAAAAACAAACATGCTAATAACTTTCAAGAAGACATTTGTACCTTCGAATGCACAATGCTTTTCAACACTATTATTTTCTATTATCTGCAAAAATATTAGCTGTTTAATATTATAAAGTTCTAGTTTAAATTAAATTATGATAATGAGATTTCATACTGTTGACAAAATCGAGATGCATGATACCGCAGCTGATTTAATCTTAAGCAAGTTTTTTTGTTAAATGTACGAGAAAAGTAAAAAATTGTTTCATGATTGATGAAGTTTTAACAAAGTAATGATAATATTAGCCTGTATAGTTTTTTTTGGAACTTTAAAAAAAAATCTGTCATCAATAAGAAACATAAGATTGATTTATTGGTAAATGTTATTCATTATGATTTATCAAAAATAGTTTTTATTGATTTCAAAATTTGTTTTTTCGTGTTATGTAAAATAACTATGAAAACTTTAAAAAATCGTCAAAAATGCAAAAAAAAAGAAAGCATTGGTTGAATTATTATAATAAATAAAGAATTTTAAGCAAGAAGTTATGTTCAGTACAATTTTTTTAGTTTTTCGTTGAAAACAACATGAAAACACAATACATTTGCATTATTAATATTTAACATTCCTTCAGAATCCAAGATAAGTTTAGGATAAAAATTACAGTTTAGATCTTTACACTAGTCAGAAGTGTCTCCTGATCATATCCTTTCACCCCATCCCAGAAAAAATTATTTGCTAGGATGCAGAGGTAACCTCGGTCCTAAAGCACAAATTTATATCTTTCATCCCTTTCTTAATGTTTCCCAACTATCCATTGACTACTAGGACGTGGCCGGCGCCGCTATTGATGTTCAAAGAGAGAGCATCAGTTTTGTACAATGAGAATGAAATACTAATCCCAAGTATCATTCTTTTGGCCTTTGTACAAAAATGATGGCCTCGGTCAATCACGGAGTAGCAACCATTGACGATGTGGAATAATTTCTACTGAGCCACGCCTGCAATCATGGTGTTCGAAATGCATAAATAATAATGATATCAATCAAGATATTCGTAAAATACATTTAATTTAAAAAGTCAGCACAATTTACAGAGCCAGGATTGAAAAACTTTTCAAATCTAATGATGAAGCATTTCGGATTCAATGATTAAAGGTGGATGTGAGTAGTCAATCAAGCTAAGCTAAGCTAAGCTAAAATACGAAACACAGAGTTTTTAACGACTATCCAAATGTACCTACTTGTTTTACGAACTTTTTATCAATCTGCATTTTCTGAGATTATCAAATTCTGAATACAATTTCTAAATCAGGGTTTAGAAGTCTAAGGTAAATATTGAATCACTAATTTGAAAAGTGTACTCTGGAGCCGATGGGTTTTTAATCATAACCCAAGAAACCAAAAGTCGCGTTCTTACGTAAAGATGGCACTCCGAAGTTCAAATTTGGCTGAAAAAATATTTAAAGGGAGCTTTATGTGACTCACGTCACGTAAAAGTTACTCAGGAACTTCCATCGCCTATCAAAAGGTTAAAACACCGATAACGGAACTTCTAAGCGCCTTTAACGCAACTTCTTTCAAGAAGGTCGGTTGCGTGCGCTAAGCACTTTCTAAGATACTTCTAGACGTTTCAAAAACTTATTTGGAAATTCTAAGATACTTCTAAGTGTTTTAAGAAACTTATTTGGGAATTCTAAGCGACATGTCAAATATGTCTGTCAATTTTATGTCATGTTATTTGTTTTCTTTTTATCAGTACTCATGTTTAGAATGGAATTCAACGCAAAATGAAAAAAAAATCTAAGGTTGAAAAAAATAAGTAATAGAATTTTCTGGATTTTTAACATAGAAGTTTTTATATTTTCAGAGCCTTTTCATCATCCACCGCTGCGGAGAGTACCATCGCTTGCAGTCGGCGATTAGGAAATACATTGTGGCGCAGCTAAAAAAAAACCTTTCTCCGATGGGAAACCTCCGGAAATGCATACCTCTCACAAAAACATCCGCGATCATCATATTTGCCAGGACCATCCTCACTACATGCATGCTACAACATCCAGTTGTTTCAGAAACATCGTATTTCTGCTGGAGGACTAGGCCACTGCCGTAGGTAATAGTGACTTTTGTGTAATAATGTAGAAAAAAGAATTTTTTCTTAATAAACTTTTGATGATGAAATATTTGTAATTACATATTGTACTGAAAGTCCTTGAACAACGAAATGTATAAACTCTCGAACAACCCATTTTATCATCGCTCATACGCAAGTTCAAATAAAATTAGTTTAAATACTAATTTTTACAGTGGCAATGAACTATTGCTGGATTGGTCGAGAGGCTGGTGAGTTTCATTGCAACCTAAAGAGCAGCGGTTCAATTCTATAAGCGTAAGTAGCTTTTGTATTCAAAACAATATAATTAAAACCAATGAGATAGACCATGATAGACCGGCAACCTAGCAATCTGACATCTGGTTGTCAGAGCAAAATGTCAATCGGATTTTTTTTTCGGCGCGTAGAATTTTCTTGACATTCTCTTAGAAGCTGAATAGCGTTCTCTACAGACACCTAAACGAACTTGAAAGTAGCTTTAAGAACTTATATTTTGGGTTGATTAGCATTCTCTTCAGACACAAACGAGAGCTGATTAAGCGTCTATGGAACCTTTTTAAGGGAATTCTGGTTGCTTGGGAAGTTACGCGTCTAAATCACGAAAAACGCGCTTCAAAAATATGATATTGTGCGAAATTCAATTTTTTTTTGTTTTCTATCAAACAAAAATAAATGAAATACAATTCTGCACATCTTAAACACCAAAAAACTAAAGTTTTCATTATGGAAAACAAGTGGTCTCGTATTATTTAGTTAAACTTTATTTTTTTTCTATCTTATGATACTTCTTTGGTTTTGCCCAATCGAATTAAAGCGTTGTTTGTGACATTCGTACTTGGAGCAATTTACCTTGTCTAAGATAACTTTTATATCGTTTGATTATTACTATTTAAGCAAATTTTCAATATGTTTTACGGATTTTATTAGTACGAGATGGCACAAGATGACAAAATCGACTTCAAATGTTTATGAAGATTCTCAGCTAAAGGGTGATTCGGTCAAAATTTGTATCAAAATTTTGCTCGCGCATTGCGAAAATCTGAGCTTCTCGCACGTAAAGCTGGCAAAATCGCTAAAAGTTGCCAAAACAACTGTTACAAATGTAATTAAAGTGTTTGGGGAACGTTTGTCGACAGCCAGGAAGTCTGAATCGGGGGGAAATCGAAAACCGGAAGCCGCTGAGATGACAAAGAAATTTGCCGGTAGTTTCAAGCGAATCCCTAACCTCTCTCTCCGAGATGCCTCAAATAGGTTGGGTGTATCGTCTGCAACCGTGCATCGAGCCGGACTATCGACTTACAAGAAGGTAGTGACTCCAAATCGTGATAATAAACAAAATACGACGGCCAAAGCGCGATCCCGGAGGCTGTACACGACGATGCTGACGAAGTTTGACTGCGTGATAATGGACGACGAAACCTACGTCAAAGCCGACTACAAGCAGCTACAAGCGGGACAGGAGTTTTATACGGCAAAAGGAAGAGGAAAGGTAACAGATATTTTCAAGCACATGAAACTGTCAAAGTTCGCGAAGAAATATATAATTTGGCAAGCCATTTGTACCTGTGGCTTGAAAAACAACATTTTCATAGCTTCCGGGACTGTCAACCAAGAAATTTACGTGAAAGAGTGTTTGAATAAACGTCTGCTGCCTTTCCTGAAGAAACACGGATGTTCCGTACTGTTTTGGCCGGATTTGGCATCTTGCCATTACGGTAAAAAGGCCATGGAGTGGTCCGCCACCAACAACGTGCAGGCACAAGAACCCTCCCAACACGCCAGTGCTCCGCCCAATTGAGAAATACTGGGCTATTGTCAAGCGGAACCTAAAGAATGTAGCAGTATGGATAAAATTAAATAATTCCATTTTTTTTTACTTGAACATCCCTGAGTAGACCGAATGAACACCTAGCTGAAAATAGCCATCCCTGTAAAAGCCGATAAAATATCTATTTATAGAACTAATGAACCAAGAGCATAGCCGAGTAGCAGAGAAATATTTTGGAGAGTAAACAAAACTCTCGACGCACCCCATCGAGAGCGTGACGTCACGGAAAAACTCTTTTTCTTCGTAAAGCGGATCTGGGTGTTTTAAAGGGATTTGGCGAAACTTTGCTAGAGATATCGCCACCAGCTGATGCATGTCCGGGCGTTGACCCCACCAGATGATAGGTCTTATGGTTGTATTGGTAAGAATCGGGAATTAGAATCTACACCCGAGATCGGATGTCAATATCTCGGGTTGATTACCAGAAAAACATGTGAAAAAGAAGAGGGTTTTTCGTGAACATTCGTAATCGTTCGCTAACGATTACGAAGTTCCGGTCAGGAAATTAGATGACTGTTCTGATCTGAGGGCTGATGCAAGTACTCGATCACTTTTCCTTGGGCTGTGGAGTAGGCTGGACTGCAAGTTTTTTTTTATTTCGGGTTCGCATTGGTACCACAAGGTACTTGTTAAAAAAACGTGGATTTTAATTTTTTTTATAAAATGTCTTTATTTAAAACCTTCCCAAAATAGAGTGCAATAAAGAGTGTCCGAAAGTGCGAGCAATACCGTTGTGTGTTAGCTAAAAGAGCAGAACGGTAATTTTTAGCAGTTTTTTAGTGCGTTTTTCCCTGTAACTAATATTTGAAACGGATCAGGTACGAAGCCCACGCGAGCCTACAACGACGTCATCATCACCTGGTCCAAGGAAATCCGCTGCGGGTCGACGCATATAGCCACCGGCGAAGCCACACATCACGGGAGCGACGCAGTTTTCCAGCAACCCCCGGCGACAACCACACCAGCATCGACAGCAGCAGAAACGACGGTCTGGGAATCAACCGAAAAGCTAATTGAGGTTTGATTGCCCAGCAACGTGAGTACTCCAAAATTATATTAAATCATGCGCATGATCGGAATCCCCTGTTGATTCCCTTTTTGAAGCCGATTACCCATATGAGCAAATAGCTCACTCGGCTACGTCCCCAGCTGAGGACCTAGAGGGCCCGGGTTCAATTCCCCTCACGATATATTTTTTTGTATATAAAATCCATGGTTCACCGATGAGGTTGGAATAACCTCCGGTGGTGAAAGAAAACGCACCGTTTCCTCGTCAAGGAAAAGGAAACTTGAGGAAAGCACTCTTTAACTACCGACAAATACCCCCATCCGGGGAAACTTTGGGAAGGTTTAGTATGCCTAGGCAGCGCTAGAGGCGCTAGTGATGAGTAGGAGAAATCTCTGAGGAGAATTAGTAGTATGTAGAGGAATGTAGAAGCCAAAAACCACCCACCTAAATGTAAAATACACTCCTTACTAATCCTACAAACACCAACCACCACCATCAGAAAATGTAAATAAATTAGTTGTTGCAACAAACGTTTTTTGAGACCAAATAAACGATGTTTTTAATGAAAGGTTAAGGTTCACGTTTTTTTCGGTTGTTCGGTAGAGTAGAGTTTTTTTTTGAGTTGGGTTGACTCTAGTTTGTTTCTTTTTCCATCCAACCCCTTTCCAGTTTCCGAAGCAATCCTGGGGAATTTGTTCGGGGAAAGTGGGTCCGCTGAAGACAATTCTGGAAATATAGTTTTTCCAGTCAGTTGATATTTTTTGGCCAACCGAACAACCAGTCTGAATTTTTGTAGATTTTTCGACCAATTAGTCGGGGATATTGATGGATGATCGACGGTTGAGGTCGGTAGGTTGAGTCTGATCTGGGCCAATACAATATACACCCACCCTATGTTGGGTCTCAAAAGCCGGGCAAGCTATCAAAAGGCGGCTGGTCTCCTCGGAGTGGCGCTTAAATCATCCGCTAACAACCCAGATCCCGATTCGCCCACTGCCTCCCGTTGCAGTGGCGCCCAACGTTTTAAAGGCACGAATAATCATAAGAGTTGGTAAATTTCTCATTAAGTTATTTTTTCGGCTAATAAAAATAAAATTTATTTTTATTTACTTTTATTTTTACATATATTTTTTTTTTCTTATCGTTGCCTTATTTATAGTAGTTCTTATTATTTTAAAAATACAATTATTAGATTGTACTAACGGCTTGGGAAAATAATCAATTTTTTTTTCTTCAAATATTTTTTCCCATATTTACATTCATTTTCATATTTCTTGGCTATTTTTTTATTTTTACATACTTTTAGTTCATTCATTTCTTTAAATATACGTTTTTTTTAAATACATATCATTAAGTTTATTTTTTCCATTTGCTACGTTTTTGTTAATCACAAGTTCTATTGGTTTAATTAAAAAAATGGATCGTTTTCCGTGTGCGGAACACTTAAACAACGAAGAGGTAAACTACGAGTTACAAATACGCGGTAGATTTGGGGACGTAACAAAGAGTCTCGATTTAGCAGGAAAGCAAAGGCTTTTACGAATGATTTTTCGCGATGACTTGTCTAAAAAACAAAACTATCAGTCAAGTGAATCAGTGTCTGATTATTTTTGCCTCCTGGGGGAACAGTTGTCCAGCATCGAGAAATCTATTCATCGGAAGAAGATGGATGCAAAAAATGAGTCCAGGTTGCTGCATTATTGGTATCGAGCTAAACGACTGCAGGCAGCTTCTGAAGACCAGAAGAAGATGCGTAGGGATTTAGTTCGGCGGATCGAAAATGTGATGAGCGCAAATAAAGTGGTCCTTCCAACAACGCCCATGAAAGAGCAGATCCGGGAGCTTCTCACTCAAAATATTACAGCGCCGGGAACCAGTAACCACGAACAAACTGGAAACCCAAGGAATAGTCTAGGGACGATTCCAAAACCGACTGGAACTCCTGCGAGGACCGAGGTAAAGGATCCTGTGGACCAACGTCTCAGTCATATGGAGGAAATGATAACCGCCATGTGGACATTGATGTCAGACTCACAAGGAAACCGTACAAACTCCCACGAAACTCCAGGTTCTAGCAAATGGACACAACACCAATTGAACGCTAGCCCAACGGTTCGGAAAGGACATCTTGAGGACGACGAAGACGAAAGTGAAGAAGACGATTCATTTTACGATGCCAAGAGGGATAACAGACCCAGGGACAAAGACAGAGGATATGGCCAGAGCGATTCGGAATCGGAAAGCCATAGAGACTATAGGCCACGAACTCGGCATGGAGGTAGGGGGGATGATTCGCATCGAGTAGAAAAATGGAAGATCAAATTTTCAGGGGATTCTCGCTCACTTAGTGTTGAGGACTTTCTTTACAAAGTTGACAAATTATCCGAAATTGAAGGAGTTCCCAAAACTAGGTTGTTACGAGACATCCATTTGCTTCTAGAGGGATCGGCCTCCGACTGGTTTTTTACGTACATAGACAATTTCCACTCATGGGGCAATTTCGAGAAGCTGATTAGAACCAGGTTTGGTAACCCTAACAAGGACCAAGGGATTCGTCTAAAGATTCACAATCGAAAACAGCAAAGGGGCGAATCTTTTATCGCGTACGTTACCGAGATCGAAAAGCTGAATCGTATGTTGTCGAGGCGAATGTCTAAAAGGAGAAAATTCGAAGTCATTTGGGACAACATGCGACACCATTATCATGACAGGATTTCTGTGGTAGATGTCGAAAATTTGGATCATTTGATAAAACTGAATCACAAGATCGATGCAACAGACCTCTCCTTACAAGCTTCTTGGGACCCTCAACCTCGGCGCGGAATGAATAACATCGAAGTGAGTTCAGATCCAGAGGAAAGCGAGAAGGCAGCAGACGTTAATGTTGTGAACAGTCGCTCATACCACCAAATTTCGAAGGGGACGAATCTGTATCATCAGCAGCCACCACCGCCGAAGACTTATGGGACACAACAACAAGCTAACCACCCACCCGTTTTCCAGCAGCAACCACAAGCTAACCAACCACCCGTTTTCCAGCAGCAACAGCAATTTTCCAACAATCACCTTCCAACAAAAACCGCTTGTTGGAACTGTCAACAGGAAGGTCACGGATGGAGAGATTGTTCGAGACCAAGAGTAATATTCTGTTTTGGTTGCGGTAAACTTGGTCGCACCATTCGAACATGTGAGAGTTGTTCTGCGAAAAACTACGCAAGAACAAGTCGTCAACAACAGGGAAACTAAAACAGGGGTTTGAAGTTGGGAGTTCAAACATCCCTGAGCAACATTGTGTTCCCAAAACTCCAGAATTCGACCCATTATTAAAAATTCATCACATTAGAATAAATACCAATAAATGTCCACATATCCGAGTCCAAGTTTTCGACACTGAGATCAACGCTCTTCTTGATTCAGGGGCAGGGATAAGCGTAACAAATTCAGCGGAATTTGCCGAGAAGTACGGGTTGGAAATCCAACCTGCAGCAGTTAGGGTGAGCACAGCTGACGGAACGGAATACCGGTGTTTAGGGTACTTAAATTTACCTTTTCAGTACAAAGGCATAACTCGAGTTATACCAACAATCATCGTCCCCCAAATCTCAAGAAAGCTGATTCTAGGAGCTGATTTTTGGGAAAGTTTTGGAATCCATCCGATGATCGATGTCGGAAATGGACTCGAGAAGCTTGAAACCTCAGACACGGTACCAAACTCTCAAATCTGTTTCAACATCGAGCCATCAGATGAATTCCCTAACCTCACCAAAAATGACTCCGATAGCACACTCGATATTCCAACTTTTGATATACCAGAAGAACCAATTCCGGAAAATATAGAAACCGAACATGAACTACTCGAACATGAAAGAGCGGAATTGATCGAAGCGGTGAAGGAGTTTGCTTTCACAGCGCCGGGAAAACTTGGTCGAACACACTTGATCGAGCACGAAATTGTGCTCAAAGATGACGCCAAACCACGAAATCAACCTGTTTACAAATGTTCACCGTACATACAAAAAGAGATCGACGCGGAAATCGAGAGGTTTAAGGAGCTGGGAGCTATAGAGGAATGTTATAGCGAATGGACGAATCCACTCGTTCCTGTCCGGAAGTCGAATGGCAAGATCCGAGTTTGTCTCGACTCCCGGCGAATAAACGCGATGACGGTGAAGGATTCCTATCCGATGCAGAACATGCAAAACATATTCCATCGTCTTGAGTCAGCCAAATACTTCTCTATCATCGACCTCAAGGACGCGTACTTCCAAATTCCACTGAAGAAAGAAAGCAGGAACTACACAGCCTTCAGGACCTCTAAAGGACTTTTCCGGTTTAAAGTTTGTCCCTTTGGGGTCACCAACGCGCCTTTTACGATGTGTCGTCTAATGGGAGCAGCTCTAGGGTTTGATTTGCAGCCTCATGTCTTTGTCTACTTAGACGACATAGTCGTCGCCACGAAGGATCTTGGCGAACACCTGAGACTGTTAAGGGAAGTCGCGAAAAGATTGAAGAATGCAGGTTTGACAATATCTCTTGAAAAATCACGATTCTGTCGCAAACAAGTGATGTATCTAGGGTACTTGTTGACAGACCGCGGCGTGAGTATCGATCAATCAAGGATTCAACCAATATTGAATTACGCTCGACCAAAATCCTTGAAGGATATACGTCGCTTGATGGGACTCGCCGGGTTCTATCAACGGTTTATTCCGAACTACAGTCGAATAACCGCGCCGATAACCGATCTGTTAAAAAAGGAGAAGAAAATCAAGTGGACCGCAGAAGCAGAAGCAGCTTTCCAAGAGCTGAAGTCAGTGCTGACTTCCGCCCCAATCCTAGCAAACCCAGACTTCACGAAACAGTTCATTATCGAATCGGACGCCTCCGAGAACGCTGTAGGTGCTGCATTAGTCCAGGTCCAAGATGGGGAGACCCGTATAATAGGTTACTTCAGCAAAAAGCTTAGCGCGACACAGAAGAAATATGCAGCCGTAGAAAAGGAATGTTTAGGTGTCCTGCTAGCGATCGACAATTTCCGCCATTATGTAGAGGGCACTCGATTCAAGGTCGTTACTGATGCGCGAAGTCTTCTCTGGCTGTTCAAAATCGGAGCTGAATCAGGAAATTCCAAACTCCTCAGATGGGCTTTGCGTATCCAGTCTTACGATATTGAATTGGAATATCGCAAAGGGAAAAACAACATCACAGCTGATTGCTTGTCACGATCCATCGAAGCCATATCCGTAACAACACTCGATCCAGAATATGAGGAACTCATCAAGGACATCTCATCAAACCCGGAAAAGTTCAAGGATTTTCGCGTAATTGATGGGGAAGTATGGAAATACATCAAGTCTGCAAACCATCAGGACGATCCACGTTTCACCTGGAAACGATATCCACCACAAGCCGAAAGAAATTCCATTATCCAACAGGAACACAACAAAGCCCATTTCGGTTACGAAAAGACTTTGTTGGCCATCAAAGAGCGATTCCATTGGCCAAAGATGAACGCGGAAATAAGGAAATTCTGTAGACAATGCCTCCCTTGCCAAACCAGCAAAGCCGTGAATATCAATACAACACCTCCTATGGGTTCCCAAAAACCTGTTGAATACCCTTGGCAATTCGTCACTCTAGACTTCGTCGGACCTCTTCCAGCTTCCGGTAAAAACCGCGCCACCTGTCTGCTAGTAGCAACTGATGTGTTCTCCAAATTCGTGTTGGTGCAACCCTTCAGGGAAGCCAAAGCAGAACCACTAACCGAATTTGTCGAAAACATGATATTTCGCTTGTTTGGAGTACCGGAGATTGTTTTGACAGACAATGGCACTCAATTCACATCAACCAAGTTCACCAACCTTCTGAAGACGTACCATGTTAACCACTGGCTAACACCAGCTTATCATCCGCAAGTTAACAACACGGAACGTGTTAACCGGGTGATAACGACTGCGATTCGAGCAACGCTAAAAAAGGAACATAAACACTGGGCAGACGACATACAGTCAATTGCCAACGCAATCCGCACAGCCATTCATAACTCCACCAAACATAGTCCGTATTTTGTTGTTTTCGGCCGTAATCAGATATCTGACGGAAGAGAGTACGCAAAAATACGAGACAAACACCAGGCAGTCGAAAAAGATCAGGGAACTATAGTAGAGGAACGACAAAAACTTTTTGAAGAAGTTAGGTCGAACTTGGCAGCTGCTTACAAACGACACGAAAAGACTTATAATTTACGTTCCAATCAAAGTTGCCCTCGTTACATTCCCGGAGAAAAAGTTCTAAAAAAGGCTTTCGACCTTTCAGACAAGGGTAAGGGGTTTTGCAAAAAACTTGGGCCAAAGTATGAACCATGCGTAGTTAGGAAGGTCTTAGGGTCTCACACGTATGAGCTTGAAGATCAGCAAGGGAAACGAATTGGTGTCTACTTTGCTGATCAAATTAAAAAACTGCACACATACTCCTAACCAAAATCTAGAACAGCTATGTAGTTTAGTTTTGAACAAATGACAACAAATCTTCAAGATGACAAAAATACCTACGGGTCAAAAATAACACACCAGTTCAAGTGAGCTTCGATGTCGACCAGATTGTCTTCGTTGATTCCGATTGAAGTACGAACTTAGCGAATATAGAAGTGGTAAAGTGATGACCTATCAGACATAGTACGGCGACAAGCACGAAGGTAGAATTACCTCTCCCAGGATCGACGATTCCAGGGTGAAAGAGCTCCTCTGCTTGCAAGAAAAATCACGCCGCGAAATCCGACGATTGTGGAGAAATAGGGATATGCCAAGTCTGAGTGAGAGCTTTTCAAAATCGGTCGACTTAGTAGTAGAACAGTCTTCTACTAAATTGATGTATTTTGGAAAGTGATCTTCTAATTATAAAGAGCGAGCTGAGCCATGGATAGATTTTGCCAAGAAATGAAGCAAGGATGAGAAGCTATTTGATAACGGCTCAAGCAAAACCTTGACTGGGGTATTTCATGAAAAAAGAAACAGCAGTTTCTCCTGACTAAAACCGGAAAACGACCTTTTCACAAAATCCTTAGATGCAAAGCAAACTGAAGTCCATCAGTCAGTCATCGTTGATTCCGAAAAAGTAATAAATTTTCTTGAAATCTGACGAGGTCAAGTTATGACCTGTAAAAAGTAGTGAATTTATTCACGAATAATAAAGCGAGCTAACCTCAGAAGAAATCAGACCAATCAATCGAAGCGAGGAGGAGATGCTGACCGAAATACGACCGAAGCGAGCGAGCATCGAACAACAATCATAAACGACGATTGTCACGTCGTGTGAATTCTTTTGTAAAAAGTATTTTTTCTTAAAATTCATCCACGTATTGTAGATATTTTTGTAAATAGTATATTAGTTTAGATTATTAGTATTTTTGATTCCTACGATCAGTCCTATTTTCTTATTTTAGTTTTAGTTTTCTTATTTTAGGGTTAGTACTTACAGCTAGAATTTTGAAAAACTCACTCATATCTTCGGATAGAATTTGATTTCCGCTTTTAAGTCTCCATTTTTTAGTTTGCTTCGATATTCATTTTCCATCCATATTCCAGATTTTTTTGCTTCTGTTTTCCAGTAATTTTTCCTCCATTTTCAAGTAATTTTCCTTCCATTTCCGTTGTATATAAATCCTTATTCCGGTTTTCCTTTTGGCAATTGTGCAGTCAAGCTAAAAGATTAAAAATAGAATTAGTCGATAAAGTAGAGCAGGGTTAATACTAGTTGCTAATTGAATTTTCAATTTACCTGATTTGTATTCGGTTCGGCTAACCAAAGTAGGGAATTTCCTCCACAACTTGGGGAAAACAGAGCATGGCATCCAGTCGACTTCCGGTTCCGTATGGTGTTTGGATTGCTGAGCAGACTCGGCAGATTGATCGACACAGTATGGTTCCTTCTTCTTATTCGCCGTATCATCACTACGGGTAGCTGGAGGAAGTTTTTTTTTGGCTAGAACGAGAGAAAAAGAACTTATCAACTTACGGTTTCATTACGGAACGATGTAGGAAACTCTCCTGCGGCAGCTAATCACCATCACACCGGATCTTCCTCGGTTTTTCATTCGATTTTCGCGTTTTTCCTCGGAACAACTTTTGGGTAGCAAAAATAATCACTCGCGAAACACTTATGACGGTTTGTTTACATTTGGTTGGATTTGTGTTAGTGACAGATGAGTAGTTCATCAATCGTTCTGCTGGAGTGGAGAACTCTGTACTAGGGGTGCTCATGTTTCATGTGCTCATGAACACGGAGTATTTTGGAAAATTTAATTGGACAATATTTCTTGAAAGTTTTTTCAAGGCAGATGTCCAAGCAAGTTTTTGTTGTAAGATTGTAGATTGGGATGATTTGTTTTGCTCAATACATTTTGAGGTTAAAATCAACAATTACATTCGAGTTTAGATTTGTCATTGGGTTTTTCTTATCGAGAGCATTAGATTCGTTTTTCTTGAAAGCTGAATTTTAAGGTTGAGTCTAGTTTGTCGGAAAGGAGTTTACAGTGATAATCTTTTTTAGGGTTTCCATTGAGGATTTTTTTCTCATTGTTTTCTGTTTTAGCTGATTTGCTGAGTAAAGAAAACAGTAAATGAAGTTTTTATATGATTGGTGCAGCAGTTAGGAGGAAGAAAATTGTCATCAGTCATTACACAAAGAAAGACCAAATGTAAATATTCAAGTTTTGTTAAGAAATAAGTTAGTAGATCTTGTCTTGATGGAAGTGTTTCTCTAAGATTACGTTAAGAATTTAATTTCATGAACTTTTTTTTTGTTTCTGCTGGAGACCGGAGTTCGACGAACATTGATGGTCAGTTACAGGAGTAATAATTCTTTTACTACCTGGAAATAGAGGATGAGCCATTTAGTAGGTGATGAAAACATATGACCCCGGAAACATCAATCTTTTATGAAATTATTTTCGGATTAACCTTCGAAAATTTGATTGGAACAAACTAAGTTAGTTCCAATCAAATTTTCGAAAATCTAGTGAGGAATGATGTAGCAGTATGGATAAAATTAAATAATTCCATTTTTTTTTACTTGAACATCCCTGAGTAGACCGAATGAACACCTAGCTGAAAATAGCCATCCCTGTAAAAGCCGATAAAATATCTATTTATAGAACTAATGAACCAAGAGCATAGCCGAGTAGCAGAGAAATATTTTGGAGAGTAAACAAAACTCTCGACGCACCCCATCGAGAGCGTGACGTCACGGAAAAACTCTTTTTCTTCGTAAAGCGGATCTGGGTGTTTTAAAGGGATTTGGCGAAACTTTGCTAGAGATATCGCCACCAGCTGATGCATGTCCGGGCGTTGACCCCACCAGATGATAGGTCTTATGGTTGTATTGGTAAGAATCGGGAATTAGAATCTACACCCGAGATCGGATGTCAATATCTCGGGTTGATTACCAGAAAAACATGTGAAAAAGAAGAGGGTTTTTCGTGAACATTCGTAATCGTTCGCTAACGATTACGAAGTTCCGGTCAGGAAATTAGATGACTGTTCTGATCTGAGGGCTGATGCAAGTACTCGATCACTTTTCCTTGGGCTGTGGAGTAGGCTGGACTGCAAGTTTTTTTTTATTTCGGGTTCGCATTGGTACCACAAGGTACTTGTTAAAAAAACGTGGATTTTAATTTTTTTTATAAAATGTCTTTATTTAAAACCTTCCCAAAATAGAGTGCAATAAAGAGTGTCCGAAAGTGCGAGCAATACCGTTGTGTGTTAGCTAAAAGAGCAGAACGGTAATTTTTAGCAGTTTTTTAGTGCGTTTTTCCCTGTAACTAATATTTGAAACGGATCAGGTACGAAGCCCACGCGAGCCTACAACGACGTCATCATCACCTGGTCCAAGGAAATCCGCTGCGGGTCGACGCATATAGCCACCGGCGAAGCCACACATCACGGGAGCGACGCAGTTTTCCAGCAACCCCCGGCGACAACCACACCAGCATCGACAGCAGCAGAAACGACGGTCTGGGAATCAACCGAAAAGCTAATTGAGGTTTGATTGCCCAGCAACGTGAGTACTCCAAAATTATATTAAATCATGCGCATGATCGGAATCCCCTGTTGATTCCCTTTTTGAAGCCGATTACCCATATGAGCAAATAGCTCACTCGGCTACGTCCCCAGCTGAGGACCTAGAGGGCCCGGGTTCAATTCCCCTCACGATATATTTTTTTGTATATAAAATCCATGGTTCACCGATGAGGTTGGAATAACCTCCGGTGGTGAAAGAAAACGCACCGTTTCCTCGTCAAGGAAAAGGAAACTTGAGGAAAGCACTCTTTAACTACCGACAAATACCCCCATCCGGGGAAACTTTGGGAAGGTTTAGTATGCCTAGGCAGCGCTAGAGGCGCTAGTGATGAGTAGGAGAAATCTCTGAGGAGAATTAGTAGTATGTAGAGGAATGTAGAAGCCAAAAACCACCCACCTAAATGTAAAATACACTCCTTACTAATCCTACAAACACCAACCACCACCATCAGAAAATGTAAATAAATTAGTTGTTGCAACAAACGTTTTTTGAGACCAAATAAACGATGTTTTTAATGAAAGGTTAAGGTTCACGTTTTTTTCGGTTGTTCGGTAGAGTAGAGTTTTTTTTTGAGTTGGGTTGACTCTAGTTTGTTTCTTTTTCCATCCAACCCCTTTCCAGTTTCCGAAGCAATCCTGGGGAATTTGTTCGGGGAAAGTGGGTCCGCTGAAGACAATTCTGGAAATATAGTTTTTCCAGTCAGTTGATATTTTTTGGCCAACCGAACAACCAGTCTGAATTTTTGTAGATTTTTCGACCAATTAGTCGGGGATATTGATGGATGATCGACGGTTGAGGTCGGTAGGTTGAGTCTGATCTGGGCCAATACAATATACACCCACCCTATGTTGGGTCTCAAAAGCCGGGCAAGCTATCAAAAGGCGGCTGGTCTCCTCGGAGTGGCGCTTAAATCATCCGCTAACAACCCAGATCCCGATTCGCCCACTGCCTCCCGTTGCAAGAAGACCAAAAAACTGCTAAGGACGAGCAGCATTTCAAGGCAAACGGGCTTTCTGCGGCGAAGAAGGTGGACAAGGTGGCTGTACAAAATCTGATGGCAGGGGTTAAGTGTAAGGCCCAGCAATTCGGATTTGGAAAAGCGTAAGCCTAACTGAATATTTTTCCTGAATTTTATACTATTAAACTTGAAAAAGAAATTTAATTTGATTTTTTAAACAAACGATTGACCAAATTTTGACCGTATTACCCTTTAAGTGTAACTACTTATCCTCCTAAATGTACCTACCTACTTTCACTGTTTATGTTTTCAAATATCTCGAGCTGAAAAATGAGGAACAAGATTGTAAAAGATTATAACGCGATACGTGCTTGGTGGTGAGATATTCGTAATGGAATGTGTGATGTTTTCGCATTTCGTTAAAATTCCGTGTACTGTGTAGCAATGCAATTGACAGTAACCTCTTTTCACTTTAAAATTTTTACAAATTTAGTTCTCGTTGTTTGGAATATAAATTCTGAAATTCTGAGCTATATTACTTGCTGGAGACATTTTTTAGAACATAAAGAGTGAAAGTAGGTTGATTTTCCTTAGCCTTACATTTGGCCGAGAATTTCCATACAAATTTGAAGTCGATTGCGCCAACTCGTGCTTCAGCCGATTGAGCTGAAACTTCCAGAAAGTAATTTTTCCACCTTATGGCACGAATCTGGGGAATGTCGCGTTGAAAACAAGGAAATAGCATATTAAATGTGTTGAATGACTCAAAATATTCGTTTATACGGAAATTAGATTGTTCTGGTTTCTGGGATGCAGTTTCAAAATATCTCGATTTCTCGATTAGCTTTTGTGAAAACACTACAAGCTTCCGAATCGTAATATACCTAGTTTTAATTGTATTTCCGGACGTGATGAGGAGTGGCGATGATCCCTTTCTTTTATTTCGTCATGTGGACGCTTTACATTATACATAGCATCAATAATGCTAATGGGGTACCCCAAAAAATATTTCGTAGTTCTTCATTACTTACCGTCATAAACTCCTCCAGCCGGTGCTTCCAGTTATCTGATCGATCGATCAAGTGGTTCCACTGTTCGGATAATTTATTCACCTCACGTCGTATGCTTCTCGTTAGCTCACGGCTCTGTTCCTCAGCAGACATATAACGTGATTCACTGTCAATTGCTGAAAATTAAGAAATTAACATAACACATTAGTATTGCATTTGCAAATTTGCGACAGATAAGGTTCTACTAGTTCCAGATTGAAACTGTGATAACATACCTTCTGTGTCACTTGTATCCGATAATGGTGGTTCGTTTGCAACGTACTGCTTCCCACTCAGAAGATTGTTTTCTACAACCGGACGTTTATCCTCTAGTTGTCTGCGGAACGCACGATGATCGTCCTGGAAGGGAATAATTGATTTAGCAACAGTGATTGCCGAATCATGGAATAGAAAATTGTACCATTTGCTTCTGCAAACTAGCAGCATCCCCTTTCATAGGGCCCAAACCCAGGGAGCTCAGTTCGGTGTCCTTCCGGATAACCCATTCTGTGAGCTCTCTCAATGATAACAGCAAAGCGCCCCAGTGTTCGGAGTTCGATTCAAGCCGATTCCTGTGAGAATGACCGATGACCAAATTAATAGGCATAACATTGTATGAATAAACAATCAGTAATCCTTACCTTATGGCGATGCTCTTTGATTTGAGATGGTTCCACCTTTGGTTCATCTCATCCAAACGGCGTTGCAGCATAACAGCATCTTCCTGCGAGGTGAGCGAACCCAACAGCTTCCGACCAGTGTTATCTAGCCTATCGTACACGACACGATGGGACTCAATTTCGGACTGCAAATCCTGTACGAATTAAAACGAAAAGCGATTAGTATTGAACGACTTAAAGAATGTATGTACGTATTGGGCAGGGTGGCGACATCCATGAAAGCATTTTATGCTTGCTTATGAATGGAGGTATGCACGTAGGAGGACTTCTTTATTTATTGAAAAAATCTAATATTCGTTGGAAGACTTAAAATTTGACATCTAATTTTTTACAACCAACCTTAAAATTAAACAAAAACAAACGAGCCATTATATTTTGGAAACATTTGATTTTGAGTAATTTTTAAAAATATCTTTGTTAAATTTTTCTTTTATTTCTCTGGTTAGTAAAACTGAAAAGATAAGTAATTAGGAATGGTTATATATGTCTGAAACAAACAAAATTAGTAAAAATAAAATGTTTCACTCAATAAAAAGAAATACTGTTTGCTTTCAAAGCAGTTTTTAAATAAGCAAATTTGCGAACGAATATTCAAAGCGCATTCATACTATTATTTATGCTGCATTACAATCAAAGTATCGTTGTTTTTAGGTGTTTTCACTGAATAAGTTTGCGTTCAATAAAAAATATATAAAATTTTGTTAAAACAGCCTTTTTCGATGCTGAACATAAAATAAAATTTGCAAATGTTACCTATTAAATACTTTGTTCCCTCATAAAGATTTAAGATCACAATGTTTTAAGTAATATTTTAAATTTTAATGCAAGACAGAGTGAAAAATATACGAAACCAACTTTGGCAAAATGAATAAAACGAATATTTTAGAAATTTAATCCACACATTATGATGTTTTCCATGTTAAATTCGATAAGATCTGCTGTGATACGTCACGTGCAATCATTTGCATTTCAAATGATGGTGAGAAAATAGGTTTTTGTCAACTTACTTTATAGCAGAAGAATGTCGCACAACTTTCTTCCACTTTGAACTTTAAGTTAAACTCAAAGAATGAAAAAATCCATTGTTAAGGTTTAAAACAAACAAATGGCTATCGTTCCATAACCTTTGCTAGACTATTCACCTTTGCCTTTTCTTTTTGGGAGGCCAAGTTTGTAACACTTTCAATTTTTTCTTCTGCTTTAAAGTTCATCCTAAAAAAAACCCATTTTTTAAATACCATCAGCTGGATCAACAGGTTCGTGGAGAGGTGGTCGGAAAACACGATATCTACAAATCACTCATACCTACCACTTTAATAATTTTCATGAAAAATTTGGAGCACAATCAAGTTGACACACTCCAATTTTCTTGAAAAATCATCATAATTTGAAACCTAAGCATGAGATTTAGTTTTTAAAACAAGATGGTTTGGTATGAATAAAACACGAACAGGAAGCAATCGTTTCAGATGCTCTAACAATTGCTTTAATCTTATAAGCATTGGTAGCAGACTTTTGGAATTATAAGTTTATTTCAAATAAAATAAAAACCTCCGAACAAACCACTAAAATCTCCCATTTTTTTTTTAGTTTAAATTTTGATTTTCAAATACTCAAAAATAGGCTCAGATCATTTTTTACCATCGCTTTTCAAAATGCTGATTTAAAATTTTGAATAAACATTTTTTAATGCGAGGTACAAAAGATTGGTTTCAGAATTTGGTCTTCGAAATATGTCTACTGGTTATTTTATGTTATGTTATGTTATGTTATGTTTATTTAATTATTCGAAAAACCTTCCTGTTCGAATTCAAACTCAGACTATTCAAAATTTCAGAAACGTGACTTGAAAAAGTATTTATTATTATTCATTGAACCACCAATGCTAAAGGTTGGAGACGCTACAAATTTGCAACGAGGATAAACTCAACTGAATTTCAAAGCAGTTTTGAAAGTTTATTTCGATCCGTGGACAATTTGAAGTTGAAAGAGATATCCAGAACTTGGAGATTTACCAGGAATTAATCAGGTAGCAACTGAAGATTGAGATTTTGGAAAATGGCTTGGCTAATTGTGAGTTTGTTTTTTTTTATCTTTCTCTAAAAAAATTTCATAAACTTAGAATTTTTTGTGCCAACTTGTGGTGCCGGAATACCTCAGACACAGCGCAAGGTTCTAGAATTGTGGGGACTGTTGCCGAAACCCGAAAAAACGGGGAATTCTTCGGAACAGTTGCCCAAAGTGTGGAAATATATGATGTTTCCATGCAGTCGAGAATAAATCCTTGGCTGGACGTGCCTCAGACACAGTGTAGGGTACTCGAATTGTGGGAACGGTTGCCGAGACCCGATAGAACGGGAATTCGTGGAACAGTTGCCCAAAGTGTGGAAACGTTCGATGTTTCCATGCAGTCGAGAATAAATCCTTGGCTGGAGGCAACTCAGTACATGGTTCTCGAATTTTAAGGCTAAACTTAAAAATTAATTTTTTAATTATAACTGCAGTTTTGAAATTTCATTAGAATCAGGAATAACAGTTAGGAATATCATCTTTTTTATTAGAATATTAATTTAATGTTCTATTGCTTTAAAAAGATTGTAATATTTAATATGGAACTATTTATAATATCACAGGATTTGACGCTTTGTTACTAATTGCTATTTGAAGCCTTTCTTACAGTATTTAGTTTTAGTAGTAAACTTTAGGAGCATAAAAAATAGCGCCGATGTGGTCTAGTGGATAGGCTGGCGCGAGTCTGGTATTGGTACGCCAGGCGTACCGGGTTCGATTCCCGGTATCGGCAAGAAAAACTTTTGGGTTCGAATCCCATAAGTGGGCCGACAGGTAAGATGTGTTTCATTATATAACTGACTATATAATTGGAATGTTCAATCAGTTGCCAGCTGGCCAGGTATATACACGGATGCCGGAATACCTGTAAGTAAACTAGCCCACCTGATTGATTCGTTCTTCCAAAATATACCTACATCAACACACGCAATACATTCAACACATAACAGTTCATACGAAGCCATGGGGTCCGGGTATGGGCGCGCTGCATTGGAGATTTGTCGAACCTAATAATCTAAGGAATGCATGTGAACCCATACTTTGGCAGAAACTGCGGTGAATCCGTGCACCCATGGTGGATTACCAACATACATACATATAAACTTTAGGAGCATAAAATGTGTAGGACAATTTGGATACCCGTAATGCTGGCCTAGAACCTCCCAGGGTTGACCTTCCGCAAATCCATTCTCTAAAACCTTCCGACGTTAATACAGTGGTGTTCGAAATAATAGCAGCGGCTCGGAAATTGTTTAAATAATTTAGGCATTTTTCTGTATTGTCATTTTTATTTCAATTCTCTCTTGGTTTAGTAAGCATATTAGTGGTACATTAGAAATACAAAAGATTTAGGATTAGAATATCAATTTCAGGCTGAGAATAATAAAAAAATGATTTTTGCCCTGTTCGAAATAATAGCAGCAAGTAATCAAATATTTTTTAAAAACAAATAATGAATTCATACCAAGTCTTTCTCCATGTGAAAGTCATTTATGACATCAATACTTCGTTGTGTACCCGTTATTTCTGATCACTGCAGCGCAACGGCGTGACATAGAGTCCACAAGCTTTTGGCACCGTATGACAGGTATTTCTGACCATGCACGGCGAACTACAACCCATAGTTGCTCTGCATTTGTCGGCTTTGCCTCGAAACTGCCTTTTTGATGTCTCCCCACAAATTTTCGATAGGATTGAGGTCCGGCGATTAAGCAGGCCAATCCATCACATCAACGTTATTGTCCCGGAACCACGCTTTTGCTCGTCTGCTGGTATGTTTCGGGTCATTGTCCTGTTGGAAGATCCATTTCAAGGGCATTTCCTCTTCTGCGTATGGTAGCATGATATTCTGCAGAATTTCTACGTAACCAACTGCGTCCATGATACCGTCTATACGATGGATGGGCCCAACACCGTGGTACGAAAAACATCCCCACACCATGATTTTGGCACCACCATGTTTAACCGTTTTCACGGTGTACTGGGGTTGGAATTCTGCACCTGGAGGACGTCTGACGAACATCTGCCTACCGCTGGAACCAAACAACTCTACTTTGCTTTCATCAGTCCACAAAATGTTACGCCATTTTTGGATGGGCCAATTGACGTGAGAGTTGGCGAAGTTCAAGCGGTTATGAATATGACGTGAAGTTAGTAGGGGCACTTTCCTCGGGCTTCTAGCTTGCAATTCAGCTTCAATCAGACGTTTTCTTACTGTTGAGGTGCTGATGGGAAGATCCAACTCTTGTTTCAGCGCTCTTGATGAGATGTGTGGTTGCATTTTCACCAACCGAATCATCTTCCGGTCAGTTCGTGAAGCTGTTGCTCGCTTTCTGCCACGAGTCAGACGTTTTACTTCCATTGCAATGCATTGTATACCTTTTTCGCAGAACACTTAAGCAGTTCCTAAACTTCACGATATGTTTTTCCGCTTGCAATCAGTCGTTTGATGTGATTTCGTTCTTCGAACGTACAATGCTTCGAGCGACCCATTTTGCTGAAATATTGCAGATTTTCGGTAATGTCTTATCAACCAAAACTCATCATGGAACCTTCATGTCTCTTACCACAACAAATTCACATCGAAAACTATGAATTTCTTCAAAACTTCAGCGATTTAGTGCACTTTGTAACCTGTGCTGCTATTTTTTCGAACAGCCCAAGAACGATATGTTTTCAAAATGGCAACCGAATAAAGTAAACAAGTGCGTAGTGCATCGAAATAGTCGAGCGTTGCACTCATCACTCATCAATACACTAACGTGCGTAACATTTGTTAGCAGAGGACAACACTCATACAAGTACGCAGTATAATTCGATGCGCTTCACTTGCGCTGCTATTATTTCGAACACCACTGTAGGTGATCGTAGAGATCTCTGCATCTACCTGTTACGTAAACGTGAGTCATTTTATGCGAATAGCGTTCCCTTCCCTTCTCCCCACACAGTCCGTAGGGTTCGGCCTAGGGTGGTCTAACCGGTTTTACCGAAACCGCTAAAACCGGTAAAACCGTCCATTTTCTCAATACCGAAATACCGGATTTAGGGACGGTAAAAAACCGGTATTTCCGGTAAATTTTTCATCATTTTTTGGCATTGTAAAAAAATTGACACAGCTAAATGTTTATTATATTTATCAAATATGTATGAGTACAAATTAGAGATGTACCGAATATTCGGTCGGCCGAATATTCGGCGCCGAATACCGCCAAAAAACCGTTAAGCCGAATATTCGGCTCACCGAATAGTTGAGCCAAGTATTCGGCCGAATAGGCCGAATAGGCCGAATACTTATTTTTCAAATTTTATACCCTTAAAGACTTGTTAAATTTTTCAACTGATGTTAGATAAATTACTAAATATCCAAAAGTAATGTTGAAAAAGCTACAAAATCATCAGAAACTTATGGTTTCAGTCAAATATCTTAGGTGTATTCGTGTATGTTTAACTGTAGATAGCTTTTTTCTTTGATTATCGTTGATTCCAGGTTCTTTCATATATCCAGGCTTGTCAATTAATCCAATAAAAAATCGAGAAAAGCCATATTCAAGTATATTCAGATTATTTGCAAAATCAAATAAATATTCAAATTTTTCTTTGAAAATTTCTAGATTTTGTGTTCAAAAAAGATTTGCTAGAGTAAATTTGAACATAAACATCATTATTTCTTCAACCCTTAGATACGATTTTAAAACTGCTGCGGTGATTCGATGAACACATTAAATTTTTCGTAATTCACTTTCTTTTTCCTCTTGTATGTTTTAGAATAATACCTAGATTCTGTTGATATATGCTCTTTTTTTACAATTTTTTTCTAAAAATAGTCCAGACCTGGCCGTGTGGATTCGTTTGGTAGAAAATATGGTATTCTTAAAGTTAAATATCATTGTTTTTAAGTAACTATTTTGAAGACATCAAGCTAGAATGCGATTTGATTAAATTTCAAATTGTTTGGCACCTGTTTTGACATGTTTTGTCCCAGATTTCACAAAAACCCAATCTCTTTGGTGATAAACGTCCTAGAAGCTACAAGTCATCTGAGGTCCTTTCAGCTGATGCGGACATTTTTGAAATCAAAGCGACCTCTACTTAAAGAAGATCTGATAGGAAATTTATACATCTGATAGGAAATAATCGACTTTAAAACATAAGAACATTAAGATGGAAGATATAGAAGAAAAATGAAATCATCGCTATCGTATTTCAATGGAAATTTAATGAGAATATTTGACCGAATAGTTGAAAAGGTCATTATTCGGTATTCGGCCGTTCGCCGAATACCACTATTCGGTACATCTCTAGTACAAATACTCAAATTTTGTTCAGTCAGCTTCAAAATTTAAGCTCAATAAACTGCAAGGTTTATGAGATTTTATTATTGCTAAAAGTTGTCGATGTAACTTTTTGAATTGAAACTATAGTGGCGTTCAAAAGACCATTCAAAAGCTGCCATCTCTCTCTCTCTCTTATATGATATTTTTTCATGAAACTTTACTCATTTCAGTTCAGCTATCGAACTAACGCTCCACAACATTCAAAGACTGTACTAATGTACAATGACTGCAAAAAAAGATTCAGCTGCAAGAAATTTAAGATTGCTTCACAATAATCACTGTATTTTTCATTTAAAAACAGGCCAAGTTTATCAAAATCGTTCTAAGCGGTGCCGGGCTTCACAAATTTAAAACCATAAATGTTGGAAACTGATTAGAAGCTTCCTAAAAACTTAAAATTTTTAAACATAGTCAGTATTTGATCACATGTTAGAATGTTTGTATAAAAATTGTCAAGAACTCTGTTGTTTTTATTTTTAACGCTGTTGAAGCATTTTCTTTTTCCAGACAAAGCAGTAACAAAGTTTTTATTAATTAGCAACAGTGTTTTAGCAACAAAGAGCGTATGGATCAGATCCAAACAACTATAATGATTGCTGAATTTGTACTAAATAGATTTTGATCTCTATTTGTTCGTTTTGATTTTGGAAAGCCAAACTTAATGCGATAACGAACTAGGTTGCGGGGAAAACATCCGTATTTTAGATAATAATAATCTGTAATTGTAGAAGTGTTGTGAGTTTTGTTTATTAATTAATTAGGACATTTTTTAACGAATAAATTTTTTTGTATATCAGATTTCATATCATTTTCATGAAAGACTATAAAAACTTTTACTAAATCTGTAAAATCAGTTCTTAAACCTGAATACTGCATTACAGAGTATACGACAAAAATTCGTTGAAAATTACATGAAACTTCTATAATTTCTGCAACCTCACAGCAAAATTATAATTATAAAATGACGATGATAAATACTATGATTATCATGAGGATGATGATAGATTTATGACAAAAGGTAAATTTAAAGGCACAATACTATTTTTTTCAATTGAAAATGATGATTAATCTATTGCGTTATGAATTCTGAGCATTCTATGGCATTACTACTGCAATTAGACGAAACCTTTTCATGAATTTGATATTCTTTGAAAAATACCGGTTTTACCGGTTTTATCGGTTTCATAAATTCCAAATACCGAAATACCGGATTTGTAAAAAACTGGTAAATCCGACCACCCTAGTTCGGCCCGGGCACCTCCAACATTCTGTGGAGGCTGGTTTTTCAATTTAAGCGATTTCATAATCTAACGAATTGGAAAACCTGGCTTATTTCTAACCTACGAATCAGGAAGTGTGACGGTTGTCGGTTGTCCTTTCATCTCAATCATCCTTTTACTTGCCATTTTCCTGATTGTCTCCTTGCTTTTTTTTTTAAACCAAATCAAGCAATTGTTTTTCATTTTTGTTTCCTCAAATTCTAGCTATGTAGGCAACAGCTTTCAACAGCTTTTTTTAGTACAGGCTAGTTCTTTTTCATATCACATTATGAGTATTTTCTAATGCAGTTGAGGGATGAATGACATCCAGGTGTTAAAATCCTAAGGACCAAATAAATTTTTAAAAAAATCTAATGCAGTTTAAAGATCTGAAAAATCTGGAAAATTTTAACGATTTCGATTCATCGTTCATCTTTAACATGCAAAACCAGGGTGATGAGATTTTTTTTTGTTTCGCTCAGTGTAGAAAAGTTTAACGAAAATCTCATAATGTTTTAAAAATACCTTCAGTTTTTTTAAAATCAAAATACTCTAAGGAAAATACAAATGCTTTTGAAGCATTTTGAATAAAAGGTTTACGAGAAAAAGGAAACACCTTTTCAATTACCTGACTAAATCGTTCTTGGGTGTTTAGTATCTCGATGAAAATCGCCATCCGGTCGTCCATAATTTGAAACCCATTCCGCGGTTGAGCCAGCAGGCTCTGGACGGCTTCCCGGATCGATCCGGGCGTCGTACTACACGAGCTGTCATCCGATGAACTGTTGTTGGCTCCACCGTTGCTGCCCCCAAAACCATGGCCTCCCCCGTATGCCATGTTGAAGAGCCGTATCTGTTCGGAAGTCTGCTTCAGCGCATCGGAACATTTTTTCAGATATTCCACCGAATCTGCACTTTTGGCATTCATGGCAAGCAGATGAAATTTGTCCAATATTTGATCTACAGTTTTCGAGGTTTTCGCTATATTGATGGCAAGTTTTTCCTGATCATTCATTGGCGGTTGCTGTTGAATGGGGGTGGCGTCTGGTAAGCCGTTTGACTTAACGTCATTTAGTGAGTGTAAAGATGATTTATAATCCTCTTGAGAGACAGAAGATGGTTTAGCGCCACAATTTTTATCCGGCGTTTCTTTGATGTTTGGTTTAAAATCAACACCGTCCGATGGTTTCTGATGGTTTGTTCTAATGGAATCTAAGAAATGACGCAACTGATCGGTGTGGGCGTTTTCTTCGTCGATCGACACGTTTTGTTTGGCCATTCTAACCGGTGTCTGTTCGGGGTCTATATTTTCCATGATGGTTTTGTCTTCGTCATCATCATCGTCATCGGTATCATTCCCGTTGGACTCACTGTGGACGTCTCCGGGCTCCCTCATGGAACTACGGATGCTTTCCAGGAAGAGCTTGAGTTGATGTGATGGCGTTTGAATTTCTTCGCTTTCAACTTCTCCAGGTGGTTGCAAGGGCTCTAACGGTTTAAGTACTGGCGTTTTTGGCTTTACACTCGGGAAACTATTAGTGGGAGTCGAGCTCTTTTGAATTTGTTGCTCGTGCTTTTGTTTCTTCAATTCCTGTAGTAACTTGGTTTGTTCAGAGTATCGTCTGACACTTTCTGTTATTGTACGTAACTGTTCCGAATAAATGCGAAGCTGATTCTCTAAAAACACTTGATCCGGGACGGTTCCATAAGCGTAGGAAACGGGTCTGGCGTTTTGTTTCCTATCGATTGAGCCCATTTCTTTCCCGCCCGTCAATTCACTCATATTGCTATATACAGCACCTTGTTCAAAGGGTTGACCGTGGAATGTCATTGATTGACGCATTCCGATGCCACCCGAGGTAGTCCGTGTTGAGCCGGATAATCCAGGTTGCGAAAGCCGCTTGAATGGAACAGTTGGTTGATGTGATAACGGAGAACTACGATCTAAGCTTCTCGGACGCAATACTGGAGGGCCGTTACTGGTTCCGTTTGGCAATGTTTGGTTTGACTGCTGCCTGGGGATGCTCTGAGAACGTCTCTGCGGCACGACTGGAGGGACAATCACGTTAGAATTTACACTGGTAACTGGTAATGGTGGATTGTAAGCGTTGACAGCGGCACCTGTTACAGGTGATGAAATGGATCGGACGTGTTCTACCGATTTGGGACCACCAGAGTACATGGGACTACTGTACAGCTGATCTCGATGTTTGCTATCACCGTGTATTGCATATGGCATTGGTTTTTCTTCGTTGCTTTTCATTCGTTGTAACTGTGGCTCCACGGCCATGCTGTGAGGCCTATCAGGGCGCGGCAAGGAGTGGCCATTACTGTAAGCCTGTCTCGGCTGTTGCCCGGAAAAATTGGTCACAAAAGGATTATTCAAATGGAGAGATATATTTTTATCGTCAATCCTCAACTCGTTGCCACCATTTAGAGCTATTTTACGATTCATGATAAAATTTTCCAAGTGATACTCTATGCTAGCCTTATCGATTACTGCCGTTTTAGGAGCTGGAGACATTTTTGGCGACACTTTGTAGCCGTTCGGCATGCCGTAGTTTTTCTCCAGGATAGATATTTGCTTATTCTTAGGAATTGCCATGGGTCCGGTTTTATCAAAATCCTTTTTATTGTTGCTGTTTTGTACTGGTGCCGTAGACATTTTTGATGAATTCATTTTGTTCACTAACATTCAATTCCTACTCAATTCACACTTTGAAACGTTTTTGTTTACAATATTACTATAACGAAATTTTATATTTAATAAATACATTTGTCGAGGTCACATGGCTGTTGTGAAACCGAAACTTTGTCCCTCTTTTGAACATAGTTAACAAATCACAGATTTTCTTTGTGAAAAGGAAAGGTACAGACAGATTATGAAACTAATGATGCAACTCAATATATATTTCAACTATGTATAGAATTAACAACATAATAAAGAAGATTGTTGTAATCTGATGATTGCAAATTATTAAAGGCACTGAATGATCCTAAGAAAATAATGAAAAAGACAGATGGAAACCACAGTTTTAAAATACAGTTTCAATACTGTGGACTATATATGATGGGCTAAATCTTTCATTTGGCATCTTAAGAAAGGAAAATTCATTTTATTTTATTCTTATAATACTTGAAAACATAGCTAAAGTTTACATACTCCGAACATAAACCATAAATTAAATTAATTAAATTATTTTTTTGTATAAAAAATATCGATAGCAATGAACAACAATATTTCGAATAACATAAAGAAATCCGAAATTCGTTAACGAAACTAGCAATAAAAAGTGTTTTGAAATGAGTTGAATTGCTATCTAATGAAATTAAAAGATTCTCATCGAAACCCGTCATTCAACAACATGAAGTGGAGCATCACTCTTCTCATCAAGCATGGAAGAGATATGTAGGAGCATAACAACAGATAAAAAATCTGGCCGTCCGTAGCTGCACTTATATTTCGATTAAGATAAGCATTCAAGTACCAACCCACTACGCACAACAAACGGAGAACAGAACAGAATCAAAGCGCATTCATCGGCAGGGCGTGTGGGTTTATGTTATGAGTCGATTTGTGTTGTGTTTTGATGATGCTCACAAAACGGAAGTTGGATTGGGTTGGATTCCATGTAGCGCGGGCTGGAATTCCGCTTGAAAACGCCTTGGCGGACGAACATGGATGATGTTTGTGTCTTCAAATAGAAGACACCTGTACCTTTTCACGTACATACATACATACCTACGCTTCCGAAATGTTCATCTCAAGTGCTCAACATAACAAAATAACTCAAATGGAAATCACGAAAGAGTAATACAATCAGAGTGTCTGTTTTCTTATAAATTGAATAGGACTAAAGTCCAACTGATCTTGTGTTTTGGTATAAAAAAAACAAGTAAGTCATTCTGAAAGTTTAAAGTGAAATTGTTGACCAGTGTATGAATAGGTAGTAAAAATTAATTCAGTACCTACATACAAATTATGTATAACGAACTTGGAACAATTGATTAAATTGATTTCGACTAAGCAACTCCTACTTGTCCTTTAATTATTTCTTTTTTGAATTTTGGAAAAAAAAAATGATTTTGGAATGAGCACAAGAACAATTCTTACTTAACAACGCACACAAACACAAACAGGATCTTACAAATGCCGAAATCACCAACCCACAGAAAGTGTAATATGTATGCCGTGACTGGAATTCGATCTCATGCCCGCTGACTTAGAAGACTTGAAGGCTATCCTCTACGCCACAGGCTGCACTTATATCACCAATTTAAGAAATTTAGAAATGAAGATCAATTTTTTATTTCTCTCGGTTGAGTTTTCGTCACCCACAGAGAGAAACCTATCTTAACTTTCAACGAAGCTGGATAAAGTTGTTTATTAGGGTATGTAGAATTGCAACTTTTCTCAAATTTCAAAAACCCTGTAAACAGTTTGTTTGGAGAATGTCACTTTTTACAAGAGTAAACCTTGTCTGAAGCCTCCGACACCATCTCGATCACGCGCTGGATTCCTTTCATGATCATTTGAAAAGGAGCTTTCAAATAAGCCAATCCGATCTGCAATAACTTGTAACACAACTAAGTTATGGTCAAAAAAAAAATTTGCATGTTTTATGTATAATCGGACTATTTTCTGAAAATTATCAGAAAATGATCAAACTTTAGCTAAAGGTTTAATGAAGTTAGTCTTGATATAGAATTCAACTAATTATCCATGAAGCAAGTTAAACTCATTAGCTTCCAAATCAGCTTACCAGAGAGACTATACGTTATTTGATAACAGCGATACGCGGGAAATAAAAACTCATGAGAAGACTGATCTCAAAATTTTGGTCGTTACACCATACTGCGGGGTGATCCCAAACTTTTGGACGATAACTTAAGTAGCTATTTTATTTATTTTAAGTACATTGCAAATTTTTTGCAAAAAATCAAACAAATGTGTTTTGATAAGTATGGAAAAAAAGGATTGGAATGCAACTAGAATTTTGAAATTTGGTCCACCGCACCCTAAGATGATCGGGATTGAATTTAAAGTGCAGATTTGGAAAATGTCCCAACTTTAAGCTAAGTGTCAGTCATATAAACTCAACATAAACATTTTTTCAAAAACATACAAAGAAGGTTTTGCTCACGATTTTTTAAATGAGATCAAATTAATTGCAATATGTCATAAGAAGGCTGAGATATGATCGATCAAAATTTACATGTTTTTGAGGGGGTGAACCTAAACCTAAACTTGTTGCTGGCAGTGTAATTTTTAACGTCAAGTCTTTGGGAAAAAGGTTGATTGCAGCCAATTGAATCGAAATTATTTTATCGACTATATTGGTGAAATTTTATATTATCTGAGAAAGAATATTTAAGAGTTGAAAGATTATAGACGGATAGAAGATTAGAATAAGACGAAAAATGTTGAAAATGAGCGGCAGAGTAATTTTAACTTCTATCCGTCTATAATCTTTCAATTCTTATATATTATTTCTCAAACATTATAAAATTTCACCTAGATAACCGATAAAATAATTTCATAAAATAAATTTACGGTGATAAACTATTCATTAAAAAAATCAATTTTAAGGTGATAAGAAAATAATCTGAAAATAAAACGATTTCAAATATGGGATTTTTTTTACTGTTTGACATGCTTGTGGATGGTTCGTGCATACAACGATTGGAAAACTGATATACAATGGATTGTGGGTTCAAGACAGCTGGAAAATCTCGCCATCCCGCTTTTATCTCAAAATGTCCCGCTTTTTTTCTTGGAAAACTTTTCAAAGTTCACTGGCTTATGGTGGAAAAATCAAACTTTAGTCTCAATTCGAATTCATTGGTTCAACACGTTTTTTCACGGTTTTTTTTCTAAAAGTTAGCAGCATTTTTCATAGTTTATATGAGACAATACTAAATAACTCAAAGTTTTTAGCATTACAGTAAGATACTGATTCCGTTCTTGCTCAATGGGAAAATTTTACCTAAAAATTCCAAAAAAAATCGAAGCCGCAGGTTTAAGGACCTGAAGTTAAGCTTATTTTACATGAAATTTTCTCTCAAATTCAAATCTGCCATCGGATTGGACTGTAGACATCTCAGTGAGATATCATTTGTCCTTTATTATCCAGAAATAAGCTATTGTATGTTAACAGCATGAGATTTTCAGTCCTTTGCAATTTCATAAAACAAGCTGAAAGGTTTTTAAATACTTAAAATCATTTGAAATGGACTATTTACAAATAAGAAGAACCTAAAAGCGATATTTTTGCCCCCTTCTACCCCTGTGGAAATTTTAGTCATCTTATAAAATAATTGCATACTCATACTCATTTGAATGTTGATCGATTTTAACAGAATTCACAACAAATTGAAACTTAGGAATGCATACAACAACTCTCAAAATTTTATATCGATCGCCTATAAGAATTTATCTTTTCAAAAAATTAATTGATCAAAATAGCAATTTTTTATGGAAGAGGGCTCTTTAAAAAGGCTTGTAACTTATGTAACCCTTCAAAATATTCGTGAAATTTTCACATATCATTAGAAAGTTTCCCAAAAATAGTTTTAATTTCTAATTTAATGATTAATGGCATTTCGGTGAAGTATACATTCTAACAGGAAGAATTTCAAATGAAAGTAATGAAAATTATAGACGGATAGATTAGATTAGGAAGCATGAAAGGTGTTGAAAATGAGCCAAGAGCGTGATTTGAGAAAACTTCTTGCCGCACAAGACCATTTGTCCCACATCGTATTATTGTCTAGAAGAAGCAAAGTCGATAGGCTGACTTTGCATTGATCTATACAATGATACATGGATGGATCGAAGCATGTGTTTTTCGTACCCCGATCGGATGATAATCTGTTAACACAAAAATAGTTTTACTAAAAATAGGTTTGCTCAACTTCATTTACAAGAAGTTATCGTTGTTTTATGCTGTGTAAAAGTAACATATCACTCTGATATCTCCGTTCAAATCTGATGGCAGATTTCAATTTCTGAGAAAATTTCACGTAAGATAAGTATTATTTCAGCCCATAAAATCTGCGGCTTCTATTTTTTTGTAATTTTAGGTCCAAATTTCCTCACTGTACAATGTTATGTAAATAACTTTTGCATGAAAAAAATATTGTTTAAGTTACTTCCAAATAGTTACCTAGATATTATGTTTTTCGCCGGAATCTTTATTAAATTGTCTTATATTATACACCTTCTTTTTAGACTCAATTATCCAAAGTATATAAATAGGGAAGTTTTTTTTGAGTTCTCATATGTTCATACAAATTACCAAATAAACAAAGATCAAAATTCAAATTCCAGAAAGATTTTTTTTTTTGCTGTATCAAGTCTACCGTTTACATGTAGGACATGGAATGTTTTCTCTTAAATATTGTATAATTTCGCGAGCACGGTTGAAAGTATCCATGCTTATGGCAAAAATAGGGCATAAATGTGCCATGTATGAAAAACTGTGCAAGATCAATTCGCGCTGAAAAACCCTTAGTGTACTTCCTTTGAAGAACTTTGGCTAATAGAATACTCATAGGTTTGGCTATACAATTAAGCTTTTTCGACGGGTTTCTTAAATATCCCGCTTTTTTCAGCTGTGTCCCGCTTTTTTCCAAAATTATCTGGCAAGCCTACGTTATGAGGGCCAGTCTAACTAGCAAATGTTTTGAAGAAAAAAAAG
The DNA here is from genome assembly GCF_029784155.1 of Uranotaenia lowii. Lineage (NCBI taxonomy): Eukaryota > Metazoa > Arthropoda > Insecta > Diptera > Culicidae > Uranotaenia > Uranotaenia lowii. Next base: position 252,426,371 of record NC_073692.1, read on the forward strand.
ATTTAAATATTGATTGATCAAATTGATAAAAACGAATTCAGCTCCTTAGGATATTTTGTATTCCTTAAAATGATACCTATTAATGTCATAGAAATTTTTTATTCGGGATAAAGTACTAGTAAAGTGTTAAGCCAAACGAAAGCAATTAAAGGATTAGTTTTCAAGCCTGTGAACATTATTTTCATAGTTATAGCGCTCCAAAGCAAACGGTTCAGCAAATTAAACGCAAATACAATCAAAATAAGCAATGGAAGAAGAGGTCAACAATTCGTAGCGGAAAACACAACAGCCATGGCATTTGCTTGCATATTTGAGTAATTTTTCCTTATTCAACCGGGTTATCAAAAAAGCGATTTCGGACACGCACGCACACACGTTAACTGGGGGCTATTTTTTTTTTGGAGTAACTGCGATTCGGTGTCCATTACCTCGATCAATTTTCACTCATCTAAGAACTTATATATATTTGCTAATTTTCACATTGCATTTCACGATTCTGCTGTGCCCACGATATTCGCATATTTTATCCAATTTTCTGTCGTTGATTTTGGTGGCAAATTTTCTTCCTAATGAAATCAAAACCAATTAACATTCACCGCCTAAATCCAAAGAATTCACACACGATTCACTGTGATTGGCATTATGGAGAAATTTCCGTCCACCATGAAGAAAACTCCCTTCGGCTGTTGCGATATTTGAAGATTTATTGCGAAAACTGGTTTGATTTATTACTTTTTCCACAGTATGAGGTTTGAGAACTATTCATTAGAAGGTAATTTCTATATTTTGAACGATAATTGTCGAAAAACTATTCATATAACACCAGATTTAAAGTTCAATTTACATATGAGGGATGGGATATGCAATAAAATTTTCACACTAAAACAGAGAAAAGCGAGCGGCGACGAGAAATAAATGTTGCCAAAAGCATAGCGGCGCTCAAACTGAAGGCAGGCAGCACAAATGCGTGGATGCTGTTTTTCCAATTTTCCTACTCACGACGAGCACATCACGGGGCAAACGAGATGCTGCGCTCCGATTGTAGCTCCCGGTTGTCGTCGGTTCATGGACGTTGTTTGTTAGGTGTAGGAATGTGTTTTGAGGGAGCGCAAGGCAGTCAGTCTCTCACAGAATATTATCCGACCATACCGTTCCGATAAAACGTCCACAGACTGGACTCGCTCTTCCAACCACACGATCTTCCTACCCAACCCACCACCCAAATTCGAAACCGAACCGAGCAACAAACGTTTTGGTTTCCTTCCACAATTTGCTCTCGTGAAGGTTTTCTCATTTCCATGAAAATCGGCTTTGTTCCGTAGAGAGCAAGCAACCTTAGCAAAAAAAAAACAACCAGGATGAAGAGAGGAAAATAACTTAACACAGATTGAAGCCGACTGAAACGAATTCCGATACCCAGCGACCGACCTACAGGCAGGCAGAACTGAACGAACGGCACCCCGAGATTAAGGAAACAATCAAATTCCTGTAGAAGGTGGAAAAACGAACGGAAGGAGGTTGGTAGGTGGCAAGGTGCCTAGAGAAAACCATTGGAGGAGGCGTTAATCGGCAGTGATGTTCAATCGACTTTAAGCAGGATGCTGAAATATGACTGCTCCAAATTTTATTGCACGAAATAAAAATGTTCTAAACAAATGAAAATATAAAAGGACTTCAACTTTTGGCTCTGATAAAAAAATGCCGTCAATTAGAGTAAGATCAATTTTTTTATAAATATTTTTGAGCTACCTGGCTGACCCGGAAAGAAATAACAGAATTGGGGACAGAAAAGGAAAATTTTAAATGAAAGTAGAAACTATTAGAGTAGAATAGCGACAACAGAGCCTTGGAGTTCCGAAGCACCAGTTGGAGGAAACGTTAAGATAGTGCTCGACGGACTGGGATAATTAGGCCCTGCTGAAGTTTCGAGTTAAACCAACCTTCAATTCAACCGAGCAGTAACAGTATGGTTTCAAAAGGTATAATATGTCAACGCCTCGATGTCATTGTAATAAGGGTTTAATATCTTACCGTAGTTGAGTTTTCCTTATCTGTCACCAAATATCATTAAGTATAAAGATAGTTACGACACTATAGACTCGTTTTAGTGCGTCCAGATTTAGGATGAACTATGCCTTATATGAGAAAAATGTGTACGATCGATGTGAAGTAAGAGAGCGTTACTGTATTTGAAAATTGTATGAGTGATAATAGGAGGGATGAATGACCCCATAGATGTTAAAATCCCAATGATCAAATAAATAAAAAAAAATGAGTGATAAGCTTGGCTGAAAAAAAAATTATAAAGAAAAATGAAAAAAAAAATACAAGTACAAGTCGTTTTTTAGGTTAGAGGAGATAATGGTCGCAGCCCGTGGCGTAGAGGATAGCCTCCAAGTCTTCTAAGCCAGCGCACAATGGGGAAAAAAGTGTACAAACCGCGAAATTCAATATCATTCGTCATACATGAACCAAATCTATGAAAATATAATTTCCTTGTGTGAAAATTTTCGGAGAATCGATTGGACATAGTTTCAAACGCCGCACAAGCTTACGAACGGAGATATAGTGCCTTTTAAACCCCTAATTCCCCTATATTTTGTAAACATTCCAGAAAAACACTGATTTGAACTAGAAAATAATGAACGAAAATAGACCTTTCGTATTAATTTTTTTCTGAGGAATCCAATGAAGGCTGTTGGAACCACCACACGCTTCGGAAAATGAAAGTATGGCTGTTTTACCTTCAATTCCCCTCAAACTTTCCAATTTTTAAGAAAACACATGTTCGGACTTGAAAACATTGAATCTAATGGGACGTATCTTGTGTGATTTTTCCGAGGAATCCAATAAAGGCTGTTTGAGCCACCGCACGCTTCGGAAAATGGAGTTATGGCTGTTTTTACCCTCAATTCCAATTGGGCCCTACTTGAGCTTCGAGTTAACCCAACATCTAATTCATCCGAACAGTAACAGTATGACAATATACGCCAAAGTCTCGATATCATTGTCAGAAGGGTTCACTATCTTACCGTAGTTGAGTTATTCCTACCTGTCACCTAACCTTACTCGATTCAATATTTTATGATCGTTTTTACTCGAGATTAACATAGATTGACTAATGATATTTCCTGAATTCAGAGCAAATCATCTTGATAAGAAGCTATCTCTTAATTCAGCAATTAATAGAATTTCGCTAAACACAAATAATAATTGTACCACATTTTTTGAAAAATTAAAAATAAAACAGAGATACAATAATAATTTGCATGATCAATATCTTTTGTAATATCACGCGGCTCTGTAATTATATTGACAACTTGGTTGGCATAAAAAAATCAAAAGTTGGAATTCCTGATCAAAGGTGTCTATAACTCCAGTTTTTGTAAAGGATACAACCCATTTGGTTCAAAATTGTCAAGTTCGAACATGCTTTTTTTCTGAAATCATTGAAAAATGTAGGGGAATTAAGGGCAAAAACAGCCATAACTCCATTTTCCAAAGCATGCGGTGGCTTAAATAGCCTTTATTGAATTCCTCGGAAAAAATCACACAAGATACGTCCCAAAAGATTCCAATCTTTCAAGTCCGAACATGTATTTTCTTAACAATTGGAAAAATTGAGGGGAATAAAGGTAAAATAGCCATAACTCAATTTTCCGAAGCGTGCGGTGGCTCAAACAGCCTTCATTCGATTTCTTTAAAATAACCCCACAAGATACAACCCACTTGGTTCAAAATTTTCACTTCCCAACATGCTTTTTTGAGCTATTTGAAAATTTTTGGGAAATTGAGGATAAAACAGCCATAACTCCTGTTTTTAATCCGTGCGGTGGCTCAAATAGGCCTCGTTGGATTCCTCGGAAAAAATCACATAGGATACAACCCATTTGGTTCAAAAATTTTAAGTCCGAACATGCTTTTTTCTGAAATCATTGAAAAATCTGGGGGAATTGAGGCGAAAAACAGCCATAACTCCATTTTCCGAAGCGTGCGGTGGCTAAAATAGCCTTTATTGGATTCCTCGGAAAAAATCACACAAGATACGTCCCATTAGATTCAAAATTTTCAATTCCGAACATGTATTTTCTTAACAATTGAAAAAATGAGGGGAATTGAAGGCCATAATTTCATTTTCCGAAGCGTGCGGTGGCTCAAACAGCCTTCATTCGATTTCTCGGAAAAAACACACAAGATGCAACACATTTGGTCCCAAATTTTCAAGTCCGAACAAGCTTTTTCTGAAGTAATTGAAAAATATAGGGCAATTGAGGGTAAAAACAGCCATAACTCCATTTTCTGAAGCGTGTGGTGGCTTCAAACAGCCTTCATTCGATCCCCCAGAAAAAAACATACATACGATAGGTTCATTTTCGTTCAATATTTTCTAGTTTAAATCAGTGTTTTTTCTGGAATGTTTACAAAATATAGGGGAATTAAAGGTTAAAAAGGCACTGTATCTCCTTTCGTAAGCTTGTGCGGCGTTTGAAACTATGTCCAATCAATTTTCCGGAAATTTTGACATAAGGAAAGTATATTTTCATAGATTCGGTTCATGTAGGACGAAAGATATTGAATTTCTTCGCGGTTTGTACACTTTTTTCCCCATTGTGCAGCGGGTATGAGATCGAGTCCCGATCACGGCATACATAGTACACTTTCTGTGGGTTAGAGATAAGAAAAAGGAGTCTTTTCGTGGAAACATCAGTTTCAATGAGATCCTGTATGTGTATGCGTTCGTTTTTTAAGGGCTTGTGATATACACTGCCGGTTTGGGATCATCCCTTAAAAAATATGAAAATTTTGATCGGTCATATCTCAGCCATCTTATGACATATTGCAATTCTTTAGATCTCATTCGCAAGATCGAGTGCAAAACCTTCTTTGTGTGTATTTGACAAAATGTTACGAAGCTTTTCACATTCAAATTGTTGATTTTTACTTGTGATTGTATACCTTAGATAAACCCGATCATCTCAGGGTGGGGTGGATTAAATTTGAAAATTCGAGTTGCATTCGAATCCTTTTTTCATACTTATCGAAACACATTTGTTTAATTTTGTGCAAAAAATTTGCAATGCAGTTAAAATACATAAAATAGCTACTTAAGTTATCGGCCAAAAGTTTGGAATCACCCCGCAGAATGGTGTAACGGCCAAAAGTTTGGGATCAGTCTTTTAAAACATGAATTTTAATTTCACGCGTATCGCTATTATCAAACAACATATTGTTTATCTGGTAAGCTGATTTGGAAGCAAATGAGTTGAACTGGCTTCATGAATATTTAGTTGAAATATTTTTGATATCTAACTTCATAAAATCTTTAGCTTAAATTTTACCATTTTCTAATGATTTTTACCAAATAGTTCGATCGTTCAAAAAAACATCCATATTTGTTTTTACCATAACTTAGAGCAAGTTCACTCGTGTTGGGAAAGAGTGGTAGAAATTTTGACACCTAAACGCCTAAAACTTCGGTTGGCGCTACCCGTCAACTCTCCGTTCTATGAAATTACAGTCATTAAGAATTGCACCACCTTCTTCCTGGTGTTACACTTCCTGACTTTAAATTTCAAGAAGCTAAGTCTTACAATTCGTTGCCTCAGGTTATAGAATCTTTTAAATTGAAAAACTTGCTCCCACAGAATGTTGAAGTCTCCTACTGAAAGTCCTAGAACTGACAGTGAGGCTCATGAACAACATTCCCGTCGTTTAATAATAACAGAGATACGCATGAAATAAAAATGTATGTTTTAGAAGACTGATCCCAAACTTTTGATCGTTACACCATACTGCGGGGTGATACCAAACTTTTGGACGATAACTTAAGTAGCTATTTTATGTATTTTAAGTACAAGATTTTTTTTTATAAAATATAGATAAATAAGAAGAAGAAAAAACAGTATAAAAATGTGTTCTAAATTACTTTGAAGGCCAAGAAGCTTTATAACATCGCGAATGCATGGATGATGATAAGATTTATAATTTGAAATTGAAAATGTTTAGAAGGATACATCGTCAACTGATTGAAAACTACTCCATAACATCTTTGTCGAATCAGTCTCGAGATTTTATTCGGAAGGACAAAAGCTAGTGTACTTCCTATATGACAGGTGGAATCGGTAGCATTAGACATTAAAAACAAGTAATTTCACTGAGGGTTTTCAATTTCATCAGGTACATATTCTAATTATCAGCACATTTTTTATGAATCCAATCAATCAATCAATCAAACAATCATGTACGATGAGAAGATGGATCATTATTGCATTTATAGTAAAAAACAATTGTTTCAGAAAAAAAAAGAACAATTCAAGTGCAAATTACTAAAATTGTCGTCAAAAATTTATGGTAGCAATTTTAAGTCTTCCAACTTTCTTTGTTATCAGTTTATAGAAGTTTTGGTTAAACTTACCTTGTAGGCGTGCGGATTTCTGTCAATCTCGGACTCAGTGTTCTCACACATGGATTCTGCTTCGCTGAGCCAACCCAGGAACTGAAGAGTGAACAAAAAAAAAACAAAAGGAAAGTTAAATATGAAGGTAGTGTTTGTTGCACGATCATACATGCACAAAATGAATATAGAGGGTTTAGGTAACTTCCTTGAAATATATATATTTCAGTTACATTACGGGTTTTCAAAAACTGTAAATTTTGTAAAACGTTGTTGATAAACAAAAGAGATATAGCAAGAGTTATAGTTTTTAGCGAGGAGTGTCAAATTGACACTCAAGGTCTGATTAGGGGTTTTTTTTCATGGGCTAAAAACATAATGCTAAATTACAGATTTCAAGAATTCATTGAGGGTCCCCGAAGAAATTGTATTATTTGGATGCACCCGAATGAATAAAGTTACAAGCCGCCAAACTTCCAGTAGCGTCATATTGACACTCAAGAGCGGATTAGAGTTAAAGGGAAAAATATTCAGAGGTCCTAGAAGTCAAGTTTTAAGAAAGACAGTAGTGATCGAAAATAGTCGAAATTTAATCTGTTGTTCAGCAATCAAAAGCTTAATCTTACTATCACTATGAAAATTACAAGTGAGTACAAAGTATTTTTCATTACAACTGTTGGGCTAATAAAAATTGGAAATTCAGATTCTGAGCCTTTATGAAAATTATCTTTATTGATAGACTTACCTGGTCCAAGTTTCTATCGAATGACTGCAAAGATGAAACAGCTGCGTGTAACATTTTCCCTCGAGATATTACAGCATTTGTAAGGTTGTTATATCTGGAGAAACAAAATTTACATTTATCATTTTGCTTGTTAAAAATTAAACAATTGTAACAGACCTCAAGTTGACCGATTCCGTCATTCGCTTAATTCGTGATGTATCATCGGATGGATAGACGGCAATCAGCTTTTGGGTAAGTTGATTGAACAACTCAATGTGATGCTTAAACTGGTGCAACTCGGCATGGAAGGATTTCTGCTCCTTCTGCTGAATGTCCAGGATGTCTGCTGTAGTGGCTATGACGCCCATCCGTTCTGAGCGGGCTTCCATGCGCGTTAGCCAATTTTCGATCTCGATCCGCTTTGCTTCATACCTGTGTTGAATAGAAAAGTGAATTAATGTAATTTTTGGTTCACATATTGAGATAAAATTTATACTGACCTTTGAGAATCTCCAAGCATTGCTGTCAGCTGGGATTTGCGTTGCAAGACCGATTGTGATGTTTCATCCCATTGCTCACGCATTCGGGAAACTGTTTGAAAAAGTAAAAGAGAAATAAAATTAATCTTTAATTGTTTGCATATTCGTTTCTAAAACTAGAGCATCTTTAAGAAAAGGCAAACCTTTTGCGATAATGTTTCTGTATCACAATCAACATTTTCCGTCGGTTCCGCAGCCCATTTTTTTATAATGTCAAACTTACTGCTTACAATGAAATATTACGCGAGGATTTTTATGCAAACTTTTCTTTCCTTTCAATGTACCTAATACCTAAACAGACCACAGACTGATTCATGAAGCAAAATTTTAATAAAGCAATACATTTTCTCCTTCAAAATAAGGCGATTTTGGTGAAAATCTTGGCCATCCATTGCTTAGGGTTTTATATGTATATCAGACCGGCCCATAACAAAAAAAAATCCTTAAATTCCACTCGGCACCCCCTAGGTTGGTGCCTTTAGGTGAAAAATTTACTTTGTGAAGGTTTTAAGTCATTTGGCAAAAGCTCGAGCTGGCGCAAAGGACTTGAAGTTTGTATTTTCAGTAAAATGTATGAAAAATCGATATACTTTCACTCTTGTGTTCTAAAATATGTTTCCAGTTTGCTAGAAAGCTCAGGATTTCAGGAATTGTAGTTCAAACAATGACAAACAAGTTTGTAGAAGATTACGCGATTAGAGTTGACTGTGATGAGTTATCCGCAATTGAATGTGTTATTTTTTTTTTTGCATTATGTACTTTGATATATCGTGAACGGTGTATGGGATAATAATCGCACTAACTTGATCGCATCGTCACACAATGCAGCAGTTCATAGTTTTTCAAACCTTTCTTTCAACTTTTTACAAAGATATTTGTTATGAAATAAGCTATAATTTTTTCGAGGACACCAACTTTCTATCTTTTATTCTCATCGTGTGACAATGCGATCAAGTTAGTACTAATAATCGCCCTCCTATACACCACATACATCAGGATATATCGACGAAATGCGAAAAAAAAAATCACATATTCAATTGCAAATAACTCATCATAGTCAACTCGTATTGCGTTACAATCTTCTAGAAACTTGTTTGTCATTGTTTGAACTACAATTCCTGAAATTCTGAGCTTTCTATCAAACTGGAAACATATTTTAGAACACAACGAGTGAAAGTATGTCGATTTTTCATAAATTTTACCGAAAAACCTTCGTGCTTTTGCCAAATGACCTTAAACTTTCAAAAAGTCATTTTTTCACCTAAATGCACCAATCTAGGGGGGGGGGCGGGGGGGGGGGGGCGCGTTGAAAAGTTGTTTCAAAAATCATCCCATACAAATTTGGGCCAGTCTAATGTATATGAGTAAGGAATTTATAGGATTTGATGCGCTGTCCTACCCCCCTTTAATATAGAGTTAAGCTTTTATAGATTTTGTAATAAATCCTAAGTTACACATTTTTACTTGTTTTTTCATTTTACTTTTTCATCAACTGACAACAATTTACAAAAAAAAAGGAGCGAGCTCATCAATTTTGTGTTGTACCCAGTAGAGTTCATGGGAGCATTTTTTTAGATGTGTAACCATCTGGCCACCTTTTGAATGCTTACAACCTGTCGAATAGTCAAACCTACGTATCAAGCAACGCCATTCAAACAGCAAGTGACAATTAAAGAATACTCCGGTAGGTACCAAAAATGAGAACAAACCATTTGACCCTGACTTGCTAGTGAATGTCTCTTTGGATCTAGGTCTTTTAAAAGTTACAATTATTGTAAATTGTAAGACAATCTTATTTTAAAATATGAAATTTAGTAGAGAGTTCTTCGAAATCGATAATTATTAATCATTAGGTATTTTAATGAATTCAACATTTAAAACAACAATGTCCAAAACAAAAGTAATGCTAACGACAGCCAAGCCCACAAACTGAACAAACCTGGATTATTTTGTTGGGAAAACTGTGTTTCGTCATGTGATGACCGACGCCTAAGTCTTAGATCTTCCCGCGACAATCCGGCCTGTCCTCGATTGAGAGAAGCGTTTTCGTTGTTTCTCGCAATCACCGGTAGCAGTTGCTGCCTGATGTATTCCATTTCCTGTGACCGTTGCCGGCTGTATTGGACCTCCAGGGGCAAATGACGATCCAGCGAACGGAAATGGTGTTCTACTGGGCGTTGCGAGCCACCAGATTCCATCGCGTTCGGTTTCATCACATTCGATCGTACATTATCGCCATAGTTATCGAGCCGCATCTGATCCATACTGATGACCCTTTCCATGCCGTTTCCTCGTACATTGGGATTGTACTGCTTGTCAATGTTGAGTCGCAGGTTTTCCACTCCCCGTAGGCTTTGGGAACCATCCAGGGAAGTTATAGATCCCATGCCTCGACCGATATTGTTTTTCATATCCATGAACTGTCGCTGGTGCGATTGGGCAGCCGCAGCGGCAGCGGCCGCCGCAGCTTCAAAAGATCGAAGGTTCATTTGTTCTTGCATTGCACGCTCCATGTTCCGCAATCCACTTTCGATACCTCGAAGCGCGTCCTCCGATCCATAATCTTCTATGGGTGATGCATTCTTGCCCACCTTACTAGCATCACCGGACTTTGTCGTGGGTTTTTCAATTGACTTCTTCGGAGTTCCACTGTTATGGTTAAATTTTTCCGGTTGTGGCTGTTTCGCCACGCAGCTAGGGTTGGAAGGTTTCGTAAGCAAGGGTGAATTTGGCGTTTTATCTTTAAACTTGGGTGCCATCAGTGGTGAATTTTGCAAGCTGGATGGTTTTTGCGGTACAGGAGGTGCCTTTTGTGGGGCTTGATTGCGCTGGGGCAGCGGAATACCGGGATCGTTGCCCAGGTTAAGATCTCCATCCAGCTTTCTTGAGACAGGCCGTTTCGGAGGAATTTGGGGAGCTTTTTGGGTTTCGTTTGCTCTCGCCGGAACCTCAGGTACCTTCATTTGCTCAAACGACTGTGCTGCCGATTTTCTTTGCATTTCCTTGGCGCGTAAGGCAGCCTGCGATGCCAATTCTTGTGTGCTCTTGAGCAATTCCGAAGCCATTTCTGGGGCTCCATTCTTTTGCGACATTTTGAACACTTTTTTGTTGTCTTAATCTGGTATCAATTATTCATAAGATGCTTCTCTGGCTTGTGCCAAAGTTTGAATTGTTTATTGCGGTTACTGTGTATATGATATGTAAGCTTCACAAAGTCAGACCTTCACTTAATAATTTGCTAGCACTAGGTACATGCTGCTAGTATGAAGGAAACGTTTTCGGACAGAGTTTTTGACAATGGAATCGAGCGCATAGTTCAATGTTTATTTGTTTGGGAATCGGATTAGAAGAAAGTTTGAATTTTCTTCTACAATGTCGGTATTTATAAGATACCCTAGAGGGCCGTGCCAATCTTTCTACTTTAGAATCAGGGTCTGAAGCTTGCTCGAGAGATTTTTATTTGAGCGTATTCGAAAGGCTTTTGTACAAGAATAACATTTGAAAAGCTGTAATTGTACGGGGCAAACCAGTATTCCAGTGTTAGAATAGTGACTCGACAGTAGCTCGAGGTCTAGAATACCAAATCAAGCCTGCTTCCAAAGGCCAACCAGTAGCTCACGTGCGAAAATTTGAACAAAACCTCATTTTTTAGTGTTTTAAATACCAAATTAAAGTTGATATTTTGGGGGATTTAAGAGATGAGAAAAGTTAGAGTTTTATACTGTCTGCATCAGGGACCTGAAAAATGTATGAGATTGGGAGCATGCATCATTACAAGTATGAAATTCCAGTTTCTTTTGAATATTTTTTATCAATTGCTGTCAATTTTTAGACGATGATAAACATTTCGCTGGAGGTCGCATTTTGATTAAAATTATAATAGAACAAATTATAACAAAGATTATTATTAAAATAGAGATCTTTTATTTAAGGACAGTATTTAGTCTAATGTAGGTTTTATAATTCGAGCCCAAACGAAAATTCTTTTTAAGAATAAATTTGTTAAATTGCACTCGCTTTACAAATAAATCAAATTCGTCAAAAGAACATCGTTATGTTATCCCAAGGAGGAATGTTCGTTATAGTTTGAGCACGTTCAGCTTTCAAGGAAATCCATGTTTTTACAACGGATGCTATTAAAAAATGATGAAAAACTGGATTCACATTTTTTTTTTCGAACAATTTATTATTTCAAAATCCTTAATTCCAAAAAGTTAAAAAAAAAAGATGATCAAAAGATATTCTCACTTTCATCTATGCTTTTTATATTATAAGAAATAACTTTTTTTTAATTGAACAAAAGTCAACTAAATCTAAACATAGATCCAAAATTAAAGTTTTGACCGGCAGTCAAAATTCAAAATAATTTATCTTTGAAATACAAAAACCATATTTTGACAAAAAGATAAAAGCTACTAGCGAGCGACAAAAAATTTGAAAAACTCAATAGGGGAGTTTTTCTATCAAAACTTTGAAACGTTAATTGTCCGCTCCCTCAATATTTTTTTGCATCAAATCAAAATCCAATGATTTTTTTCATCGGTATCCGGACGACCGGGAGAAAATCGACCTTCGCAGCATCTGTCTTGATTTTATGCTGTTTTTTGTTGTGTTTGTTGTCGTTGTTGGAATCGCTAATTTACAACATTACAATTTCAAATGGAAAGTCCCCGAGCTTCGGCTTTAAGAAGAAGTTAGTTTCCTTTTTGGATCACGAAAACCACTGAGCGCTGCTTCATGACCCATTGATGCGAATGAATAAATTGCTCTTTTTTATTGCATATGTGTGCAAACTCTGGCTCTGGAAGAATATCATAAACAAGGATAGGCAAAGAGCAATCAATAATCTCGGATCTAAACACATAAGGATTTGCACAGAGCTATTAAACTAATTCTAAATAAAACCGGAAACAATTGGACCCGATCTAGCAGAACCCAGCGTTTTCGAACTTGAATCCGATTCCATTCCTGAAACAAACAACTATGCGCTCCAAAATCCATCCAACAATTGACGGGTCGGTACAGATTTCACTATTCAATTTACTTTGAAAATCACTATAGCGTAAATTGTTTAACTACATTTTTCACTGATTGTTCTACTAATACAATAATCCCGATTTTAGGCGACAATTTTACTATCTAAGCTTCGAGGATTTGGATGATATCAAGATACTATGGCAAACAATTTTTGTGTAAAAATCCTTTTGCTGCACAAAAATTTGTGTCTGCCAAATGGGAGGATTTCGATATGGACTGCTGAAAAATTGTGTTAGTAATAGCGACAACTTGTGCTTCCGTATCGTGTAGAGAGAGGGAGAAACTGCGCGAGCAAAGAAGAAAATTGAGCTGTACGGAGCAAAGGAGACGAAGTTTTTCACATATCAATGCAACTGGAGGCGCGTCCTGTTGAATGGAAAATTTAGCTAGAGTAAACTATTTGTTCCGTCTACGATCCCTGGCTAGCCGATGGAGATCAAAGGAAAACGTCTCATATACAAATCGAAAAAAAATGGGAAAAATCAGAATATTTATACAAAACAAAACGAAATAAAAAAAAATTGAAAATGCAAACTAACCAATCATCGCTACAAATTGCGACGTACCACCGCACATTTAGCGGTAAAAGAAAACTACACGCATACAACGACAGAAACAACCCTCCCAAAATGATTCTAAACAGAGATTATTGCCACCCTCACGCGTATTATTCTTCGTAGAGTAACTGGGTAGGTAGGACGACGACGACGACGACGAAAAAAAACGCCCGAGCCACCCATGTGCTGCTGCTGTTGAGCTGCAATCGACTGATGTCTGGCTGGCTGGCTGGAATGGAGCGAGGAGGGAAAACCAGGAAAAACGAAAATTCAACCTGGAAAACTCACTTGACATGGAGTAAAGGAAGTGGCACAGATACTAGGTAAGGTACAGAATCTGCTGTACAAAGACCCCGTCGATAAGGTTACCATCGGGGAAATACACCAATGAAAAATCATAAATATGTTGATAAAGCATGATTTTTTTTTCAAATAGGTAGGTATTGCAAGTGGTGTTATTTACAGTGAATTCTTATAAGAATTCAAATAACACAACATTGTTAATCATCATGCATGCAATATTAAGGCTATGATCATTTAGTATCCGGGCACTTTATTTCGGTGATATTTACATTAATAGAGCTTGGATAAGCCAAACTTTAGTAGCGTTGTGTTGGTTATGAAAAGGACTATCTTGCCTATTTTTGATAGATTTTTAAGTTAACGTGTGTTTGAGATATTTACGATGCAAAAAGACATGGTAAAAATAAGTTTGCACAAGTTTGCTCCTTTTACGCATTTTGCGCCTCGAAAATTCTTCATTGTTGACGTTAAAGCTCATAAACTGTTGATATTTTCTGATTTTTTTTTCGGACCAAATGGTTAAGAAGTATAAGGACCCACTCTAGGATGCTCACGAAGTTCAAACCAAGCATCGTAGTGGAACCCTTGATCTTAAATATCGTAAAAAGTCTATGGTTATTGGGGATAACTGAATGCAGACTCCTTAAATAATGCAATAAATCCATTTCCGGCAGGCAAAAAGTGTTACCTGACTAGTAGACACCAAGTAAATAACTAATAATGATCAGTTCCAAAGATCGCAATCTATGCATCCGGTTTTTACGCTATATGACAGATGTGTTCTGATGAACAAAAAAAATTATGTTAAAACCGAATCTAAGAGATCAAATTCTTCGAAATGCCTACTCATGAAAAGGTTCCAACCAGATTCCAATTGCTTTTTCCAGGTGCGTTTGTGTAAAATATCATGATTTTGCAAAGGTTTTGCTTCTGTGATAAAAAAAAATAAATCAATACACGACTGAAAAAAGTGTGCAAAGGTAAAAATGAGATTTAATGAAAAAGTTAGAGTATTTCTTGAAATCATTGATAAATATTTTTTTTATATTTTTACATTAAATGTCATATTAACACCTTCATTTCCTCCATAGAAAGTTTTTCGATCAAATGTAAAGTTTTTAAAATACACACGTTTATAACTGCCCGGATACTAAATGATCATAGCCTTATTTATTGGCAAAACGTTATATTGGTGTTTTTTTAGATACCATCTGCAAATTCAAATTCATGAAATCAAATCGGGAGATCAAACAAAAAATCCGAAGGCTGCAGATGACCACAGGCGTTACTGAGCCCGTTAGTGCGATCATTTTTTTTGTATGATGAATATGCTCATCAGATAATTTATATAAAATTTTATTCTTCCATCAAATTCAGAAAGAAGCTAATTCTGAACAAAAAGGAATAAAAATAAAAAACCATCAACAAGTGAAATATTTTCGTTCTTGAATATTGACGGCAATGAAAAAATCTGATTAATGAAGAATGGGTAAACGGTTTAAGATTTCTTATCGCCATAAGTCAGTATCAAAGTTTCCGAAAAAGTTCTAAATTTTTAACAAGGACAATGTCCCAAAATGTTTGTGACGATTATATGTCGTGCTATTTTTAGAGACAAAATAATCGAAAAATCATGCCAACATCGATAGTTTGAGTCGTTTTTTTTTTTTTTTTAAAAGAAGCAATCCACATTATCAAAGCTTTACGAATTTAATAAATAAGCTTTTGAAAGCCTATACCGATGCTTTCCTCATTAAACTGAAAACAACATGAAATCTGTAAAAAAAATCCAAGAATCAAGAATGTTAACTGGAGTTTTGACGAATTTGGCTTGAAAACATTTTAAAATGATGAATTTTCATGTTATTTCGACAAGCTTGCTCAACAGGCAACGATGTCATGAAAAATAGTTTTTTCGCCGTTTGCCTGGATATTCAATACAAAATTTGGGAACAGTCCAGCCCAGCTCGGTTGCCCGGATTTCATTGAAAAATGCCCAGGCTTTGCCCGGATTTATTCACTTTTTTGGAAAATCAAGCAAAAAAACAAAGAGTGTTGTATTTTTGTAATTTATGCCTACAAAACGACATTTTTGAGAAAGTTCTATAAAAATTATCATAAAAGGTTTTTTGAAGCCTTAAATATAATTTAAAGCCTGTCGATGGATTTTGACGAAAAAATTTTATTTTCAATTTTTTTCTTGATTTTTGTTGAGTTATTTCTGGGTTTCGTCAAAATTTGCTCGAATATTGCCCGGATTTTTGGTCGTAAATTTTGAAATCAAATGCCCGGATATTGCCTGCTTTTTATACCCGGCCAGGATACGTGCTGGAAAAATTCTGGCAACCTAACTATAAGTTATCGCTGTGATTTAGCTCCAAACACTTTTGGATTGAAGTGATGACGAGTAATCATAAAAGATTTTTTCCTGGAAAACGGTTTGAAAAGAAACGGTTTTTAGGAATCATGAAAAGATCTTCAAAATTTTCTCAATATTCTCGAAAAAGTTAAAATCAATTAAAAATTTTAATTTATACAAAATTGATCAAAATTTCGTGAAGTCCCTGCTCAATTTCGGCTGATATTTATTATTCGCCTTGCATAAAAAACAAAACTGTAAAACGGGATTAATCGGGACAATTTTTGAACTATTTTCGTAATGTGTCTGTTAAATATAACTCTTTATGCTTCCGGGCAGCTTGAGATGGTATATTTTATGGGCCTGTACCTAACTGATTCAAAGGAAAAACAATTCAAACTTTTATATTATCTAATTTAAAAAAGTAATTTTTGTTCACCCCCTCTCCACAATTTGGTTTAATAGGGACATTTCCTTTTTATTTGAGAAACTCTTAAGCTCAAGAACGTACAACATTAAAAATATGTTCATGTAGCTTTTATTATTTCAAAGCAATTCAAGAATGTTTTGCACCAAACGGTGATCTGGTTAAAAAGTTCATGAAATGATTCAGAGAATCAAGGCCAGGAACTCCTTGGTCTTCAAGAATTGGAAGGTACCTAAGAAATAAGCTCGAGGTGAAACAAGGGCACGGAAATTGTACGAACGGATTTTGGACAACAGCAACAGGTGCATCTTAATGAACGACGAAACCTACGTCAAACAAGATTCAAGAACGCTTTCCGGGACACATTTCTACACGAAATCGACGGACGAGGAGGGGGATGATGCCAACTGCACGATTGCGATGGTAAAATTTTGAAAGAAGGTTCTACTATGGTAAGCTATTTGTGGTCTGCGGTCAAGTATTTTCTTCACAAAAAGTACAATAAATGCTCAAGTTTACAAAGATGAATGCTTGAAAAAAATATTGCTGCCCTCTATAAAAAGCATCAGTATTCCTCTCTCTTCTGGCCGGATTTGGCATTTGCACATTACGCCAAGCCTGTATTGCAGTGGCTTTCAGACAATAACATTCAATTCGTCGAGAAAAAGATCAATCCACCAAATTGTGATCTCCGACCGATTGAACAATACTGGGCGATTGTGAAGATGGTCTTTTGGAAGGAGGGGCAGTTTCTCAAATCATGGAAGAATTCGAGAAAAAATGGGAGGCAGCATCAAGGAAATGCACAAATGCTACTGTGCAGAACTTGATGGAAGGCATTTCATCAAAAGTGCGATCAATCTTTAAATCATATTTTTTTGACTTATATGTTAACCATGATTTTGTTTTTCTTGTAGATCTTTATTTGAAACGGCTCGTACCTTCAGGTTTCAAGGAACCAAACTCCTTTTTTTTGTTTTTACAATTGTTTGCTTATCGTAACACTTTTTGTTTAAAGAAAAAGAAGATAGAAAGGGAAATATGAAAATATAAAGAATTATAGACGGAGATCGATAGCTTTTAGAAAAAGGTAAATTTCGAACATGTAGTCCAAGTCTAGCACAGCTAGCACGTCTCTCACTGGAACGTTAAGTGGATTTCCTCGGGCCCGAAGGGAGTCTAATAAATTCGTTTTGGCGACAAGATGGACCTCACACGACCAGACAATATGCTCGATGTCATGGTAACCTTGGCCGCAACTACACAAATTGCTGCCAGCAATGTCAAAACGATAGAGTACCGCGTCTAAGGAATAATGATTGGACATGAGACGAGAAAATATACGAATGAAATCCCGACTCAGGTTCAATCTATTAAACTAGGGTTTCAAGCTTACCTTTGGGATAATCGAGTGGAGCCACCGACCCAACTCATCCTCGTCCCATTTGCGCTGCCAGTTGACAAGAGAGTTTCTTCGAACCAAGAAGTAAAATTCGTTGAAGACGATTTCACGGTGATACGTGTCGCCTTCTTACGCCCCCACTTTTGCCAGAGAGTCTGCCCTCTCATTGCCCAAACAAAGGTGATGGCAATGCAACGTCTTGATAAAGAACTCAGAATTTCCCGTATCTTCCCGAGGAAATATGGTGAGTACTTTCCCGGTCTTATTGAACGGATTGCTTCAACAGAGCTGAGACTGTCCGTTATAGTATAGTAGTGTCCTGCTGGCCGTCAAGCGACGCTATCCAACGCCCAATAAATGGCTGCTAACTCTGCAATGTATACAGAGCATGGAGAATGGAGGCTATATGAGGCGCTAGCTATTTCGTTAAAAACACCAAATCCGGTTGATTCTTCTATTAGAGACCCGTCGGTAAAGTTACATTTTGTCAGCATCGACGTGTCTATATTTAGCATCGAAAATTTTTGGAATCAAAAGTGGGCGATGCAAATCAGGGATTCCACGAATTTCTTGCTGCATAGACAAATCAAACTGGACAGAAGAGTTGTCGTAGTCTGGGATGATAACACGAGTTGGAGAGTACGAAGAAGGATTTACCTGCATGGACATGAAGACATGGTATACAGACATAAATCTGGTTTGAAAATTTTGCTCTAGGAGCCTTTCAAAATTTACAGTCACCAATGGGTTCACGACTTCACACCTGATGAGCAGGGCTGGTAGCGGTTTGACGATGAAAAAGTAGTGACTTTAGTGACCAAAATTTGAAAAAAAGTGACCAAACAGTGACTTTAAAGACCGAAAAAAGTGACCAAATTGTGACTATGTAGAACGAAAAAAGTAACTTTGAAGAACAAAAAATGTGACCAAATAAGGCTTCCAGAGGGGGGAGGGGTGTTCGAAATTCAAATTTAGATAAAAATAATAACAATACCAAAAATAAAAAAAAATGAAAAGGAAAGGATTTTTCTTACACCGTTTGTCACTCATGTTCAACACACACTAAAAAAATGACTGATAATCAAAATTTTGGAAACATATTACAATGAATGTTTTAAATTTTCGATAAGTCAAGAAAGTAAGAAATAAATTAGTTTCAAAAAAATTTCTTAGCAATTAAAATTTAAAAAATCTGAATTCTAAAAACAATGTCCAATCTTGTACAAAACTTACCATGAATAGATGTTAGGAAAATAAAAATAATTGTTAATTTTTATTCATCTAAATTTGGAATTCTTTTCCTCATTTTCAACTGGAAGTTTAGTGAGAAATTCCGCTGTAATTTTTTTATTTGAACAAAGAATATTTAATCACGATTTAAAATGTGAATTACCGATTACTGAATAAGAAATGAATTTTGAACAGAATTCATTCAATGTTCTATGGTTTAATTTAATATGATAAAAAGAAGAATATATTTATAACTATTTTAAAAGTGCCAGTTACATAAACCCTTTAATAAAGTAAAATCCTCCAGTTATCAAAATTTCATTTTTGAAGCTCAAATAATAACTTCATGTTCAACTACACTGACAAAGAAATGTTAGAAAATGGGTAATTACGTGAATGATAAAAACTGATGAAAAATAATGAGTTCAAAACTTTTGTTATTAATATTAAAAGCACAAATCAAATACAAAGTTAGTTAACACTGCGTATTAAAATTTATTTTTAAAGTTGCTACTTAGAACAATTTTTCAAACTTTTTAGATTAATTTAAAAATCATGATCGATCCGAAAAACATGATTTCATATAAAAAATATTAATAAAAAGTTTTCAAATTTTCAATCGCAGGTTTTAAAGCTTTAAATTACAAGCTCTGAGTATTTTGTCTCTTTTGATTAAAATATTGGTTCCTGAAAGAACAGAAGATTGAAATTACGTTTATTATTAAAAATTTGGAGTTGAAGGCTTATGGTTGAAGAACACGAAAATTCAGAATTTAAAAACAAGGAGACATTTGTTAAAAATATGTCTTAAAAATTTAAAAAGTTTGATTAAAAAAAATCTGGCGAGTTGATTAGAAAATTGAAAAAAAAAAAACTGTACAATAAAATTCGGTAAATTTATTTGAAAATTGAAAAAAAAACAATATGGAAATAAAAAAGATAAGTTTTTAAAAACATTTCAGGAAGAGATTTTTTTTTAAATTATTGATTTGGTAAATAGTGTCCTAAACTAGAATTTTTGTCAAATTCGGCCGAACACATTTAGATTTGGTGATAAAGAGTTTATTACTAGTAAAATCAAACATTGATAGATAACTGATTATGGAAAAATGTCATTACAAGTATTTTTGACATCACAGCAAAAAGTGTAAAAAAACTTGATTTTATTTAAAGCTCATCAATTCATATAAAACTTTTATTTTTAAATTATATGATTTTAATTTGAGTTTTTGTAAAAAAAAGTGCAGAAACTTCTCTAAAGATTTTTAATTATTTTCAAAAGTCATTTCAATAACAAAAGCTGATAGAAATATTGCATACATATTTAGATTCCGGAACCCAAATTAGTTGAAATTATCCTTTAAATTCATCGCACCTAAGAAAAATGTAAATTTTGTGGCCTTGTGTAAATTTTTAAAACCTTTTTTAAGTATTTAGAAGAACAAACAACATAAAATAAAATTGAGTATGAAATTGTTTTTTTAAGAATATTTCATATCAACATATCATTTGTTATGACTCAATCTTAGTTACACTTCTTAATAAAAACCCATTCTAAAGACGAGATAGGGTTTTGTATATCAAGTTTTGAATTCCAATACAATTGATTGAACTAAAAATTAAAATCTACAATCAAAGTTAGTTTCAATTCATGAACGTCAAATAATGTCGAAGATCGAAATGTCTCTAGCCAAGGGTGATTCATGCCGTAATTCCGCCGGAGGCGAAAACAATTTCTGACTGACTGATCAAGTAATTTACCGTTACTACCGTCAATATTAACACGCGCAATTCAAATTACTCTTTCATTGGTTTATTTTCGGTGAAAAAAGTGACTTTTGGTGATAAAAGTGACCATTTTTCGGAAAATAGTAACTTTAGTGACCAAATGATGAAAAAAGTGACTTTTTAGTGACTGACCCAAAAAAAGTGACCAAGTCACTAAAAAGTGACTCGCTACCAGCCCTGGATGAGGAACCGGAGTGATAATAAATTGAATCGATCTTTTAGTGGGAGTATGCCTGCCAAAACTTCAAGACTCATGTTATGCGTTGAGGGCATACAGCCCAAAACGATGCGGAGACAACGATATTGGATACGCTCGAACTTTATGAGATGAGTTTTGGCAGCTGACAGGAAACAGAAGCTACCATACTCCATCACTGAGAGAATAGTTGTTCGATACAATTTTAAAAGGTCTTCTGGATGGGCTCCCCACCAGGTGCCAGTGATTGATCGGAGTAAATTGATTCTCTGTTGGCATTTTCCTTTGAGATACTCAATGTGGGCTCTCCAGGTACACTTGGAATCAAACCAAACCCCAAGATACTTAAAACACCAGTCCCATCTTGCGAATAATCTACGGGAAATCCTGAGTAACTGCCCCAATGAAGAGAAAAAATTATTAGTATTCTTGCGAAACACAAAACTACTCTATCAACTGTAAAATCTAAAAGTGAAACGTTCGGTCTAGGGACGAATGCCTCCTGTGGAGTTAAAATCCCTTTAAAATAAACAAAAAAAAATTAAAGCACCTCGATTGAGTGATCGGTCTGCCTAAGAGTTGAAGCTTAGGTTGAGCAGGTCTATGTTTCTTAGAGAAAACAACCATCTCTATGATTTTGTTTATTATCATTTAAATTTAAAAAATGAACTTATTTTATTTTTAATCGAAGAAAGATGCTGCTGAAGAATTTTCGATCCGTTCTTACATCGGATTTGAATAGAAAACATGTTACAATTATCGAAATACCGGCCATGGGACGGTAAAAAAGGTCGTCCACATTAAAAGTTTAGTATTGTATGCAATAATTTCGTAGGAGGCAGGTAGGAGGGGTTGATACTTGGTATCCAATTTTTGTGTGAATGTCAAGCAAAAGGCGTGCATATAAAGAAATAGAAGATACATGTTTCTGTTGTAATGTTGTGATTTTGCAACCGGTCGAGGATTAAACAACTCTCACATTTATTTTATAAAAAAAACAACCAATCTTTTGGTTTGAATTTCATGTTGAAGGACAAGAAAAAGTGTCGACTTTAAAAACTGTTGAATATTTTTCCCAATATTATCCAAAAAAATCATCGAATTTAATATTCTAAACTCATCTTCACATATTAATGATTGAAAGCGAAACGAAGTTTCTACGAGACCAACTAGTTCTTAATAAACATGAATTTCGTAAGAATGAGAACACGAGACTTTTGTTTAAAATTCATGAAAATCAATCAACGAAGATTCGACATGCTAGTTTTTAGACGTTTTAATCATTGTTTTATAATTTTTCAGTCATAAAATCGTTTGAAATTGCGCTTCCTATCATGAAATCCCTAGCATAACAGACAAAATAATCTTTAAAGACTACTCACTCGAGCAAATGCTGGATTGAATATTTTTGTTTTAATTAATTCATGGCAAAAACAGGATATTTTTCAGATTTCCAAAAAAAAGTAACTTATTTCAATTTTCGTTTCTTTAAAAGTTGTGTTGGCTCCATGTTGCACATTTTTCTAGAATAATTAAAATTTGTAACCCGTTCAACACCGTTATAAACGTTTTTTAATGCAATGTTAGATCGAATAAAAAACTAACAGGTACTCATTTTTTTAACTGAAATATTCAAAGTAAATGTGAGATAATCTACCGAAGGTTATTATTGAGTTTAAAAAACTGTTTTGTATGTTTGTAAAAGAATACAATTAAAATAAGTTCCATTGAGAAACAAAATACCGTTTTCTAGAATTGCATTAGGTGTTTTTTTTCACCCTAGGTATTTATTTGGATTTTTTTCGGGATGTTCAGTTTTTAACAAAATTGAGAGAAATCTTAAAACAATAAATTTTGTTGGGAAAACCAATTAGATGAAACTTAAATTCGACGTATTATTTCTCGACAATCAAAGAACCAAAACTTACCAAATTAAGTGTTTTGATTTTTTTCAAAGCATCTGGATCAGTTTCATAGTATTTATGTTTTAAATTATTTTTCGAAGCCTGGGAGGGATTGCAATACGGGAAATCTCAATTTAAAAAAAAAATGAAACCTAATCAGCAAAGTATAAATTCAAATTCAGTGCATATCGTTCTATCAAGTAATTTAAGAAGATGGAATTGACTTGGAACCTTACGAGAGCTTTTGTAAAGCTTTCCGAAAAGGCCGAATTCACTGTGGCACGAGGACAAAAAATAGAGCGACTATCAATGAAGGCTACTGTTAATCTTGGCTGAAACAGTACAATTTTATATCACGGAAAAGAACTTCGTACGTATTTGCTATTTCTAAATATATTTCCTCATACAATTTATCACGACTCGTGATTCCCAGGAGACCAACAACATTCATTTATTGAGAGCACTAATACACTTAAGGGACCAATAAAAGAACCTATCCTGAAACATAAATTTATGATTTTTTACAAGGAATATGTAAAGTGAATACAGAAAGATTTGCTATGACCATCAACTGAGGCGAGCAATAAAATAAAAGTAATGACTGAAATCAGCTGCGGATGCTTAGTCATAAATACATAACTTACAACTTAAGGAACGAAAGTATTTTTTGCGTACGACATTTGTGATTGATATGCAGCCTTGAAAATTGCGACTTTGAATCACGTTTTCATTTCTGTCTCCACCTCTCTATTCAAAGAACACAGTTTGGCTACTAAGGTCAACTAATAATCAAATATTTACCTTTGTTGTGCAAATACTGCTTGTTGAGGTCAGTTTTCAAATTCTCCGCTGTGTTGACCAGATCGTCTAGCTGTGGTTTCTTGATTTCCAAATCACTCAGTAAATTCTGGAACGAGAATTTTAAAAAGGTCACAAGATCATAAATTGGAAGAAGAGAAAAAAAACACTTGTCCAGTAGTCACCTTTTGCTTGTCGATAGCAGTTAGCACCATTTCCGTATCACCAACAACGACGCAATGTTTCTTCAACATCTCGCGTTCGATCTCTAGCCATTCCATGATTTGTGCCACTGACCGGTCAAAGTTACTCACCAACGTTACCGCAACGGCCTTAGCCTGAGTTTTGGCCGTAAATGCCCCTGGAACGTACGTGTCGGATGCTGAAAGAAAAAAATTACATTGAACAAACGATTATGACATTAGAATTGCAGTTGAAATCTACCTAACGTGTTGGTTTGACCTTCCATTGAGCTAGGATCGCGAGAACGATTTAATGCAGCCAACGCATTAACGACTTCATCACAATGGACTGAAAGTTCTTTGGTAACCTGAAGGAAAACATTTGTTACGTTACTCCAACATGTAGTACTGCAATACTCAAACTGTTACCTTATCCAGTGAATCCATAGTACTTTTCACTTGGCTCGATTGGTTCGCCTTGGATGTCATCTCGATGGCTAGTTTTAGCTCTTCTTGCTTTTTCTGTGGAAAGTACGAAACGAACGAAAATAAAAATAGCTTAGCTACATTGGTTGCCTGCAACAAATGGTTTCCATAATAAAATATCGAGTGCAACACAGTGCCCATAATTCCGTGATGCAAAAATAACCAGTCACTTATTTTTAGTACATCAATTACCTTAGCCGATCGGGATTCATTCAGTTTACAAACAATAACTTAAATTGCAAGTAGCATTAAGCGTTCAGAGCGAGAAAAAAACGTAAATAGATCAAGAGTGCTCACTGCAGCAGAGATCAAGACTACCGCGTCAAAACTCAAAGGAACGCAAAGTAGCGGCGCATGCGTGTCGCAAGCCAAACGCGTGTGAGATGCGCACGTGTCTAGCTGAGTATTGCAATACTTGCAGACTGGTCAGCTCAGAGAAGGTCATTCCTTCATGAAGAACCACTCCAATATTGCTATAACCAGCTCCTTTTCATAACTTTTGTTTCTATCGAAGCCAATTACAGATAACCTGGTGCAACATCTTTTTTTTAAATAAATATTGAGAAAAGTGAATAAGTAACCTACACAATAAATAACAGCAGGTACTATCGGCTTCTGAGAAATATTGGGGACAAAACACTAGCGCCAAAATAATATTGACGAATAAGGCTTTAATTATTAATTCGAAAATTTTAACAGCATGCTTTGGCGTTTTTGTTTATATCTTGTGGAGAAAATTTATTTCGTTATTTGTCAGAGATAGTGTCAGCTGCTGTTTCTACTGTGTAACCAGTGTGAAGCGGAAACAAAAACTTTAAAATGGATGGACCAGCACTCGGACGTTAGAACTGGCAGCTAGCAGGTATGTGAAGCTTTTCACGTGAGCTTTCCCACATAACAATATTATGTTTTACAGGTTTGCCGGAGCAGCATTTCACTTTGTCCCTTCAGTGATAATTCGAATTTGATACAGTTACTGATAAGTAACTAATTGCTGGGCCCTCGAATTGGAAGAAGAGGAATAATAAGAATTACTTCGCTACAAATTGTCCACCCTGCCTGTGAAGGATATCCAGGAACTGCTTAGAGCCCTCCCAACCTTCGAAGAATGTGGCTGAAGCTGATGCCATCAATTTAGACCCTAAAATGAGACGGTAATTTATTAGCTGATAGTTTTTTTTAACGCTTTTGACTATTTTATTTATTTTAGCATGTCAAATTACCGTGTTGAAACACCTGTCCTCGCAAACCAACTGGTACTACTGGTAGGTGCCAGATATCCGAAGGGCTCAACAGAATGTAACTAAGGAAATTTTACTATTTTCGACAATGCCCGACCCTGTCTTCGAATTACTTTTTTTTTTTATCCCGATTGCGGTCGTGAGGAACTTTCACTTCCGCACCTATACCTGCTGCCGCGTGTCGGGGCTGAATCATCTAAAGTCCAGCCAGTGAAGATTTTCTTGATCCATTGTGGGATGAACTGCTTTTTATATAATTTTAAAGTTCAAATATTTAATACCATTTATTTTCGTACAAGAAATAAAATCAATCATTACAAAAATTGTTTTTTTTTTACTTCTCATTTTTCCTACTTTTAAAAGACTACGAGAAACAGCGTTTAAAATAATGGTTTAGGAATAACCATTTTCAAACTTTTCCGCAACAATTCCTTCTAGTTGAAAACCAACTACATCATCTTTTCTCAAGAGAAGTCGAAAAACCGACTTCTGTGGGAGAAAATGTTAACTCGTAAAATGTAAGAAAAAGTGTGTTTCGTTTGTAATATTCAGGTGGATTCGTCGGCCAGACGCAAAACTTATGTGTTTGCAAGCTTGAATGCAAGTTGGAAGCTTGAAGACTTTTTCGCTGGTGGCAGCACTGTAAACAAAAAGTTGATGTCCCAGACTACTTGTTCGAAAAACTATTCAGCCGGGTATCTTGATAGAATAGAATATCTTTGATAACAGTCAACAACATTGATCAACGTTTGCGGCCAAGGGAACGCCAATAAACTAAAAAGTCTGCCAAATAAATATACTGGTTAAATAAAAATTGGCAAATGCTTCAAAAAGCTCTATTTTTTCCGAAATCCAGATCTCGATGTTTTATGCATTTTCAAGTAGTCATTTGACATAAAAATCAAATTTTCGATATCCGTGGTCCAAACAGCCGGTTTAGACCCAAATTCCTACCCGAGCAACCGAACTGGTGATCCATTATACCAGTTTCAACCCAACTTTTTTTAGAGGTGGTATAAGTATTGATCCAAAACTGATGATATTTGGATCCAATTTGACGAAGTTCTAAACTGTTTGACAGTTAATGGAGCACGAGTGAGGGTGCCATTTTTTTCACTGGATTGGATCTAATTTCTTTGGTTCAATTCTTGTATAAATTAGACCCAAGAATAGACCACGAACAAAGGTGCTCTTAGGGGCCCCCTAAATCAACAAAATGTCAGTTTTTGAAATTCGACATGGCGATTTTGGCTGCTACTCTTAATTTATGTATTACAGGGTGGCCACAATTTAATTTTTGATTCCCCGCCTTTTTCCCAACTTTTTCCCGCATAATCTCAAGAAATTCTCAATTAACAAAAATTTTAATTTAGTTTTTTAATTAAATCCAAAATGAATGGCATATTTAACACATTGCGGTCCAAATATCTCGTTTTTTCACTCGCCACGAGTGTGCTATACTTAGAAGCATAACTAAAATGTTATAAATTTAATAATGAAAGTATATTATGCAAAATTAAACACAACACTTTAGGTAACTTAAAGAATATAAGTTTGTAGAATTTGATCCTATGGTTTCAGAGATAAAGCATGCCGAATTTCAGCATTTTTTATGCATTTCAGCATGTGCTAAGAAAATTTCAATTTTTTTAAACTTAAATCACAAAGAGGGTAATTTTTAGAACTTATGTTCAACCATCATGAATTTTATTTATTCCAAAAATCTCTTTCGAATTTTCTTCTCTTTTTGAGATTTTCAAGACGTGAATTCAGTTCAAAAACTGTTTTGATTTCATCGTGTGAATTTAAATAGATCAGAAATAAAATTTTATCCATGGAAACACAATGATATCAAAACTTTCATTTCTTTCATAATTCATTCAAGATATTTTACACCGGACGACATATGGTCGGAATTCGACCAGACCGAACTAAACGCCATCAACATTTTTTTAGAGAAACTTCAGTTGAATGTATAAATCAATCCTTTCAGAAACAATCAGTAGTTTTTAATCCAAGAAAGTCTTCCAAATGAGATTTAAATTGTTGTTGTTTTTTTTTAATTTCCCCATCGCGATGGCGCGAAATCTTGCCAGATTGCCCGGATTTACTCGGATATTTGATACAAAATTTCCGAAAAAGATCCGATCCCGGTTGCCGGATTTCGTTGAAAAATCCCGGATATTGCCCGAATTTATTCGCTTTATTTGCAAAACCAAAAAAAATCTCGAATTGAGTCATTATAATCTTTTATTTTTGTGTCCATAAACCATTTTTTGGAGCAAGTTTCATCTAAATCATCATGAACGATTTTCTGGAAGGCTTAACTACGATTTAAAATCTGTTGGTTTTTTTTTAAGTTTTTTTAGTGACACTTCACCATCATTATGGCATTCGTGTCGAATCTGTTGAAATGTTTCGTTGAAAAAATACCGATTCAAGTGTTTTTTTCTTTCTCGATTTATGTTGGATAATTTCTAGGTTTTGACCAAATTTGCCGGAGATGGCCAGGTTTTTGGTTGAAAATTTTTCCCGGATTTTACCAGGTTTTTAGATAAAATAGAAAGGATTTGCTCGGCCCGGATACGTGCCGGAAAAATTCTGGTAAACTAACCTAAAGTAAACGACGAATCTCTGACTTCACTTTATAAGCAGATATCAACCCATTATCGTAGTTCTAATTTCTAATGCAAGTTCAATTACACATGGATAGCTTGTTATTTCAACTATGTTCGGAATGTTTGGTTAAGACATTCTATTTCTTTAACAAAATAGAAGATACTAGTTAAACGGGATTTTTCATATCAACACTAGTTACCCTTTTGATTGTTTTATTACTTTCGTTTTCATTTGATTTTTTGTAGACCTCCGCAAATGATGTGATTTGGATATCAAAATGGTTTAAAATCGCATGGAAATTCAAACCGAAAAAAATATCTTTCTACGAGCTATTTCTCGGTAGCAACTGGAACTACAATTTTATCATTTTTGAGTTGCTCGGAGTTTCTAGTTTTATTTTTCAGAACACGGTAAGGGTGTTAGTTTCAAAATTTTCAACGTGGAAAGGCTGCTGGAGTAATTAAAATTAATTACGCCGATGACACAACTCTCGCAGTACGCTGAAATATTCGCTTCCCAAATCAAAAGTTTTGGTTTAGATCTACTGTAAGTGCCTTCTTTTTTCGAAAAATCGACCAGATTCACGACCTGACATTTCTATGGACGGAATACAATAGAATATGTCAGATCCTCTAAGTTACTTGGGATGCATTTTATAAGAAATTTGACATGGTCTTGCTACATCCAATAAACGAAAAAACGGGTTACACCATACTTAAACTTTTTGCGCAGTATATCTGGGCAATATTGGGGAACACACCCAACATGCATGATATTTATCCTAAAGACCTGCATCCGATCGATACTAGATTATGGTTGTATTTTTATAACCGATATCACTCAAAAAGACGCACTGGTTTTGGACAAAATGGGCTGCCATTTGTAATTGTTTGGGATCCACTAAAACAACTAACACTAGGAAGTTGTAGTATTGATGCCTTTACAAAACCGACGAAAGATTTTGAGCTGTAGAATTTAAACCAACGCACTTAATCGAGCAATTAAAAAACACAACGAATTCTTCCCAATCAAAACTCTCTGCAACCTTCCATGCTTCTTATTTGGTCCAGAGGTTCCGAAAAAATATATTTCAGTTGATACTGCGTTTGGCAGCATACTAGCGGATGTTGTGAGGGATCCACTGCAGAGGTAGTAACCAACGCAAACTATCTTGGGACTGATGGAGCTGTCAGTCGGGTCAATAGGAAGAGTTTGTGAAAAGTGAAACCACAAATTTTCTAAATGCACTGATAAACTCAATCCTCCGTTAGAATTTGTTTCTTTAAATTTTTCTTGTTTCGGCAAACAATATTCTATTCGTTCGAAATTAGTCAGAATAAGAGTAAGAAAAAATAAAATTACTAACCGTAACTTCCAGGAGGTGCCGGGAGAGCTCATCTTCATTCGCATCGCTGACCTGTTTCGTTATCAGTTCGTTAGCGCAGCTCAATACTTTTTCAACATCGATGAGTGGACTGGTACTTGAATTCGAGCTTGAAATGTTAGAACTGCCAAACACAACGGACGATCTGCAAAGAATGAATGTAATGTGAAAATTTTTACCACGGAGTGCTATGATCAAGAGAAACTTACCCCAGATATGGTGACGTTTCTTGTAACATAGCCAGAATCTTTGCAGATTCGTGCTCGCTGAGCATATTTGCCGCTTCTCGACTGCCACTTTTATTCAACGATACTAACGCTGCGATTGTTGTGTCAAAGTGTACAGACAAATCACGCATCCCCTGGAAATTAAAGAATTGTGTTATATATCATAGGTTTTTGCCGTATTCTAAAGAATCACCTTCTCTAAGTCAGTCATTGTGTGCGATACCATTTCCGAAGGCATCGATTGGGAAGCAACTCCGATCGCCAGTTTGACTTCTTCCTGCCGTTCCTTGATGTCCAGGATACGTTTAGTCAGTTCAACCTCGTTGTCTTTCGTCAGTGGTTTAACCAAAAGATCTCCTATGCGTTTTAGTACTTTGGATGATATTTCTTCCAATTTGATGGCCTTCAACTGATGAAAGTCACGATCACTGAAGGAATGATCGGAATCATTCATGCTGTCAGATAAACCTAGTGACTGGTTCAGTTTGTTGTAGTTCCTGTGAAAAGATTATATTTTATTGATTAAAACCACATAACTCGAGCTGCAATCAAAAGAAAACCAACCGTGAATTCTGAACTTCCTTGAATTTGTCCCGTAGTTGAGTTTGGATATCCATGAGACGTTGTGTCAACAGATTCGACTTGCCATGCGTTTCCAGAATCATTGTGTCGCCCTGAGATATCAGGGTGGCAGCATCCGGTGCGATTGTGAGTTTGAGGTTTTCGATCACGCTGGGATTTTCTTCACAGCTGTCGATCTGTTCGCGCGTTTGCTCCAACTTTTTGATCATGTATTTGGCAGTTTTCTCGAACTCATCCACCCGGTGCTCCAGAGAGGTTAGCTTTTTGTAAGAATCGTAACCGTAAACGATAGAGGAATGCTCCGACTGTGGCGAGGAAAATTGGTTCCCCACCTTGCTCGTGTTTGGGGTTTCGATGCGACTCTGTAAGATGTTCAATTGGCACTTAAGATTGTATTGATAGTAGGTTGGGTTGAATCGCAACTTTTTCGTATTTCAAAACGCCTGAAGTCTTAAAAGTTTCCTTCTTGGTCAAAACGAACGACAGAATTTTGCAGATTTTTGAAAAGAGATCAATTTACTCGGGTTTCGATATGAAGTTTTGTACGGAGAAACGCGAAAATTTATTCAGAGAATTTCACTCTTTTTGAGTTCAATTTTTGCAAAACTACTGCACTGCCGCTATTCGCACGACTGTCTCATATGCAATTTCATCTTTTTTCAGTTTATCTGCAGAAAACCGTTATAATACAGTTAGTTCTTCAATGCAGGATAGAAAGTTGTATAACTTTGTTCCCAACATGTATAAAAAAAACCAAGTCATGTCTGTCCCATATGAAATATACTCGCAAAGCTATCCCATATGTAAATTTTATAGAATGCTTTGAAAACACTCGTCTAATTAACATTAATTTCACATGCTTAGTTTAGCGTAATGAGTAAGTTCCATCAAACAGATTCATTTTTATATAAATTCCATGTGAAAGTTATAATGGGTCATTGAATTAGTTTGTAAAAAATAGAATATAGTCATCTACATAAAAGCCATATTTTCATGTTTTAGCCAAGCTATTACTTAATGCTTGGGCTTTCATAGAAGAACTAAAAATACGCGTAACTAAATAGTAGCACACGCGTAAGTCAAATTCAAATTTACTCATGTAAACGTTATTTAAAACTTCTGCGAAAAATCATGGATGAGTTTTATGCGAAAACAAAGCTTTTTAGACCCCAGGGTTTGATAAATTCAAAAATTACGCCCAATCGACTCACTCTAATGGGACAGCCTTACTGAGAGCGGCAGTGCATCTCAAAATGTCTGGTATCTCCACCCTATTTACATTTCAAGTCTCGCAAATCAATAACTTTCTTGATAAAACTATATTTCTTTTCATGCTCTTTTTATGCTCTGTTTGGGACGCTATAACTATTATCTCGCTACTACAGACCCCGTTCGTTTTTGGCAACATTCGATTTTGGCAACATTCGATTTTGGCAACATCCGATTTTGGCAACATCCGATTTTGGCACATGTGCCAAAATCGAACGGTTTTCGGAAACAACATTACTATTTAGATTTCGTTATAATAGGACCAATTTAATTTAGACAACCACCATAAATACGTTTTTATGTTCTGAAATGGTGATAAAATGCAACAATAAAAACAAAACTTTTTTAAAAAAATTTATAAAGTACGCAAAAATGGCAAAAAGATGAAAAATTCAAAAAGTTAAAAAACAAACTTAAACGAAAAACTGGAAATGACAAAAAACAACTAAAAAATGATGAAGAACGACAAAAAAAGCAAATAAGACAAATGAAAACAAACATTATGAACAAACCAAGAAAAGTGTAAAATGCATCAAAAACATGATGAAAAAAAAATAAAAAATGACTAAAAATTGTCGGAAATTGACCAAAACTAACTTGTTTGATAATAATAATAGTTGTTTTGTAAGAATAACTGAAAAAAAGTTGAGAGAAAAAAACCGTTCGATTTTGGCAACATTCGAATTTGGCAACACAAAATGTACGGGCATGTTGCCAAAATCGAACGGGGTCTGTATTGCCCGATTTGCAGTTTTCGGCAAAGTTGAAGCCAGAGAATTTTCCAGTAAGCTTCATTTGTTGGAATTTCATTTGCATCGCGTGAGACTAAAATATTTAAAAAATAATAATAATAATAATTAAACAGTGACATTCTCTGACCAAATTTGCCCTTTTTTAAAATCTGTCGTTCGTTTCGACCAAAAAAAGGAATTTTTTAGACTTATTAAAGCGTTTTGAAATCCGAAAACAGTTACAATTCAACCCTCACTAATGGATTGTGTTTTTGGTGTTAGGTGATTACTAGCTAACTTCTTTCCGATATGTTAAGCTTCGAGATATCCCTTTGGGAAATTGCTTAAAAAGCTCAAACTTTGGTTTTGTCCAAACGTGCTCAACATTTTATTTCTTATAATAAAGAAAATTAAGAAGTTTTTGAGTTTCAATACAAATGCATGAATGTTGATAGGTTTATTTAAAAATGAAACATACTCTACAAAAAAGCCTAAATGAACAAAAGAAAGCACCTTTCAAAATACTGATACAAAAGCAAAGAATACCAGAATGTTTCTACGCCATGAAATTATGTATTAGTATTCTCAGCAACTAAACCGAGTTCCACAATTGAGTTTTTAAGATTATCATAATTAAAATACTGAAAATAAACATGTTTTGAGAGTCATAAAAACCAGACAAAGTTTCCAACAATTTTTTTTTTAAATCGATGTTTCAGTTAGTGCGTTCTGCAGAGAAACAAAAATAATGTACCTTTATTAACACTTTGAACTTTAAACGATGATTACGCCTTATAATATTGTTTTTTTCGCAAATTTAACGACAGGACTATTTTTATTTTTAAAATGCGAATATTTTTGCGTTTTTATATTTTTTTTATGTGTTGCTGTTTCCGAATAACGCATGTGGTATTAGACTGAGTCGATTTGGGGTCATTTTGGAATTTCTCAAACCTTGGGGCCTAAAAAGCTTTGTATTGGTCTAAAACTCATCCATGATTTTTTGCAAAATTTTTAAGTAACGTTTACATGAGTAAATTTGAACTTTTGGGTTTGTATGGGAAAATTGAATATTTTGTACTGAAAAATCAACATCACTTTTGTTTGGTCTGTGGAACCGAGCCAGCTTATGGTTTTTGTGCCAATTTATAAAATTCCTAAAGGAAATTTTCCGCTGAACAACTTTGTCGAAAACCGTAACTTCGTATCTTATTAGGAAAAAAAAGTTATTAGCTGTTTAACAGGGGTATGTCTTTTCGCACTGATAAACAATAAATTTAATTGACATCCCTGCAGAGTGCCTAGCGAGGTATTGCGTGACTACTTTCCATGGAACACTTAACGAGGCTCAAGCAGTGATGTCAATTGAATTTATTATTAATCAATGCGAAAAGACATAACCCTGTTAAACAGCTAATAACTTTTTTTCCTAATAATATACGAAGTTACGGTCTTCTTCAAAGTTGTTCAGCGGAAAATTTCCTTTAGGAATTTTATAAATTGGCATAAAAACCATAAGCTGGCTCGGTTTCACAGACGATACAAAAGTGATGTTGATTTTTCATTACAAAATATTCAATTTTCCCATACAAACCCAAAAGTTCAAATTTACTCATGTAAACGTTACTTAAAAATTTTGTAAAAAATCATGGATGAATTTTGGACCAATACGAAGCTTTTTAGATCCCAGGGTTTGAGAAATTCCAAAATGACCCCAAATCGACTCAGTCTAATGTGGTATACCTATTCATACCGCGAGCGGTCAAATGACGGCAAACACCGTTTTTGCTAAAACTCCGTTGTTTCTTAACCGATTGCTACTAAATTTATAGTTTTTAAAAGCTTATAATTCAAATATGTCTCTCAAACAGTTTTCAGCTACAATCAATAACTTCAAAGTTATTTAAAGTTTAATAATTTTTTTTATGAAAAAACTTGCTTCAGGAAAAGGGCTGTAAATCAGTCATTAAGTGCTCGAAAAAAATTTCAATTAATGCCTAAGAAAGCTGAAGTTAGAAGCTGTATGCTGAACATACGGAATAGTTTTTTCAATTTTTTTTAAGATCATGGCTACAAAAAATGTAAAAAAGTTGTGTAAAAGCCGTACTTTTCAATGAATCAACCGCCAAAGCTTTTTCTGTTACAGTATAAAATTTTCTAAAAATTGAATTGAAAAGTTGACGTAACTTGTCACATTTTGGCATCTTTAGATTTTCAAAATACGAAATACATAATTGATGACGACTTTTCAAAGGTAGCTATTTTTTGAACTTTTTATAAATTTTGATCTTCTGAGACAATTCCTACACCTAAATCCAGCTTTGCACTGGATTTTGAGTATGTTAACGTTGGGTTTAGGCAATAAAACTATATGCAAAAGAAAGAGAATTTCATACCGGTTCTAGTGATCTAACTGCATTGGCGGTACAATGCTTGACAAATATATGATAAATAAAACAGTGAAGTAGTTTCTGAATTTTGAAAAGTCAGCTCAAATTCTTGCTTGGCAGACGGGCGCAGTGGGTGGTAATATCTCAATGCTATTTTGCACACGAAGACGGGTGAAAGGAAACGAAAAAACAAACAAGCATTAGCGCAAATTTCCTGGTTTAACTTTCAGAAATATATTTATTATATTTTTGTCTAGCATCGCATTATTGTCTCAGAAAATCCAAATTGATAAAAAGTTCAAAAAACAACCACTTTTGAAAAGTCGTCATAAATTATGTGTTTCGTATTTTAAAAATCTAAAGATGCCAAAATGTGAAAAATTACGTAAACTTTCCAATTCAATTTTTAAAATTTTTCTGCTGTAACAGGAACAGCTTTGGCGGTTGATTCATTGAAAAGTACGGCTTTTACACAACCTTTTTACATTTTTTGTGCATACATCATTTGTGCATTGCAATATACAGCTTCTAACTTCAGCTTTCTCAGGCACTAAGTGAATTTTTTTTTTCGACCACTTAATAACTAATTTATAGCCTTTTTTCCTGAAGCATGTTTTTCATAAATTTTTTTTTTGAACTTCAAATAACTTTGAAGTTATTGATTATAGCTGAAAATTGTTTGAGAAACATATTTGAGTCACGTTATAAGCTTTTCAAAACTATAAATTTAGTAGAAATCGGTTGAGAAACATGACAGTATTAGCGAAAATGGTGTTTGCCGTCATTTGACCGCTCGCGGTATGAATAGGTATATACAAAGTGTCGGTATGTTTAGTGTTAAACTAAGTCATTTTTTTCATTTTCAAGTTTACCATAGTTGCTAATAAAGCTTGCATTTTGATGTGTTATTTTATGATATTTGCTTTAAAAAAATGGCACTGTTTTATGAGCATTTAAAAAGTCGTTTTGAAAATTTGCAAATAATCATGTGCTTTCAAGTCACAAAAATGAACCAATTATGGACATTTTCGAAAAATCTGAAGACCCCTGCGCATTATACTCCATTATCGTATAATTCTTGTATCCTTATTGACATCAATATCAATCAATAATTTTAATTAAAATTTTTTGGCAGATGTAATTTTGCTTCATAATCTAATTTTTAACACAAAGAAGGTTCAAGTTCAACATTCAAGTAGATTTTCTGTTTTAAGAAATTGAGATCGATTTTTCGAAAACGGAATTTATTTACTGGTTATGCAGGAAATTGCAGCGTAATAATTGCTTTCGAGGTAATCGAATACACTAATATATAACTAAAACTTATTTACGTTTTAATCAGTATATTCCAAAATAAACTTCGTATAAAAGTGTATTCCAGTAACAAACACTAGTTTTTCAATAATCGAAGAAGTACAAAATTTGTCTTAAGTATTTGATATGACTTAAAGTAGAGAAAAAAAAGCAAAGTCGCTGTGGACGGATATCGAAATGATAAGACAGGTATTGTTCAGCTTTACGATCTAAAAAGTAATAAACCAGCATTTATTGGGCAAAGCTTTGCAGGCAGGGTTGCCATCATTATTTTTCAAAATTCAAGGACCTGAGAAATAAAAATCAGGATACATTGTTTAACGGAAATTTCGGTCGAAGTGACGACCTTTTTTTGGAAGTCAATTCCACATTTTGATGTCCACCAATAAATATCTTTAATGCGGTTCCGTACTACCTATTTTCCACCATATCCACAAAAATCAGGAAAAATCAGGCTTATTTCTAAAAATCAGGGTAAACGGTTATCAGGTTAGTCATATCCTAAAAAATCAGGCACATTAAAAACCCTGATTACAAGGCTTTACGTTTCCTTTTTTAGTATTTTTTCTTTCCTTTTTTACTCTTCATCGATCACATGCTTAAGTAATTTGTTAACATTCTGGTTTAGCTGTGACATTATGCTGGAGCAAGTGATTTTCACAAATATGAATGATTAACTAATCGAAATGAATAAATTTACATCACAGCCGGTAAACCCCATAAGAAGTATAAATTGTAATACCGTGTCGCTATCGGAGTCGGTTGCCATTTCCATAGAGTATCGTGGAATGTCTTCATCTTCAGAAAATATCAGCGGTTCGTCATAGTTTTCTTTGTCAGAGTTGTAAAAGCTGTCGCGCTCATCGGCCAAAAGGTCTACCAAGTTCGCTCGCATCTTGAGAAGTGTAGGTTTGGGAGGATCCCTGTCGATTTTGCGAACCGATTTCGGTGAGAACGAAATTCGCTGTTTGGTAATCTTCAGCATGTTCGAAACTTTTGGAGCCTGTTCAAACGCTTCCAATGGTTTAGTTTGTGTCGAAGGGACCACTTTTTGACCTTCGCGAGAATTATTTGTTATTTTTTTAGTGTCTAGCTTTGGCGAAGGGCAGCTTGTGTCTGTATCGGATGAAGCGTCTACAATGTGGACAGTTTCAACCTGCTGCGGCTCGAAGGATTTGCAGGTTTCCAAAATATTAATAGTATCCACAACTTGTCCCTGGTGAGCGTCATTCCATTGTGGTAAATATACAGACATTTTAGGACTCACATTGGTTTCTTTTATTTCAACAACCGAACATTCGTTACTCTGTTGGATGTTCGAGAGTTCTTCGTGCACGTGTTCTGTCGTTTCGTTGTTTGATATATTAGAAAATAATGAGCTGCTCTCTGCCAGCCGAAAAGTGGCGGGTAGAACATCTGGTAATATATTTGTCTGGTGCGCGTTCTGTACTGGTTCGTGTTCTGTAAGTTGTTGGTGCATGTTAGGCTGTCGATCGGTTTGTGGTGCAGTACTGGGTGTTTTCGCTCGTCTTTGGCGGACTGTATCGCTAACGTTTACAAACTCGGAAAAACTTCCTTCTTCCGTCGGGGTGCTACTGTCTTTCAGTGCTTCCTGCAACGTTTCATTCATACAAACAAATCTTAGCAAACTTTACACTAACCATGCCTAATGTATTCCATTAGATTAGGGTAAATCATTAATGGTAAAACCATCGTCAAAAACCCATTTTGAATACTTCTATGTACAAAAAGATGTTTCAGAAAATATACATTTTTATTTGTAATACACTTCCAAAATGTTGAATACACATTCACCGGTGCAAAAAATGTATTTACAATATTATTACCTTTGACAAATAATTTTGGCATGGTTACGTATCACGATCATTTCATGTACCGGAACTCGAAATCATTTCTTAACGTCATTCAAACTGGGTTTGACGCTTTTAATTAGTCAGCAGAAAAATAAAAAAAAAGAATAGCACCCTTAAGAATAACATGCAATGACTCACATACAAATATATGTACAATTCAACTGATTTACAATCACACAATAGAGGGAAACCTTACTCGTTAATGATCATTGATTAGACTGGAATGTTTTTTTTTACACTTTTATTGAGTAAAGATTCAAATTACAACCCACGATGATTATAAACTCAGGTACATTTGAACCTCCTCTTAGTCTTCAAGAGAATCGACCGATCGAAAACAAACATTTCCGATGTATGTAAAAACTATCCTTCACACAATTAATGTTATCCTTATAAACAAGCCACCTAAAGAAATAGCCCTCTTATCATTCATTAAAAGTGTAGATTTGTGGAATAAAATTAAATTGACTAATAAATAGACACGAATGCCAAAAAGTTGGTGAAATGCCCTTAATAATCATACAACTATTGTAAGAATTAAACTCATTTCAGCGTGGCCGATCGTGGATAAATGAGAGAATCGTTGTTTTTGATGTTTCCAAACAAGCTTTATATTGGTAGAGATTCCTATCAATATGGGACCTTTATGCGAATAGAGACAGTATAGCTAACTTTTGAGACTCCATCTCAGGGGATTCGAGTGCTAAATCGTCCATTCATAATAATTAATAGTAATTAATAGTAGACACATACATATATCCATTGAGGCATATTTTTAAAACTCTGAATGTATATCTATGTTTAAATTTCCATCCAACCAAGAACAATGAAACACCGAGTTCCTATTAAGCACCCACGGAATAACCTTTTGAAATTGTGACGATCACCAAACTATATAAAAACGATCATAAAATAACTAGTTCCGTGAGGGATGCGTCCAGATATGAAAATCCTTAAGATTAAAAAAAGGCATTTATGCAACATTAAACCAAACTTAAGCATTAGAAGCGCGTTATGAATGAGAAACTCCATACCAAATATAACAAATGTGAATGAATATTAAATCAAAACAAATACCTGAACGATTTGTGAAACTTTCTCTAGGAGAACCTCCACCTCGGCGTCACTGTTCGACTCAACCTTTCTGAGGTCTTTTTCCATAGTACTGAAAAAAAGAATAAAAGTATTCATGAGTTCATGATTACCTAAGCTTCTTTTCCGAACAACACTTACCGTAAAACGTCGATTCCAACTGTCTCGGTGTTTTGCAATGTATGCTGCATATAGTTCAGTTTCTTCTTTACATCCATGCTACGAATATTCTTGAACTGCTTTTCTGCTTCGTCTATTCGAGCTTTGAGATCCTCCAGGTATAACGGATCGCATATCTTTTTATATTCGTTGTATAGTTCCAGACAAGCGACTACCTTCTCATTGACCATCCGTTCTTCCTCTTCGGTCGACTGTTTGACGTCGGTGTTTTCAGCTATCCAATTATCAATGATCGATAAATTTTCCTCCAATGTTCGCATTAACTTAAGCATGTTTTCCAAGGAAATTTTCGCTTGCGTCACTGTTTCACCCAACGAATTATACAAATGTTTCAGTGTATCAATCCGTTGTCCCAGCTTCTGAGGATTTTTTGTGGATTTATCATCACACACCTTACGCCCGGTGCGTATCACCTGTTCTATCTCGCCCTTTACTTCCGATAAAATACGATACATTTTCAAGCAATGCTGGAACTGATCCTGCAGATGTGATGGACCGGCCGACGAAGGATCCAGAATGATCGCACTCTTTTCGACATTACGCAATTCTGCCAAAGCGTGGTTTAGTTTCGTTTCAAAAGCAGCCTGTGGTGAAGTTAGCCGATTGAGCTTTTGCAAACACGCCTTATACTGATCCTGGAGCAACTTCACTTGATCATGGTAACGATTTGCTGCCTCCAACTTGCCTTCTTTTTTATAATGATCTACTTTCTTTGTCATTTCGACCAGAACCTTTTCGTGGTGATCGAATTCTTCCTGTAGCTTCTGAAAATCGTGCGGCACATCTTCGATGGTGGTATCATTTTCAATAAATTCATTCAAGATTCCATCAATCCGAATAATCCACTGCTGTAAGCATGATACTTGACTTTCAGAAGACTGTGCTTCTCGTACTGCCAATTCTAGTTTAACTGTGCGCTGTTTTGCCTGAAAGTCCGAACAAAATTGGAGTTAAAATTGGTGTCTACCATTTTATCTAGGGAATCGCTTGAGTAATTAGATAAAAAAAGCGTTAAAGTGTAAGTAAAGTAAGGTTTTTTACGCGCTAAAATGTACCGCTTAAAAAACACGTAAATTCCCGAAAACCGAGACATGAAACAAGAGACTTGAAACCGGAGACATGACACATGAGACCTGAAACCTGAGACAAAAGACCTGAGACATGAGACTTGAGACATGAGACATGAAACCTGAGACATAAGTCATGAGACATGAGACATGATAAATGAGACCTGAGAAATGAGACACGGAACATGAGACAAGTCTTATGTCTCTTGTTTCAGGTCTCATGTCTCAGGTCTCATGTCTGAAGTCTCATGTCTCAAGTTTCATGTCTCTTACCTCAGATCGTAGGTCTCAGGTCTCCGGTGTCTCATGTGTAATGTCTCATGTTTCAGGTCGCAAGTCCCATGTCTCTTGTCTCAGGTCTCATGTATCATGTCACAGGTCTCGTGTCTCATGTCTCATGTATCAGGTCTCATGTATCATGTCACAGGTCTCGTGTCTCATGTCTCATGTATCATGTCTCAGATCTTATGTCTCATGTCTCATGTCTCAGGTCTCAGGTCTCAAGTCTCAGATCTCAGATCTCAGGTCTCCAGTCACATGTATCTTGTCTCAGATTCTTCCAGTTCCAAAAAAAATATCTAAGTTTTGTCCTTTAAAAACTCGTAAAAAAAACCACGTGAATTCCCGAAAACCGCGTAAAAAAGCCGTGTAAAAAACCGCGTAAAAAAACCTTACTGTACTTTGAT
Organism: Uranotaenia lowii; assembly: GCF_029784155.1. NCBI lineage: Eukaryota > Metazoa > Arthropoda > Insecta > Diptera > Culicidae > Uranotaenia > Uranotaenia lowii. The sequence goes on from NC_073692.1 coordinate 252,467,353, forward strand.
CACTCACCAAGTCTTGTAAACTTTCCCAACGCTCGTTGACTTGACGCATATCGCTTTCGATAGACGACACCATGAATTCCAAATTGCACAGTTCTTTTCCAATCGAACCGATTTTGTCAAATCTGACCTGAGGATGGTTGCGAATATAGTTTTCAATATCCTGAAAATAATTAAAGGATTAATGACAAACATTGAACCGAATCGATTGAATTTACTCACATCAAGTTCTTCGGAGATTTCCTCCGCATCGGCAGCACTTTCCGGACTTTTTCGCAGTATCTTTTCCAATTTGTCTAGATAGCCGGTCTCTGCAACGATCAGTGTCTTAAATTCACCCATCTGGCTTGATATATGCTCCAAAATAGCTGTACGGGTGTATACGAGCGAAGTGACTTCATTCCAACGGGCATTTAGCTTGGTGAACTTTTTCGCCATATACGATACTTTGTGTTCGGTTTTTGTTTGAATCAGCTCATCGATCTGAATCAGTATTTCGTTACCGGATTCGTTCAGCTCACGAAATTTAAGTGTTTGCTGTTCGCAAGTTTCCTTAAGAGACTGAAATTTGGATTTTATCTGGTACAACTCGTTTAGGCTGCCAATCTCAGAATTTAAATTTTTAGGAGTATTCATTTCCAGGTCATTGAGCCACAGTTCTGTTTCGTGAACACGTGATAGAATACTTTCCGTGATGGACTTTGTTTGCGCTAACTTTTCCACATTTTTCATGTACAAGTCGTTTATTGACTTATGTTTTTCAGATAGGCTCTGAACTTTGGAGGCCAACAACTGTCGTGCACTGCTTTCGCTATTTTCAACAATCATTTCGGAAAAATTTCGCACACTTATTATATCAATGTCAAGTTTCTTAAGGTCCACCACATATTGTTCATACTCAACGGTTTTCTTTTGAAGTGTTTTGATCTCACCCAGTATGAACACATCGTTCAAAAGATTATTTTCTATTTGACCAAGGCCTTTTATTATATTATCGTGTTCTAAGTTGAAGTGGTTTAAATTTTCAATAGCGATATTCTGCTGGATGATATTGTCATTAATATTCTGAGAGAGATTAGGCCATATTGACACCAATGCACTGAACCTACTATCGTTGGAAATTTTTGGTAGAATTTCAGTGCAACCAGCATCAATCAATTGATTGTAAATGGATTTAAGGTTGTGCATCCGGTCTAAATTGGTCTGCATACAGCTGTGATCTCCATGAACAATTGGCAAATGTTCTATTTGATCTACCAAATCTTGCATTTGCTGAATACTTTCACTGTGTTCTTTGTAGCCACCTTTGTCTATGATAAGCCGGCCGATGGCATTTTTCATATCGTTCCAACTTTCAACAAACTGATCAAAATCCTTTTTCCAAACATGCCATTCATCCCCAGTGTTAGAACAAACAACTTGACGATTCTCTTCGATTTCGTCTGAGAAGGAATTCATATCTGATAGTCTTTTATCTAAATCTACCACGGTCATTGTTGCCGAATTTTGATGATACCAATCACGTGTATCGGCTAGAATAAGTTTGAAACCCGTAAGGCTTCTACTGAACTTGTCTTTTACGACTTGTAACTGAAGTTCTTTACTAAGATCATATAAGCGTGCTTTAAGTGTTTTTTGATGCTCTTTAGTTTCAATTAGCTGACTGTGTTCAATTTCCAAATCCACATTTGGCAAAGATTTACATTGATCGTACATAGTTTGTGCTTTCCCAAAATCTTGTTTTCGTTTCTCTAGAGTCGCTTCTACTTTTTCTAACACTGCTAGCCGCTGTTTCAAATCTAGCTTTTCTAAACTATTCAATTGATCCACACAATCGTTTAATGCACTTCTCATTTCATACATAAATTCATTCAATTGTACCACAGGTTCCGGCTGCTCTAGTTTCCTTTTCTTTTCAGACTGGGGAGAATATTCATTATTATCAAATGGCTCATTATAAAGCTCATGTTTATCTGTCTCAGATTTGATATCGCCGTTCAGTTTTACCTGGAAATCTTCCCAGGATTCTGGTTTTATTAAATTACTTTCTACCCCATCGGTTTCTGATGAAATTTGGAAACCCATATTCTCGACACGGGCCTCTTGGGCTTCCAGTATTTGACTCAGCGCATCACACATGTCGCCTAAATACTCCACTTTAGTTAATATATTCAACGACGAGTATCCCTCATCGCTCAATGACTGGGCTATGTTTTCTAAGTCTTGTAAATAACTGGTAAGTACTTTGATGTCATGCTTACAGTACTGTAAACATTTGATGCGTTCCATCATCGCTCCCATTTCAACTGATTCATTTGTTTCCATTTTCTTAAGATCGTGCTTCCGGGATTCTATCCAGCGGCATATAATTCGATATTGTTCCGAAAGGTTGGTCCAACGTTGGCTCAAAGTCTGTAACTTTTCCCAACGGGTTGCAATCCATTTGATTAAATGCGACCATCGTTCTTCCAAAGCCGATAATTTATCTTCCAAATCGGCAAAGTTGTCCGAATCAATTATTATCACTAAATTACTGAGACTATCGACTAGTATTTCCTGTGCTTCCATATCTGCTTGCAATATTTTGTGCTGTTCGAGTTGTCTCTTCAACTCCACTGGTGTGGGTCCGATGTCATTCATCCGGGAAATCCTATCCTCGGTTAAGGTTAAGAACTTTTTAAGCTCATCAACTTTTTCCATCTGCAAACTTGCTAGTTTTTTGTGAATCTTAGTTTGTCGCTCTAAGGCATTTACTCTTAAAATTTCCCATCGTTCGTTCAATAAAAACAGTTGCTGTTTGATTTCATTTTGACCTTCTAAATCCAAGCCATGCGTACCAGGGTTAGCCTGGGATTCGCTAATTAATCGCGATCCTTCGTCCAGCGCACCGCACACAAATGATTGATAATCAGACAATTTTGCCATAAATTCTTCATGCTCGTGAAACTGTACCTTCGCCTCTGCTAAATTTTTAGCTTCTGCCATTTCCTTGGAAAATATTTCTTCTGCCTCTAACAGCATGGTTAGCACTTCCTCAACTGCCGATTGATAACCACTGAATTCAACGGAGAAATTGGTTGCAGTTGAGACAGGTCGTGAGTTTGATGGCTCCCAATAGAAGGAATCTGTTTTCTCTGGAATTACAACGGATTCAGCCAGTTTCAGATTCGAACTTACTGCCTCAGTATGCTCGATCCTTTGAACAATCGGTTTTGTTTGAGATAGTAATTTAACCTTGTTCTCACGATTGAAATTTCGCAAATCATCAATAGATTTGGCTAAGGAAATTTCTTCGAGGTGCGTTAAGTTTCCGGGATGTGCCGAATCTTCATCAGCACATGGCTCTGTGATGTCAGCATTGTTATTTCGGCTATCTTCATCAGTTTGCTCTTGCATTTCTTTCTCGGTGAGCAGTTGAATTTCCTCCGTACTATCTACGTGATGGGCCAAATGTTGTACGCTTTCAGCCTGCTGTAGGTCCAGTTTACGCGAATCTATGGCATTGTACAGGCACATTACGTACATAAGGATGGATTTTTTGTCCGGTTTGTTGGTATTGACATCTTCGGGGTCCAGAAGCTGCTCGATGCTCAGATGCCGGTAGGCCATATCGAATGCCATACGGAGCCGAGCGATCGGGTGCATTCGTAAAGCCGTTGGCAGATCGAAGGTATCAATGGCCTCGGCCAAAACTGCCAAAAATGCCGACCCATCCGACCAACTGGTTGAAAAATCATTGATCTAAAAATGGTGATCAAATCAGTTTTGGCTTGCGAAAAATAAGCCCTTACAATCAAACAAAAAATAATTTTGCACCAAGATGATTGATGGATGATGGATGATTTATGGAGAACTTTAATCAATAAAGCTGAATGACGAACACAGCAAAAATTTTTATTGATTCTACACCAAAAACGGTTTTATTTTTCAAAAAAAAAAACTTATGAATCGTTCCAAAGAAAACCAAAGAATTTTACCTTGATACCGTGCCGCTCAACCAACTTTCGAACCCAATTGAGCAGCGATTTTTCAATGCCGCTTATGGCTTGTGAGTTGACTAGCTTCTGTCCGTCGAAACTGAGTGCAATCAACCAGATCAGGCCGAGAGTAAGTTTCGCATTGCCGGAATTGATGTCATCACTGGAAATGTTCACTAGTTTGACTCCACATTCCTGTAGAACCGCTAGCGCTTTGTTAAGATTATTTATCTGGTGCACACGCATGCATCCTTTCTCACGTTTCTGTAACGTCAAATGAGGAACTTATCTCACCACTGCCAATTTAATCAAATGTCCTTATCGAACAAAATAGAAGCCGTAACACGAAAATACGCATATATTACAAGTTTACTTACATATGTTTGGTTAGTCAGAACTTCCAACAGCGACAGGAGTTTGTGACCATCGCGAAGATCTTCGAAAAGGTCTTTTATCGGGGGTGTCCCCGATTTTGTCAAGTATCCATTGATCCATTTGGTAAATGTTTTCTTCTGGATATCTTGTCGTTCATCTGTAATATATAGATAAGAGAAAAAGTTTTTTTTTTATATCCAGCAAGCAAGACATTTTTTAATCTGAAAAGTACCCAACGCAACGACCCTCAATCTAACGACTCGTTCTTCCATCGGCTAGATAGCATCTAGTCTAGTCTAGATTGAAATGTGATGGCGCAAAGCAGCAAAAACATCATGATCATCACAGTAAGATAAACGCCATCCTCAGTGCGATTGGGACACCGCAAAGAAGCTTCTCAGCTCAGTTTCGCACTCACACATATTCTGCATCATCACATGCCCAAGAGAGCAGTAATCAGCAAATGCCATCATCTTTTCATGATGCAATAGACTGCGCCCAAAGCTCGAATGGTTCTGTCTCTTCTATGCTTTTGAAGCTTGAATTAGAATTTTATCCTTTCGGTATAGAATTCCATTTATGAATCTTAACTGCTGCCAAAACCGGTTTCAATTTTAGGAAAGAAAAGTAAAGTGTCTCATATGTTAACACGCCCGTTTGAAAGACGCCGCTTAGCTAGATATAAGCTTCTCTCAACAATTTACAAAATAGTGCAAAGTGGCTAATTGAACGAATGGATGGATGATATAAGTATCATCTATCTGTTTGCTGTATGATGGTCAGACAGTTTCCATTCAGCGATCATCAATAAATGAGAGAGGGGAAAACAAAACTCAACAGCAATGTGCCACCATCCGCAACTCATATGAATATGATTGAGTCATTTGGGAGGGTTACTTAACCAATGCGAGAATCGAATGTTTCAAGATAAATAAGCGCGACAATAGCTGCCCGAAATTGGTTGACCAATTATTCGCGACGGATGTGTGCTATAAGTTATAGGAAAAACTTGAAAGCTTAAATTCAACCTACCTACGTTTTACGTTTGTTGGAAGTTGAACACGAATGGTGAGAACATGGAATTATCTTACCGATCGTAACGGTTGATGGCTCTGTCTTTTGTAGAAGTGATCGTCACTAGAGAAATCAACTGGAAAGTCACCTTAAATAACAGCTTTTTTCATGATCAATTTAAATATATTTCAAGCAGTAAGATCTAACAACTAGGGGGAACTAGTCTACTACCGGACACTTAAGGGCTTTTAGCAATCACTCCAAAAATATATTTTTGTAAATATTGGTTCCTCTACAGATTTTAAAAGTATTAATATTATGATCACTAAACTATATAAGAAAAAGATAAATTTGCAACATATTCATATGGTAAGAAAAATCAATTTATGTTCCTCATTTCCAAAAGTGTTGTCTATGGCCGGACACTACGAATTACTTCACCAAAGTTGTCACCAGTAACACGAAAACGTAGCAAAATGACTCAAATCACTTGCACAGTAGGGTGTACAAACATTGCATAACGTCTGGGAATTTGGGGGCTCAACCTCAAAATGATAGATTTGGGTGTGGGGAACAAACTTTGATATGGGACCAACTAAAAAACTTATGTTTAGAGGTTTCCCAAACGCGATCTTTGAAAAAAGTCCACTTTTCAAAGATTAAATTTTCACAAATTTTATATATTTTATATTTTTTGAACTTTGTTTAAATAAAAAACTACATGTAACAAATGAAAAATAAACCAAATTTGTATGAAAATTAGAAATCAGCACGGTATTTTCCTGAAAAAAAGATGTTTTTTGTCCATGACTTTTTTATTCAACTGACTACAATGTGTACCTAGCGTGACATGTTTTCAATGCCGATACAATCAAAAGATGCGACTTTGCGCAACAAAGTATGTTGTTTGTATCATTCTGTGAATTTACGAATACATCACTATCAATCAAAATCACAATTTGAGATACTTTTAATTTAATTTCTCAAATTCGACTTAATAAATACCTACTTGAAAATCAAATTAATTACTTGCAAAATAAAGACTTGAATGATTTAACCCTCATCCGCACTAGGTTTCGTTACCCTTATCAGATTTAGGAAAAAAATCCAAAAAACATGCCTCAGAAAAATTAATGCAGCTCAAATATCTATCTTATGCATATGAAACTTAAGTTATGGTCTACATCAGGGGTGAGCAACCGCGGCCCGCGGGCCGCCTGAGTTCGGCTCGCGAAGCTTTTTTTTCAAATTTTTATGCCTTTTTATTTTTCTACAATGGATAGTTAGGTAAATTTCAGATTGTTTACTTTTTTCTGACATTTTAAGCTTTTATTTTCATTCGGAAGAACAGGCAAAAAACAATTCGGGAAAAAGGCTATTGGAAAAAAATTAAACCAAAAACTTTTTTAATTCTGAATATTGACGAAAATTACGAAAATTAAATAATAAAGCCTAGGTGAAGGATTTTAGATTATTTATCAGCATAAATCAGCCCACAAAAATTATGAGTTCTTGATAAAAACAATTGATATCTGAAGTTCTGTGATTTCACCCAAAATATCTGAGATGCTTTTATCAGAAATTTGATAGAAAATTTTTCACAAACATCGATAAAGTGAGTTATTTCACTTTTAATTCGCAATCCACATTACCAGACTCAAAATATAGCTTTAGAAATCCTATCGCAATGATATTTTAATAATATTCAAAATGTGGATAAAAATTCTAAAATCAATAATGTAGTTTTGAAGATAGTTGCTTAAAAATAGGTGAAATTGAACATTTTTCTGTGATTTCGAAAACCTTGCTCAACATCTGAATGCAATGATCCAATACAGAACTTAAATTTAAACAAACGAGTTTTTTTTAACGTTTTTAGGGAAAAAATCTAGGCTTTGGAGACAATTTTTAATGAAAGAAAAAATCACAGAAAGTCAAATAGCGATTCAACGTCCAACGTTAAGAAGACTGTGACTTCTTTAAAAAATATATTTATAACACTCTTAGTTATCACTGTGGTAAGCTCCAAAAGATTTGTAAATGGAAGTGATGAGGAATAGTATCATCGGTTTAAACAAGAATGTTGTAATAACGAATGTTCGCCAGGAGTACTATTAAAAAATTGAGATCCTTATCTTCTGCTTACTACTTGAAGGTGCTATAGAGATGAAAAAATGAAAGTTTCATGTTGAAATCATGTTTAATTTCGAATATTTTCTTGTCCGGTTTAAGACAACAAAATGGAAATCCTTTTTGTTATCTTACATCTACCTGTAGTCGAAAGATCAACCAATCAACGATGACGTTTTTTTTTGCAATTCACATTTTACAAGCCGAAAAAACTGATCTCAATTCAAATTTAGGCGATCCTCTCCGTACTACTGGGCATATTGTTTTGCTCGGCCAAAGACATCCGGATATACAGAGCAAACTTGACGACCTCAGCGAAAGCTCCAAGGCAACAGGTCTCAAAAAAATGTCGAAAAGACCAAGTCTATGGAAATCAACCAGAAAAATCCTTCCAAGTTCATGGTAGCTGGGTAACAAGTTGAGAAAGTGGAGTGCTTCTAGTATCTTGGTAGCCAGATGACGCCTGATGATGATACCAAGAAAGACATCGAAACCCGGATCAGAAAAGCCTGATTTGCGTTTGCAAGTCTCCGAAACATCTCTCTACGAACGAAAATCCGAATCTTCAACTCAAACGTCATATCCGTATTGTTGTACGGGTGTAAAACTTGTTGCACATATGCGGTAACGACGCAGAAACTTCAAGTAAGGAGTGTATTCGAAAAAACAGCAACACTTTGTTTTGTGAATAACTTTTAGATGTATAGATGGAAATTGATGAAATTTTCAGCAATTTTTTCTTGGTGATTAACCTTAAGTTACTCGAATATTTTATATATTTTATGTTTTAACATTTTTATGTCATTCGCGACTTATATCAACGATGCAGTTGGCGGACACTCATTGAAAAACTTATCCACTCGGAATTTTGTATTTGGTAGCAGTTATTATAAATTTAGCCGTTTGTCCTCTTCAACATATTTGACCTTTTATCACTCAACTACGGCTTTTGCGTAGAGCACCATTCAAAATCCAACCGGAACAGAATATAAACCTGTATATGGGACTTTCGAATATGTGGGACCTTCGCTAGCAGTCCAAATATACTGCGCTCGATTTGGCCACCGTATTTTGTTTATTTTACCGGTGAGCAGCTTTTGACGTAGAATAACGTCTTACGGGAACACTCTAGGAGTGCAAATTGAAATTCTCAAACGGTACTCGCGTTACGAAAAAGGCCTCTTTAACGGACATCTTTTCTAAATAATATTTTGTATCGGCTGTCTGTTGGTACACCAACACCAATGAAGTGCATATATGAATATGTGCTTGGGAAGTTATAAATATAACTGCCGAGCTTCATTCGTATAAGCAATTTTTTGATGCTGTCGTTCCTGTCTATAAGGCTACGAAAACTGCTACTTCTGCTGCTGCTCCTAAGCCAGTTCGTCACCCAATAACAAGGGTTAAAATAGCATTTTGCTTAAAACCGGCGTTAGGCAAACTTGTAAAATTTTGTTTCCAAAAAATTTCATGACAAATGTGGTTCATTTATATCCGGTATACGTTCCTACACTGCCGACCAAAATTTTTGGATCTCTCTTCCAAAACATGAAAATTTTGTTCAGTAATATCTATAAAGATAAAGATAATATAAAGATATCGTAATTCTACGTAAATCTTGTGGTTGTGCCTAATATACAGCTCCTCCACCTTTTTTACCTTGTAGAAGTTAAGTCAGACCTGTTTATCAGTCAGCTAGACGAGCCAGTCAGAAAAATTAATCCTTTTATCAATTCCCCTATAGAAATTTTCGAATTGCGCTTGATAAAACTTCTAAAATTCCTTAACCTTAACCATCTTCATTTTTATTAAAATTTTAGCTCGCTGTTAGATCCTCTAGGACTCTTTAACTATTTACCATAATAACTTTGATCGAAAAGTTGATTTTGGCTCTCCCTCAGGGACTTTCCTGGATTTTTCTCGATTCTGCCCCCCGATATTATGTCAATAAGATTCATTATTGGGCGCTATCTTAAAAACCACTTGGCAGCATGTCACGAAATATCATCCGAGCTTGGTGGCCTGGCAACTGAATCTCCAACGTAGAACTACATCGCCGAGGTCATCAAAAGGTGCTAGAAATCGAGATTCGAGAACGTTTGAAGCTTTTTGGTAACGGTTTCGAAGTTTTTTTTCGATCGAATTTATCAAAAGGCTCAAAAAAGAACAACAAAAACGTTTCGAATTATCAGTTTATTCTGTTTCAGACTATTCTCAGCTGTTTCTGACCAGCGCGATGCTTTTTTAGGCTGATTTTCCTGTATGGAAATCCATCGTAAGGGCCTATTTAAATTAAATAATGATTTTCAAACTACCAAAAGTTATCTTTGTCGTTCAACTCGAAATTGTTGAAACATTGTTTGATTTGATAAATTGAATCAAATTTTTCATGAGCAACATGAAACGGGATGATCAATTCAATGAAGTTGTAAAAATGGTTGCAATTTGCAGTTGTTTTACCTGTAAGGCAACGGAGTTTTTAATTAAAATTTCGATTTGGTTTATGAAACCAAATCGAAATTGTCATATTCTTTGGCATCTTTGTTGTTTTTTTTTTGTTTCGATTATAGTCGTTTAACCATCTTTATGGCATTCGCGACTTTATCAACGCTGCAGTTGGCGGATCGTTATTGAAAAACTTATCCGGTACAACTGCGTTCGATGTTTACTCTTGGGCTCGAACTCGCGGACATCGGCTCAGGCATCTTTGTTGTCTTTTAAGGATTATCGAAGAAAACTTAAACAAAAAAATAAAAACTTTTAAGTTTAATGTTATAATTGTGTTGTCTTTGTGTTACCTGAATAAATGTTAAAGAAAATGTAAAATTTTAAATGTAAAGTTGATAAATAAAGACCATAATAAAGCTTAGTTCTTTCAGAAATGGGACAGTTACGAATGCGCGTATCTAAAAAACCATTTGTTTGATCGAAATACTTTCTATGAAGGAAATAGCTTACGAGCTCTGGAACTAGCAAAAAAATGTTGTTTGAGGTTAGGTTTGCATGACTCATAACGATGCAACACTTTCAGCTTATCGGAAAAAAAATTGTTGAACATTTCAGCGATCTACACTTAATTTTTTGCTTATTTGAAATTCAAAATTCTGGTATGAGACTTGAGTTCCCCGATGATCCTTAACCGTTGTGGTCGATCATGTATTTTACTACAATGCTTGATTTGAACTTTGTGGATATTTTTGACAGTGTATGCAAACTTTTCCAGCACTCACACACGATAATTCTTTGAGTAATCAACGGTTTTGTCAGCTTTTTATTTGATAATGATGGTTTTTGAAGCAAACTGTGCAAAATATTTTTTTTCTTTTTCTCTTGCATCGTAAATATCTCAAAAACGCGTGATATTAAAATTTTGAAAAAATAGGTCGGATATTAATTTTCACAGGCAACAAAATGCTGTCAAAATTTCGAAGGTCCGATTACTAGTAAATGAGCTATCAGCAAAAGAAAGTGTCCCATTTCTAAAAGAACTAAGCTTTAGTCAGACACTAGTGATATTACTTAAAAAACACAAATATATTTTAAGGACGCCACAATGCCATGTGGAGTAATGAAGGACTTGAAGTATTTCCTCATTAATCGATATGAACTCAGAGAACACACCTGCGCTACAAAGCTTTTCAAAAGACTTTATACAGTATGATCCATAAAAAGAATGCGAAAATCTGTCACCCAGGCTCAACAACACTTTTCTTGATTTTAACATGATTTAAAAACTGTTTTATTTATTCAAGGCACATATTTAGAGATTTTAAGTCAATTGACAGATGAATGTTAGAGCTATTTAACACACTTTTTTTCGTCAAACTGTCTACAAATTTTGCAAATTTGTCTCGGAACAGGTAAAAATCAGTTCTATTGATATTTTTAAAATTTATGGGTTAAAAGTAATATTTCAATGCAGCAAAACGATTCAAATTCCATGACTGTATTGAAGCTGTTCATTCTGAAGGTTTGGTTGAATCTTGCAACCAAAATTGAGGTTTGGTTTCCTTTGTATTATACCCGGTTTTGCATCTGAATTCAGTTTTATTCCCGGTTTTCCCGGTACTGTGTAAATTTAAATGATACGGGTAGTTTCATTGTAGAAATCATACCTAAGTGAGAAAATACTGAACAATTTTTTTATCATTTTTCTGATGGTTTGCTGTTTGGAAAACTCTCGGACTATTTCTCGGAAATTAGCCTTCATGACCATCAACAGCGTTTGAGTTCAAAGGTTGAAATATTTCTGGACATCATTTCGATTCGATTTTGTTTTCGTTTCCTTTGAACAACAATTGAAGATCGTTCGAAAGTTGTGTTGGAATATAACAAACCTTTCTACAAGCGATCTGACTGGCTTACTAACGAATGTGAATGTTCGCATGCGCCAATGACACGGCGCTATTGGTTGTGGCAATAAGTACAATTCCCTCTCAAACCACGCATGATTGACTTCAATCCGATTCTTTGCTGATTTTGATCACTTTTAAATCAATTTGCGGTTTCCTCGGAGGCACTTAGGATTTTTCCAAACGAGAATACTTACTGTTCAGATACGATTGTACGTTTTCCAAATAAGCCATTCCTCTGATTTGGCAGCGCATAATTACATTTTACGGATGATATGCGAACGAAGATTTTTTTCAAGAAGCACCCAAACAAGTTCACAGGTCCGTCGGTCAAGTACTAACGAGAATTAATTTCTTGTCTATCAATCTCTTCGAAGAGACAACACACTGTCGTCCGGTGGGTACAGCTCAATGAAAATCATGCGGTCGTTATCAAACAGATTGGTAGTAGCTCGCTTTCGTCGATGATGCTGCGAGAAGACATTAACACGTTCTCTTTAGCATAGAAAACACAAAATTGGTGAGCCATGAGAGCTCTTTAAATCGTTTATGATCGAGCATTTTTGAGGAGTGATAAACATAAATGACACGGCTTATGAGCTGCTCAATGCCGCCATGTGATTAGCACCATTGCTTATACATGTGCTCAGATGATTGGAAAACCCTCTATTGGTGATATTTATCATTTGTGATTGAATGTATAGGAAAACTACAGTTCAAAATGTACACCAATTAACGTTTAACAAACAACAAGGTAAAATTGTGCAAATATCAGTATCAACGGCCGTTGAACTTGAAACAGAGAGTTTAATTAGATCCATGAACCGCTTTCCCACATCTTCATTAGAATAAATGCTCGATATTGGGAGCCGTTAACATACCATGTGGAATAAAAAGGGTGGATCTCGTTTAGAATGTTCGTAGATGAGACAAGGAGGGTTTTCAGGGATAATCAATTGGTGTCGATGAAATAAATGTGCGTAGCTTCTAACCCAATGTTGAAATTGAGTCTTTCGATATAAAGCTGCGACTTTTTAACTTAATGACCAAATTTTGCTTTCTTGAGCAAGAGCAAGATGATTGTATCCCATTTACCCGAAAACTTTTGCCCAGAATGGAACATTTCCCAGAATGGCACAAATCCCAGATTTCTTCCTCTACTATTTTTTTTTATTTTTCTAATGAATTCTTGTAAATTTTATATGATTCTAAATTTATTTTTTAAAATGATTTTTAAAATGAAACCACAGGTTTGAAAGTATCCAACTAAACTCCAACGAAAGTATCCAACTAAAAATCATTGAAAAAAACTTATAATAAATAAATCTAACGATGGAGGTTTTATGCTTTTGGGAGAAGTGGTCTGAAAATAGCTACACTTTCAAGCGCTTTTCCCTGCTAAAAATAAATAAATAAATAAATAAGATGTTGAGCAAAGCCCTAAAATTTGAAAGATATATAATTTTACTGATTCGTAAGCAAATTTTATCAAACAATCTAGGTTAGATTTTACACTCTTGATTGTTAATTTTTTCACAGATTTAGAAATTTTCATATCCCTGGGAATGGCTTAGGGACACCACTACGTGATATGATTTGTTTCAGAAGAATATGGAATCATTGAAACTCATATTCGAGTTCTTAAAAAAATGTTGGCTTACAATTTTGAATATCCGGATGAGATACACCTGAGGATCAACAGAAACCCATTGGAGATTGGACTGAGCAATTATAGAACCGATTGAAAACATAAGCAGAAGAAAATACAGGGTTGCTAGCGATTTTTCGTTGTGGAATTTCAAAGTTTTTCCCGGTTTTTCCCAGGTTTTTTCCCGGTTATAAATGCTGATTTTCCGATTTTTATTATACTCGTTTTTGAAATAAAATCATGGTACATAAAAAAACTCAATATAAAGAGCTTCAAATTTCTACTAATTTTATCTTAAAACTTGTTAAACGGTTAGAAATCATGACAAACACTTCGGCGTCTTCTAACACGTAGTCTTTTCGTATCAAATTGACAGGTTTTCATATTTTTTTTTTTAACAAATCTAACGAACTCCACAATTCAAAAAATTTTGAAAAAATAAGTCCGGTTAAATTGATCTTGAAACTATAATGTAGTACTTTTAAGCCGAAGTCGAATTTTCTAGAATTTTTAAAGCGTTCTAGAAAAAAAAGGTCGAGTATGGTGGGATAAAAGAACGACCTAAGTGCGATCCGATTTTTAGACCATTTTGCAGTTGTTTTTCCAAAAAACCAAGAGCAACATTTGATTCCTTAGATGTGTTTATATTCGTCTGGTTTACGAAGTCCAGCTCTTATCGTATTTGAGCAATTTCTCGCACGAGCAGGTTTTTGTAGATTCAAAAATATGCGCTGATGTTTCCAGTGCATTTAAAAAAAGTTAAAACTTTGGATTCTTTGTATCATTTGTACTTTTGTCCCTTTAAGATTTTTTTTGATTCATTAAAATGCAACATTCCGTCATTTCATGTCTGGATTTAAGCAGTCCAAATGATTATCAATCCACGCCAGGGTTTGGAATTTTGCTGTTCGCAGTTGGGACAATCTTTAAACGTACTTTTACCCTACTCGTACTTTTGCCCCACCTCACTCTATAATTTGTATAGAAATATATTAACAATACATCGAAACATATTATAAAATCAACTTGTTAGAGATTTATCGTACAAAACTTTAATTATCAGATTGTAGGAAAATATTTAGTTATTTTCTAAATGCAGTTAATTTTAAGACATGTTTTTTGAATGAATGTTTTTTTTTAATACAAAACAATGAATAACTTTAGTATTAATCATTACTCATTTGAACTAAAGATTCGTGAAAATATAGAAATCGTGGATAAGACAGGGCTGAGCTTTAATTGTTTGAGTGTAAAATATTATTTTTTATCAAGGTTAAGACCTTAGATTTCGAAAACTTCAAGCAACAGCTTAACGTAGAATGGATAAAAAACTTAACATTTGCAATGTGATTCTTCGTTCCTCAGGCCAATTCAAACGAAATACACAACAACATTGGAAAACCAATATCTTTTTCTGGTGAAAAAGAAGTATAACTCTGCTTAAAAACTTCTCACGCCGCTAAATTATTTGCTTGCGGAGAGCGAAAAAATAAGATAACTCATATTTCTCCGCAATTAGTTAAAAACGCGATTCAAACTTCATTTCTTTACTAATGAACGAATATAAGCGTTTATGAGAAAATATCAAACATGTCAATTTTCCCGGTGAGGTGCCGAAATTCCCGGTATTTTCCCGGTTTCCCGGTGACGTGATGAAATTCCAAAGTTTTTTCCGGTTTTCCCGGTTTTCCCGGTTCGCTAGCAACCCTGAAAATAATGTCTTTTTTATATTATGTATTGATTGTTTTTATTATGTTTAAAAAGCGGTTGGCTGAAAGGGATTGAATATTACCTTAGTTTAAGTATTTTATTTGTGTATAAAGAAAATGCAAAAACTGTAGGGGGGTAGGATTTCTAATGCTAATTTTGAAAATCGTATATAAGTTATAATAAGATTTACTGTTTTCTAAGTATAAAGACTCAATTGGTCTTTTTTCGTCTTTGCCACAAGAGAAAAACAATAATCAATATCATGTGGTCTTTAGTAATTCTCAGTTTTTTTATTAGCTTTTGCTGACTTGACCTTTAAGAAAAATCGAAAAAAATGAATGAAAAAATAACTTCAATACAACATTTTGACAATAGTGTTGCACTTATGCCTTTAAAAGAACACAATAAATGTGAAAGTTATTTAAAAATGTCACTAATCTGAATGATTGTGGGATAAATGCAGATCAATACACGTGAAGTCAATTTTCGAACAAGCCACCGATATATTCATATTTCCATTTTAATTTTGACAAGTATTTAATTATAACTAACAATTTATCGAAGGAAAAGCTTCGCGGGCCGCACAAACAGGTGTCGAGGGCCGCGGTCTGCTCATCCCTACATTCACAATCACCTGCAATTCTGCAATGTTCATCTGTTCAATAATTGGAACAGTTTTAAATAGAAGGGCTTCAGTAATGGTTTCAAAACATATTTCTGATCTATCATTTTTGTGACTTTTTTATAATACCAAGATTTTGAATAAAATAGCTTAATTAAGACGCATGCCAATTGCTTATTTTTTGTCATACATCACGGGATTATCCGAATATGGATACGTGTGGAAGAGCTTCTTTGGAGTTTTCTATCCACTAACCAAAAAACGTTCCGGTCGTTCTTACGCCCACCACTCGCACCGCTGACATCGTGACTATTTTTGCCAAACTTTCTAATTTTCTGATAATCTGCTTTAAATTTACTTAACTATAGATACTGCTGGCTAGGAAGCTCTATTTTGCTTTAAGCAAAAGCTATGTTCTAAAGTTTTAGCACGCATCCGCTTAGCAAATGTTTATTCATACCAAACTAAGCAAATGCTTTGGACCTTTGCTTGATTTCGAACTTTTTTTTTCCTGTAGGGGAGAGCCCACTGCGACCAGTAGTTGATCTATTGTGGTGTTTACCCCGCGTTACTATATGCTGTCAGGTTCACCTGCACTATTGATTGGAGTGACAGTTGATTGCTGACTAAGCATTTTATCCCAATCGGGTATAATATCAAAGATGTATGATATAACCTTTTTAGGGCTGATATGCAACCATATGTCTTGTGCGCTTATTAACTTTGCCCCAAGTACACGCTCTCTCCTATTTAGGAGGGCGCAGCAGTTGCATAGAAGATGCTCTGCAGTTTCTTTTTCGAACCCGCAGAACCGACAGTCATCGTTCAGAATTATGTTTATCCTTTTGAGATGCTGTTTTGTTGGACAATGTCCGGTCAAGAGACCTGTGTAATGGTACTTAATTCGTGCTTACTTAAGTTCAACATGTTTTTTGAGAGTCGTGCGCTTGGTTCAATGAATCTTTTTGCCTGAGTTGCTCCCTCCGCTGTTTTCCAGTTGGAAACAATAGTGGTGCTTTCCCAGTTCTTGAGCTCTATAGTCAAGGCACTTCTCGATACTCCGCAGAAAGGTTCAGGTCCAATCAACAGTCCCTGAGATCCTTCCCTAGCTAGTTGGTCTGCTTCTTCGTTCCCTAGGATACCGCAGTGGCCTGGTACCCAGAATAAAGATACTCTGTTCCTTATGGCCAGGTTTCTTAGTGCAACTATACACTCCCAAACTAGTTTGGAGTAGCATGTGAACGTACTTAGTGCTCGGAGAGCAGCCTGGCTGTCAGAGAACATGCAGATACTTGTGTACCTGTATCCCCTTTTCAAACAGGCTAAAGTGCATTCTAGAATTGCTTGAATTTCAGCTTGGAATACTGTTGGCCAGTTTCCCATAGGAATTGAGATCCTGAGTCTAGGTCCGAAAACCCCTGCCCCAGTTCTATTATCCATTTTTGACCCATCAGTGAAGAATAGGATCGATCTGGGAGGAACCGCAGGTTCACCTGACTCCCACACGTCTCTATCATTGATAGTTACATTGTATGGTATGTCTAGGTTGAAGATGGGCTCCATCCAGTCATAATTTTTCACAATAAGTGAGTTTAATTTAAATTTCTTTAGGATTTTGAGGTGTCCTGTAAGATCTCCTTCATAGAGAGTTTTGTGTTTGGAGAGTCTCAAGGCACTACGTTCCGCCTCTAACTCAATGAATTGATGTAGAGGCAGAATATTTAGTAGTGCATTTAGAGCCTCATTCGGTGTGCTTCGCTTTGCGCCAGTTATAGCTAGCGTTGCTAGTCTTTGGAGCTTCGCTAGTTTTTTCTGGGCCGTAATTTGCATAGTTTTGGTCCACCATACTAAGGAGGCATAAGAGATTTTGGGTCTAATAATAGCTGCAAATATCCAGTAGATAATTTTCGGCTGTAGTCCCCATTTTTTCCCTACTCCTTTGAGGCAGACCCATAGAGCTGTTGTAGCCTTAGCGATTACATGCTCTATCTGTGGGTTCCATGATAGCTTTGAGTCTAGTACTATGCCTAAATATTTCACTTGTGATTCGAGGTTTAACACTTCACCATCTAATGTTAGAGGTTTTAGTGTAATTTTTCGTCTCCTAGTGAATGCTATCACAGTAGTTTTGGAAGGGTTTATGTTTAGTCCCTCTTCCCTGCACCAAAATAGTGCGTAGTTGAGTGCAGTTTGCATTCTATTAGACAGCACATTCTCATGTTTTCCCCGAACTATAATAACTAAGTCGTCTGCAAAGCCAATAACTTCGAATCCCATGGATACAAGTTTGTTTAGGAGGTCATCCACTATCAAGGACCACAACAACGGTGATAGAACCCCGCCTTGGGGACATCCCTTCGTTGGTGTGGCTTTGATTGTAAGTCCTCCCAAGCTTGCATAAATGGTTCTGTTTATTAGCATCGCACTAGTCCAGTTAACAATTGCCGAGTGGCACCCTCGAACTTAGTTGAAGCTACCTTTCCAAAGACTTGGTCTTTTCGACATTGATTTCGAGACATGTAGTCTTGAAGCTTTCGGTGAGGTCGCCGAGTTGCTGCATATCCGGTTGTCTTTGGGCGTGCAAAACAAGGTCAAGGTCGTTTAGTTGCTCCACTGTAGAAGGATTCCACGGCAATCCTCGGTTTGATCTACAGTCAATCTAGAGTGTCCTAAACGGGATTTTCCGACCGGGAATTCTAAGGAATAAAAAATCGGGAATTCTCGAATCCCGGGAAACGCCTTAAAAATCCCGGGAATTCCCGAAGCCAATCAAAAGTGCTAAATTACTAAAAATTTACACGATCAAAATTAGAAAAATTGAGCAAGGAAAATGATAGTTCCACATTGATATATGGCTTAAAAAAGGTATAGAACATGGTTAGGACATTGAGTTTGATAAAAAAAATCGTTCGACAACTTAGTGTATAAGTGAAAAACGATAAAAAAAATTATAAACCAAATAATATCAATAAAGGAACGCTGCGAAAAGAATTTGAATGTTCCATTTTGAAACACTCATCATTTAGAACTTCCAGTTTCGCAAACTGTTCACAGTAGCAAAACCATCGGAAAATAAATGACATATTTTTAAACAAAAGGGCAGTTATCTGAAAATTTACGAGATTTGATGAATAATCTTAAGTCTAGCCAACCAACTTTTGTCGATAGTGATAAAACTTTCACAATAATTCCAAATTTTTGCAGCAAGAATCAGTCAAGTTTGTCGGTTAAAGTATTTTGTTTTTGGGTCTTGGGTTTTATAATTGCTAGTTAAAATTTGGAGGCCTTTTAGAAATTTGACATCTTTTGCAATACTGCTACCTAAAACTTAAAAATACCATATAGATAAGGTTTCGTATGCAGTAGAGTGTTGAGTTCTTCATTTTCAATTTTTCACGGATTCCAGAGAATTTCTGGAATTTGTTGATTTGTTCCAGTATGATTCGTAGCGTTGTGATGTGGTCCACACGTGATCGTCCGGATCAAAATCCAGCTTGTTGCCGTCGTAGTGTAGCGTCGATTTTCTCCAGGATCCTGTTCAGGATCAGGAGTATATACTTTGAGGGTTGTACAGATCAACGTTATGCCTCGCCAGTTACCGCACTCTGTCGGGTCTTCTTTCTTTGGGACCTTTACAATGATACCCTGCATCCAGTCGGCCGGGAATGTTGGAGTATCCCAGATGTCAGCAAAAAGACGATTCAACGTTTGTGCTGACAAGTCAGGGACAGCTTTCAGCATTTCAGCAGGGATGCAATAGAGTGCCCCAATTATTTAGGCTTTGAGAAAAACCGTATTCAAAAGAAATCGGCCGAAGGAATATCAATTGGAGCTTTATGAACAACTTTTCAATATGAAAGAAGCCGATCGCGTTCGGATTAGTAAAGTTGCAGATTACACCAATTTATAAACATCAGGGCGCCCTTTGAAACGCATCAATTATGTTGGCATGAAAATAAATCATTCTCGTTCCTCCGATGACCTTGTTTATTCTTTCGACTCATCCTACTAAACGCTAACGGTGAGCTGATAATAAAATTACCTTTTGCCATATTCGAAATTGTACAACATTTAATTTACACACACGCAGACAGTGCCGCGGCTTGAAGGTGGTGCGTATGCGAGTCTCGGTAAATAAATTTGTTCATATAGTGCTGCGGGTACAGAGAGAAAACAATTCAAGTGTGAATCCAACCACCCCGTACGTAGTACAAGGTACATGCTGGGGTTTTATCCCGTCCCGTTTTACGTTAATTTTGGTCGTAAAGTTGAGCGTTATTGTCGGATCGCATTACTGTCTTTCGCTGTTCTATCATTTTAAACTGAGACGAGTACCGAGTCATCACACTAACAATGTCGGCAAAATGTAAAGAATGAGCAAATAATAATAAACGCAGCGAAGGAATCGGTGAACTGGTTCATTTTATTTAGTTTTTACTTTAAACAATAATGAAGATATGATAAAATAGATAGAAATCACGGCACCAAAATGTTTTAGTGGAAGGAAGATAGATCCAGCAATACAGCAAACAAATACTCTTAATTTGATAATTTTAATTACCATAAATTGATATTAACATATTGAAATGAAAAATGTTAACAGTTAACACGTTAACATCGAACAACTAAATTTGACATTACATTTTTCACAACGAACCCATACAACCACAACACTATTGGAGCAGTTCAGCCGAATAAACTTTGAATCATTTGTTTTTTTTTTTTTGTTGGACTGAATTTGAGTGACAATTTAGATTTTTCCTTCCTTAATGCGCTGATGTTTTTCCTGAGATTACACACAACGATCATCATCCTGCTTATCATTCACACATGGAAGTTTCATCTTTCTGATAGCAACAGTTAAAAAGTATTAACATCTTAAGTTTTTTACAAATCTTTAATCCATTCATTTTAAGAAAAAAATCGAACTCAAGAGTAAGCAAGATCATTCGTGCGCAACATCAAACGACCCGTTGCCGTTGGGCTGGTTCAAGCATAAATGTTTTCGCTGATCGATTATTTCTTTTTTCATTCATGATCGATTGTTTTCCTTTATTATTAAGATAATATGTACAGTAGACCGCTGCAAGTTTTGTACGGAACTTTCAAACTCTTAAATTTTTACACCTCCCATAACACATTTTGGTTGTTTTTGCTGTCAGAAACAGCAATAAAAATTTTGGAAGCGATCCATCCAGTCCTGAAAAAGCGCAACGAGTTTTAATTTTATATGGAAATTCGTATTAGATACTTTTTTTTTCAAAAATAGCCGGGGATGTACTGAAGGTTCCAAAAAATATAACTTTGAATGAAAAATATTGCTTGCAGTATAATTCATGTGAACAAATTATAAGCCTGACTTGTATCCAGAAAAGATATTCGATGTTCTTAATTTTTTTTTAATTTCAGCATTTTTGACTGCTTACTTGAAAGCTGTGTAACCGTAGAGAATAAAAAAATCTAAAAAACGGCTTTGCATAGCCAGGGAATTCAATGATTTGTATAACCTTTGCAAAAACATTTCATGTAATTATCAAAAGCTCTAGCAAGCAATGTTGGCCATTTTTAAATACTTTTCAATGGATTTTTTATTTTGAAACGGTTAAAACTTTTTTCATGAAACACATAGCTACTTGTCATGTTACCAAAAAATTAAGCTTAGGAATGATCAAAACCAAAAATGAAAAACCAACATCATTTCGAACTTATTCGAATTTTCTGAATGATTTAATGTGCAAAAATGTCTCCTTCCATACAAATTCACATACAAAATTGAAACGCGTTACGCTAACTCACTCTGGAATCTACACTGATGCTTGGTGACCCAAAAGGCAATGAAAAAACATATGGGAGCAAAAAACCGTTTTTTGCAGCGGTACAGTACCGTTCATTATACTAATATATAAATATCAAGCACGCGTAAGCACTTCAACTTTGACCTTCCATAGATAGCTTTTTACTCTGATAATATTTTTTTTTGGTTCAAATTATTGCGTAAAATATATCAACTATCGCACTATTGTTTCACAAAATTTGAACTTTTGAAATATGTGCGACCTGAGATATATTAGTTCTACGAAATTTGGACTTTTTAGTATTTTACTATTCATATCTCAGAAACTACACAACACCTATTATTAAAATTTTGTAGAGTGATTGTTGAAATATATAGCTAGCACTTTTGAAGTTTTTGATAAGTTTTATAGATGAACAGTGGGCAAATCCCAAAAAACTGAAGCCGCACTTGAAAAAGTACTTTTCTTTTGTGAAGTTTCCTCAGGAGTTCAAATCTGCCTTCAGATTTGACAGGAGACATCTAAATGATGTGTTTTATGCCCTTTATTGCCCAGAACAAAACAAACATAACTTCGTGGAAACGAATTTGAGCAAAACTGTTTTTGGGAAACTTTCATGTGAAAGTTTCATAAACATTTAGGTAGTGTTACATAAGTTACAAGCCTTTTAAATGAGCCCTCTTCCATAAAAACTGCTATTTTGATTAATAATTTTTTTGAAAACCCAAATTTTTATATATATAAGATAGGGGAGATGAGGGCATAACGAGCACCCGAGGCATAATGACAACTACGCTTTTCTACGAAAGTGCGTATTTTCTTAAATAAATTTTCATGAGGATTTGTTTCGTACTTCCTATAGTATTAATTTTTCACAAAAAAAGGAATCTCCTTATCATCTTTACAGAGATATTTAAAAAAAACTAGCTTGGTTCTCAAGTGACGAAAATATTATAATTTTTGAGCACCACGAAATAAGCTCTTATGATCTTAAAATAACCTTGATCTATAATGTACGCACTGCAACATGATGTACACATTGTTTCTCAATTTTTACCATCAAAAAATTTTTGATTTTTCACTTTTATCAATTTTAACCTTCCAAAGCCGTTCGCTAAATATCCGTTTCGGGGAAACATGCGTTGTAATTTGATTTCGTTCTCCTGGCTGTAAATGTTAACCGATTTTGATGATATTATATTCATTGTGTAGGTAATTTATTCTAATTACTCAACATTTCAAAATTAATTCAATATGTATTACCAGGTTTTCAGAAACTGATTCAGAAAGTTAAAAGTCCGAAAAATCGATTTTATTTTTAAAATACTCATAACTTCTGACAGCTTATCTGTATTTAATTATTTCATTGATGTTTGAAATTGTCAAGAATCCATCTATCCGACAATGTATAGATATGTTGGGGTCCAATGAAAGTTTTTACCGGAATGACAGATCTTCCGGTAGAAAAAAGTCTTACTTTAAAAAAACGACATCCAGTTTTGGCTTTGCTAAGCTGTATTTCATTTCTCAATGAACCGATTTTAAAAACTCAAATTTTAGTCTTTTAGCGTTAACTTGATCATTATTTTCATAGAACATACTTGGTCTGTCAAAACTACCAGTTCATCAGTATATTGGAATGATGATAAAGATGTTTGAAATGTGCGCTTCGGGTCATATTGACCCGAACGGCTTTGGAGGGTTAAAACACGTTTTTACTTAAATTTGTTGACTAGGGGCATATAGAGCACCATATTATCGAGGCATAATGAGCATTTTCTGCCATAGAATCTAGAGCGAATTAAAATTGATTTATAGCGCCACACCTTGACTAGTTTTCATCCGACAATTTAGCCTATTGGTAAGGTGTCGGAGAGGTAATCAAAAGACTAGAGTTAGATTTCTGTTCGAGGTGATTTTTTTCCATTCACAATTCATGATCGATTTTTTTATTGTTACATTATACGGCTAGTAGCATCATCCTCCGAACAAAGCACTTAATGTATGAGCGTGCGTGAATTGTTTGTATACTACAAACAGATCTAGATTATTTTGTTATTGCTTTGTTTGATGAATCTACGACTCACCTGACTTCATCGAATTGAATTCGCTGCTAGATTCCCCGGCAAAAACGCACATCTTGCTCTGATTAATGGTGCTCATACTGCCTCAGGGGGGGTTCTCATTATGCCTCCACAGTGGCTGGTTTTCAGCTTTTGGCAAAATTTTTTAAAATGCATTTTTTAACGTTTTCATCTAGTTTTTCACGTTTCAGCCCGTTAGGGAATAGGCTTTTCAAGTGTCTGAACACGAAACAATAATGTAACCTCCATATTATAGCTATTTTCTATGGTTAAATAACCGTTTTCCTTAAGGTGGCCATTATGCCCCCATCTCCCCTATAAAGCATTTTTTTCATAAAATGACAAAATTTTCATGGGGATTAAAGCCGGCAAGAAAGATCACTTTTTAAGATCTTCTCATCTGTAAATGGTCCGTTTCAAGCGATTTAAAGTATTTTAAAAGTTTTCAGCTAGTTTTATGAATTTACAATGACTTAAAATATCATGCTGTTATGCAGGGCCAGTGACGATGGCTAATTCAAACTCGAAAGATCAATCTTCATCAAATAAACAACCTTACACTAAAATTCCAGTTGAAAAAGTCAAAGTCAAAACTAAAATTCAAAATTCTGTATGTTGGTAATCCACCATGGGTGCACGGATTCACCGCAGTTTCAGCCTAAGTATGTGCTTACATGCATTCTTTAGGTTATTAGGTTCGACAAATCTCCAATGCAGCGCTCCACCGTACCCGGAGCCCATGGCTTCGTATGAACTGTTATGGAGTGAATGTATTACGTGTGTTGATGTGGGTTAATTTCGGAATAACGAATCAATCAGGTGGGCTAGTTTACTTACAAATATTCCGGCATCTGTGACCCCCTGAGCTGGCAGGTATGTTATGCAAAAGAGCCATTGTTAATCTATTTGATTAACATTGTCCAATCGCGGGTGCTGGCGGTGTTAGCTCTATTGAAATTCCAGTAACCCATTTCAGAATGGCATAAATGTAGTTTAGGCTGCATCCATTAATAACATAAGGCAAAAAAATCGCACTTTCCTATGAAAATTACGTAACACCGAAGAATACCCTTAACCCCCCCCCTCCCCCCCCCCCCCCATCCTCATTACCTATTTTTACACTTTGATTTTCGAAGGTTCAAAAAATGTTTTAATGTAAAAGTTTTTGACATTCTTCATAGTATATTTGAGCAATTTCAATTTCAGCAATCATATTATTTACATAGTATCATATCGAAATCATATATGAAATTTAAATCTGAATTATTCGTGATTCCCAAAAATGAACTTTTTTTTTATTCTCAATCAGGCCGGAACAAAGTTGAAATTCTTTTTTTTTTTTGTTACTTGGAGTTGTTTACAAGTTTACATGTAATATATTTGAATGCAAGAATTAATCAATTTTTTTAATAAAATATTTTGAACTTTATTTATTCCCCCCTTTCGGGATTTTCGGAAAAAATAGAAGGAGATCATCAGAAATTAGTTGATACAACGAGGAAATGAGAGGAGCACCTATTTGATATAAAAGATTCTAACTCATTCAACAATTCTGTTGAAAACTGCAAAACGATTTGACCTAGGTTTTAAAAATATCAAAGATTCAATTTAGTTTAAATTGTCTTTAAAATTTCATAAAAGTTCTCGTTTTTTGCGGATTCGTTGTTCAACAAAAAAAATACTCACAAACGCAGTAGCCTTTAAGAAATGTTTTTAATTCGATTTACCCGAATCCCATTTCTCAGGGAAATCGAAATAAAAACCGTTTTAAGGAGTTTTCAACACTTATGGCTGCTCGAATGGCATCTTTTAACGATTCCGCAACGATTCTACCTTGTTACAATTTTTAGCTTTCTTACACAGAAAGGCATATTGAACGTTCAGTTGGGGCAACCATAAATTAAGGGTCCAAGACCTCACCTTATATATACCAATCGACTCAGCTCGACAAGTTACGAAGATGTCTGTGAATTTGTATGCAATTGAAATGGTCTTACAACCCTTTCTCCTATTCTGGGTTCGATTTTGAAGAATTTAGTTAAAAAGTGGATTTTTTTCTCCTGCAGGTCCTACTTAAACAACAACAAAAAAATATTGTCTAAAATTGTTCTATTCCTTAGTACATATCAAGCTTATAGCGGCTCCCAAAAAGGTAGCCAGCAATCGCTAAATTCATTACGGAAGCGATCGAAAATTTGACAAAATTTCATCAAACAGCCGAGTTTTGATCCCACGCCCTCTATCATGAAAGTCAAGGTGGCTAACCCCTTGACCACTAGTGAGCCAATGGTTGGAAAATCGCTCAAGAACAGCAATCAAGAATGGTTTCTAGCTAGAAAGATGCTTCCTCCGAGTGCTGTGATACGCACGTGGTAAAAGTACCCATTGAATATATGTCGAAAATCAACACTAACTTGATACAAGAATATAAAAAATTGTCAAAGATACAGCCGATTTAGTGAAGCATTTCCAAAATTTCCCTTTTTTACGGGAATAGCTGTATCTTTGTTTGCAGTCATTGTAAAGACTTCAAATTTTGCAGAGCGTTAGTTGAATAGTTGAATTAGACTGTGTGAAAAGTTCATGAAAAAATATTAACCGAGAGAGAAATGGCAACTTGTCAACGTTAGAAGTGGGTGCGCAGCTTCACGTGTTTCATTCTTTTTTGAACGCAACTGTATGTATATATGAAATAACTTAAAAATTATGAAGTACGATTAGAAACAGCAAAACTGACAAAAAAAACAAAGATTATGAACAAAACCAAAATAGTGTAAAATGCATCAAAAACATGAGAAAAACAACTATAAAAATTCTAAAAATTGTCGGAAATTGACTTAAAAAAACGTTAGGGGAGATGGGGGCATAATGGCCACCTTAAGGAAAACGCTTATTTAACCATAGAGAACAGCTGTAATATGTGAATTACATCATTGTTTCGTGTTCAGACAATCAAATAGTCTATTGCCTAATTGGATGAAACTTGAAAAGGTAGATAAAAACGTTTAAAAATGCATTTTAAAATTTTTTGCCGAAAGCTGAAAACCAGTCACTGTAGAGGCATAATGAGAAACCCCCCGAGGCAGTATGAGCACCATTAATGAAGGCATAATGAGCGTTTTCTGCCGGGGATTCTAGCAGCAAATTCGACTCGATGAAATCAACTGAGTAATAGAGCTACAGCTTGACTTGTATCGCCTGACGATTTGGCCTATTGGTAAGATGTCGGAGAGGTAATCAGTAGGCTCGAGTTCGATTCCTGGTCGAGGTGATTTTTTTTTCATTTATCATTCATGATCATGATTGCACTAAACGGTGAGGCGTAGATTCATCAAACAAAGCAATAACAAAATAATCTAGGTCTGTTTGTAGAATTCAAAGAATGAACACATGCTCATACATTATGTTTCTGGTGTTTTGTTTGACGGATGATGCTTTGATGCTATTAGCCGTATAATGTAACAATAAAAAAAATCAATCATGAATGGTATGTGCAAAAATAAATCCCCTCGAACAGGAATCGAACTCGAGTCTACTGATTACCTCTCCGACACCTTACCAATAGGCCAAATCGTCAGGCGAAACAAGCCAAGCTGTAGCTCTATTATTCAGTTGACTTCATCGAGTTGAATTCGCTGCTAGATTATACGGCAGAAAATGCTCATTATGCCTTCATTGATAGGGCTCTGTTCGCCTCTAGTGAACAAATTAAAGTATTAAAGCGTTTTAAAATTGATTAAAGTGAAAAATCGAAAATTTTATGATGTTGAAAATTGAGAAACAATGTGTAGATCATGTTGCAGTGCGTACATTTCAGATCAAGATGATTTAAAGGTCATAAAAGCTTATTTGGTGATGCTCAAAAAATATAATATTTTCGTCACTTGAGAACCTAGCTGGATATTATTTAATATTTCTGTAAAGATGAAAAGGATATTTCTTTTTCGGTGAAAAATTAATACTATGGGTAGTACGAAGCAAGTCCTTATGAAGCTTTGTTTAAGAAAATACGTACTTAAGTAGAAAAACGAAGTGCTCATTATGCCCTGGGTGCTCGTTATGCCCTCACCTCCCCTAATAGTTAAAAAAATAGTTATTTTGTAAAAATAAAAGAAAAACTTTTCAGAAAAAACCGTTCGATTTTGGCAACAATGACAATGTTCGGGCATGTTGCCAAAAACGAACGGGGTCTGGTATATATATGACATGGACATGACATAACGAGCACCGAGGCATAATGAGCACCGGGGCATAATGGGCATCGGGGCATAATGAGCACTGGGGCATAATGAGCATATAAACAATGGGGTATAATGAGCATATAAACAATGGGGCATAATGAGCATATAAACAACGGGGCATTATGAGCATATAAACAATGGGGTATAATGAGCATATAAACAATGGGGCATAATGAGCATATAAACAACGGGGCATTATGAGCATATAAACAATGGGGCATAATGAGCATATAAACAATGGGGCATAATGAGCATATAAACAACGGGGCATTATGAGCATATAAACAATGGGGTATAATGGGCATATAAACAATGGGGCATAATGAGCATATAAACAATGGGGTATAATGAGCATCGGGCATAATGAGCACTGGGGCATAATGAGCACTGGAGCATAATGGGCACTGGGGCATAATGAGCACTGTGCGTAACGAGCACCGGGGCATAACGAGCAACCGGGTTATAACGAGCACTTCTCTTTTATACAAAAGTATGCATTTACTTGAATAAATTTTTATGAAGAATACTTTTGTACTTCCCTATAGTATTAATTTTTCACATCTTTACAGAAATATTTAAACAAAAACATCTATGTTCTCAAGTGACGAAAAGTGTTTTCAAGCACCAGGAAACAAGCTTTTATGATCTTTGAATCATCTTGATCTATAATGTACGCACTGCAACATGCTATATACATTGTTTCTCAATTTTTACCATCATTAATTTTTTGGTTTTTCACTAAAATCAATTTTAAAACGCATTTTTACTTTAATTTGTTGACTCAGGGCGAACAGAGCCCAATTAATCGGGGCACGATGAGCGTTTTCTGCTGTATCATCTAGCAGTGAATTCAACTCGATGTAGCCAACTGAATGATAGAGCTACAGCATCACCGTAAACTGGTTTGACCTGACGGTTTGACCTATTGGTAAGATGTCGGAGAGGTAATCAGAAGTCTCGAGTTCGATTCCTGTTCGAGGAGATTTTTTTTCATTTATCATTCATGATCGATTATTTTGATTGTTGCATTATATGACTAGTAGCATCTTGGCGTGTGATGCAAAGCACCATAACATAATGTATGAGTGTGTGTGTGAATTGTTTGTATTCTACAAAATGTCACACATTATTGCTTCGTTTGGTGGATCTACGCCTCACCGTTTAGTGTAAAATGCATCGACCATGAATGGTAAATGAAAAAAAAATCACCTGGCATTTTTGTTCGAAACACGTGATCTCTCGCTGAATGCTGCCAATGCCTAACGTAAAAACATACCCAGACAAGTAAATATATTTGAAAAATATGTGTACAGGCTTTAGTAACAATAGCGAAAGTAACAGATCCCATGATCAAAAAACTTAACGACTGCATCGTCGCTAAAAACTTGTGCATGACAAACATTTCAACAAAATTGAAATAAAACAAAAAATGTTCAATCAATCAATAAATTCTGATTTTAAATTCATTCATTATATCAACATCAATAACGAAAGTACAGACTCCGTTTGTTTTTGGCACATGTGCCAAAATCGAACGGTTTTTAGAAACAACATTACCTTTTAGTTTTCGTTATAACATTATCAATATAATTTAGGCAAACTCCATACATACGTATAATTTAGACAAACTCCATACATACGTTTTTATGTTCAGAAATGGTGATAAAACGCAACAATGGAAACTAAAGTTTAAACAAAATTATAAAGTACTCAAAAATGACAATAAGAAGAAAAATTCAAAAAATGAAAAAAATCAAACAAAAGACTGGAAATGTCAAAAAACAACTAAAAATGACGAAGAATGACAAAAACAGCACATAAAGGTATGACAAATGAAAACAAAAATAGAAACAAAACAAAAAAAATTGCAAAATGCATCAAAAACATAATAAAAAAAAATCTACAAATGGTTGGAAAATGACTCAAAATAACGTTGTTGATAACAATAATAGTTATTTCTGTACCAATACATGAAAAGGATGTATCTCCATATATGGCAAATCGAGAAAAACGCGTTTGAAAAAAAATACAACCTTTTTTAAATCGCTAATTAAAAATCATTTGAAATGTTTGCATTTTATGAAAGACAAATGATTTTTAGGAGCGTCCCCTATATGTTAGAATAGAGGAATATAATTTTTCATGAAAAAACAACGTAGATAGAACCTAGCTCACGTAATATTTTGTCTAACCTGTTTATACTAAAGCAAAATACAATGAACTCTTTAATCAAAATAAAAACGATAAAATAACACAAGCCTCAAAACAGTCAGAGCCCCCAAATAAGAATATAGATATAAATTCACTCATTGAGCAAATAAAGAGCGAATTGATTAAACAGCTAGACTTAAAGAACCTAATGGAAAAGATTAAAATAATAAACAATAATCTTATAAAAGGAGTTAACTGTAAAGACACTATTGAAAGGGACATAATAATGATCAATGTGAGTAAAGATTTAAACACACTCATGAACCCTGATTATAAGTGTCCAGAAATAAACAACTCCAAACCGAATCAAGATACTATGAACATAGAATAATTTTAAGATCAAGTACAGAGTAGAAGCTTTCCTTTTGAAAAATCAAAAAAAAAAAAAAATAAATCAAAAATGTCTGCAAATCAGAAAGAACTAACAATATTGCAAAGTAACATAAACAGTATTAGACCATCTGACACTAGAGAGCTTCTCAAGCATATACTAGAGAAACACAATATTGATGTTGCAATATTATCAGAAATCTGGATAAAGTCAAATGAAAAGTATAAATTTCCAAAATATAAATTCATCACACACACCAGACCTACTGGTTATGGTGGGGTGGGAATTTTGATAGAAAATAATATTGCCTATGAAGAAATTAAAATAAACAACCTCAACCCTGTTGAAGTGGTAGCGATCAAAACACTAAACACGTTGCAACCAATCCTTATAATCTCAATCTATATACCCCCTTACCCAATTAACAATAGAGAAATCAAAACGCCGCTGACGAATCTTTTAAATTTCATTGAAAATGCAAACTGCGAAACAGTTTTAGCAGGTGATTTTAACGCCCATCACCCTTTATGGAATCCACAACACAAAGGTTGCCCTAGAGGCGAACTCTTAACACACCTTATTGAAAACACCAGCTTGGTATTGCTAAACGACGGTACTCCAACATTAATAAAACCCCCAAACACTACACCCTCAGTAATTGATTTAACTTTCACAACACCCATAACAGCCACAAAATCTATCTGGAATGTACTAGAAGAAGATATACTCAGTAATCACCGGGCGATAAAACTTACAATTTCGAGCATGACAAAAGCCCTTTCAAAAAAGAGAGAAATAATAAACAAAAAACAACTTATTGAAAAGCTTAACAATTTAAGACCTGATATGTTGAATTCCCCTGAAGATATCATTCCAATTTTCAACGAAAAGATGAGAGAAAGTACATACAATATAGAAGAGAATAGTAGGAAAATCCCAAAAAAATGGTGGACCCAGGAGATAGAAATATTGTTAGCTAATAAAAATAAGAAACTAAACACTTTTTTCAGAAAACAAAACGATAAAAATTATTTGGAATATAAAAAAGCTAGAGCACAACTTAAAAGACAGATAAGAGTGGAGAAAAGAAAGGCATGGAAAGAAACAATCGATAGCATTAACACAGAAATGAGTAATAAAGAATTATGGAACACAGTAAAAATAATAGGAGGAGGCAAACCAGCCAAAAATAACTCATGGCTATTAAATGATGAAACACTGTCTACAGAATTTATGAACCACAACTTCCCAGAAATAAACAACAATATTCAATATCAAACGAAGAACACAGAAAAAACCTTCAAAATAAGTTTCGAAGAATTTAAAGAAATTATAAAGCATAAAAAAGAACACTCGACCCCAGGGCCAGATAACATCTCCTTTTATATTCTCAAAAATATCAATTTGGAAATTCAACTAAGGATTATAGAGCTACTGAGTAAGGTCCTAAACACTGGTGAAATTCCAGAAAGTTGGAGAAACACGAAGATAATACCCATATTGAAACCCGACAAAGACCCTAATTCATTCAACTCTTACCGACCATTATCAATGGTATCGGTACTACTTAAATTAATAAATTTCGTAGTTAAAAACAATTTAGTTGAACATCTGATCAAAAACAAAATTATACCACAAACCTCTTTCGGTTTTAAGAAACACACATCAGCCATAAACTGCATAAACGCAGTGGTTTCAGGAATCAAAGAAACCAAACGAGACGGAGGTGTAATCATAGCCACATTCCTGGACCTAACAAAAGCATTTGACAATGTCAAAATAGAAACGCTTATTAAAATACTAGAGCAAGAAAACATCCCACAACATTTTATAAACTGGATTTACTACTATCTAAAACACAGAACAGCAATAATAACGCTAAGCAATGGTCAACAGATTATAAACAAGACCAACAAAGGTTTACCACAAGGATGCCCTTTGAGCCCGATCCTATTCAATATTTACACAAAGCAAATACACCAATTAACACAACAAGGAACAATCATACAATTTGCTGACGACTTTACTCTTTTGGTCAGATCCATAGATGCTACGACAGCAACCAGAATCACAAACAATTTATTAAATACCTTAGTCACAACTTTCAAAAGTATAAATTTAGAAATCAACCCATCTAAGACAGCTTCCATAATCTTTACCAACAAAATACCGCGAAACATAAATATTAAGATCGAAAACCAAACAGTCAAAATAGCCGATAGTCACAGATTCCTAGGGGTTATAATTGATCATAAACTCAATTACAAAGCACACATAAAAAACATCATTACAAGAATCAAACAAAAAAGTAACATCCTAAAAATGATCAGTAGGAAAAAAAGCGGGGCTCACCCGAAACAAATGATTCATATCACAAAAGCTATAATAAAAACAATAATTGATTATGGTATAACTATATATGCAGCAACAGCAAAGACGAATTTCCAAAAATTGGAACCACCTTTCTTAGCAGCATTGAGACTTTCAATGCGACATTTAAACTCGACCCCAAATCAAGTTGTGTTAGCACAATCAGGAGAGATACCATTAATTCAAAGAGCAGAATGGCTTGCACTAAAGGAAATAACAAAAACACTATACTACAAAAATAGCCCAATAATTAACAACTTAATAGAACTGATGTCAACTAACTCAACACCTAAACATATTTCTTTCTTGGAAAAAATAGCATCAGAAAACAATTTTCTTTTCACACAGCTAGGCCCCCAACATGAAGAAATAGATTGCAATAAATTAAAAGTAATAGACAGAATAACGGAAATAAGCAAAAAAGAAACATCAATCAATAAACAGAAAAACATAGTATTAGAATTAACAAACAATAAATACAGAAACCATTACAAAATATACACTGACGGTTCAATTATAAATACTAAAGTCGGATACGGATACTACGATCCGCAAGAGAAAATCTCGTACAGTGGGAGGCTTAAATCAGAGTACACAATTATGAACGCAGAATTAATAGCGATACAAGAAGCCATAAACTTTATCAAATCGAAGGGTGTTAACAAAGTAGTGATATTTACAGATTCACAAAGTGCTTGTTCCTTACTAAACAGAAAAAATACAGGAAACCATATAGCAGCTAGAATTAAATTCATAATCCAGAATAGTGACATTAACAATCTTATCATACAATGGATACCTGGACATACAGGGCTCATTGGTAACGAAAGAGCAGATTATGCTGCAAAACTAGGAACCACTCGATCATCCATTGAGCACTTCCACATCACAAAAGACGACCTTCTCATAACATTCAAACAGAATATTATCAAAGAATGGCAAAACACTTATAGCAACATCTCACAAGAAAAAGGTATTTTTCACTATAACCATACCCAAACTGTGAGCCTGAAACCATGGTTTGATAAAATAGAACTTAACACCCTAGACACGATAATAATAAACAGAATTAAAACCGGACATACAGCCACAAAGGATAGACTGGCAAGGTGGAACCTAATTGACTCCGACCTATGTGAATTTTGTGGAACCGTAGAAAACATCAATCACATACTATATGACTGCATCAACTTCAATCAACTAAGAACAAATTATGATATACTGGTCAACAAAAAAGATTTAATTGAAATACTTAGAAATAATAGCATATCAGAGTATAAGGATCTGTCTGACTTTTTGAGAAATACAAAGAGGAACATCTGAAGATACTTAATCAGTAAATGAACATGAAGTTAAATTAAATAAATAGTAAATGTTACTTAACTAATGAATTCACTAACCCCATGATATGGGAATAAACGGTCGAATTAAATAACACGCGAACTGTAAATAAAAACAAAACAGAAAAATCCACAAGACTTGGCATTTCTGGATCGATAGGTCTACAGCCAAAAGAAAGAGAGAAAAAAAAAAAAAAAAACCTGTTTATACATCCTTTGCTATTTTCTTATTTATAGCTTTAGTTTAAAGCTTGCGTTCATTTGCAAATATGTTTTTATGTTGAATAAAGTGTCAAATCTTTACCAACACATAAAAAGGATTTATCTCCATACATGGCGTATCGAGGAAAATGCGTTTGAAAAAAAATACAACCTATTTTAAATCGCTAATTAAAAATCACTTGGAATTTTTAGGTTAGTTATAAGCTCGCATTCATTTGCAACTATGTTTTTATGTTGAATAAAGAGTCAAATTGATTATTTTGAGTTTGTTTGCGGAGAAGTAGCGAAAAATTGTTCCGAAGCAAAGGGTGTCCATGTGATGCCAGTTCTAGTTTTAGAATGTTTATAGATCCTTTACTCAAATTGAGTTTTTAATGTAACGGAATATTATTTTCTCACAAGGTTTTAACCGTTGGTCTATCATGAGGTACTGAAAATGGTTTTTGGGCGTGTTGTCAAAATCGAACGGGGTCTGTATATAAATCTTAACAGCTGAAAACATGAATGTTAAGAATCTTAATAATTGTACGTTTTTTTTTAATTCGGGAGGTTTTAGAGAACCTTTAAAAATTACGGTAGCAAGTATAGTTTAGTTAGCTTCCAGCACCTTGAATGAGGATCGTAAAAGTAAAACCCTTCGAGACAACGGTTCCAACGAAAAAGAGCTTATCTGTACCAACACGTGAAAAGGATGTATCTCCATATATGGCGAATCGAGAAAAACGCGTTTGAAAAAAATACAACCTATTTTAAATCGCTAATTGAAAATCACTTGAAATTTTTACTTTTTATGAAAGACAAACGATTTTTAGAAGCATCTCCTACTTGTTTGAATAGAGGGATATCAATTTTCATGAAAAAACAACGCGCTATCGTAGATAGAACCTAGCTCACTTGATATTTTGTCTCCCTTGTTTATACACCCTTTGCTATTTTAACATTTCTAGCTTTAGTTTTAAGCTCGCATTCATTTGCAACTATGTTTTAAGTGAATAAAATGTTAAATCTTTATCAACACATAAAAAAAGGATTAATCTCCATGTATGGCGTATCGAGAAAAACGCGTTTGAAAAAAATACAACCTATTTTAAATCCCTAATTAAATATCACTTGACATTTTTGCTTTTTATGAAAGACAAACGATTTTTAGAAGCATTCTCTATGTGTTAGAATAGAGGAATATCAATTTGCATGAAAAAACAACGCTCTATCGTAAATAGAACCTTGCTCACGTAATATTTTGTCTAACCTGTTTATACACCCTTTGCTATTTTCTTATTTTTAGCTTTAGTTATAAGCTCGCATTCATTTGCAACTATGTTTTTATGTTGAATAAAGAGTCAAATTGATTATTTTGAGTTTGTTGGCGGAGTAGTAGCGAAAAATGGTTTCGGAGTAAAGGGTGTATATCCATGTAATGGCAGTTCTGGGTTAAGAATGTTTATAGATCCTTTACTCAAATTGAGTTTTTAATGTAACGGAATAACATTTTCTGAAAAGGGTTTTACCGTTAAGTAGTGCAAATGTTGGCCTATCAAGAGGTACTGAAAATGGTTTTTGTTTACTTTTGGAGATACATCCTTTTCACGTGTTGGTACAGTTATCTTATCTTTTTTCATTCACAAACTTACCGATAAAAACTGGCTCCATTATTAGAAATTCGCCTTTCAATTGTCACTACTGTAGAGAGAAACTTGATCAATCAATGCAAACCATCGGTATGTGACAAGTAGAATTGTATGAATGACGGGTCAAGCAACTCATTCATAAACGCATAATAGTCTATCTATGCTGGTGTTTTCGTCGATTTATGTTGATACTCGCGCATAGCTGTGTGAATCAGACACGGCGCACATTTTAATTCACAAATGCCGGGTGGTCAATACGCCGCCTCGTTTGCACATTGGTTTGTTTACAAACAGTTGCGCATGTCTGCGTTGTTTACATTCCGAAGAGACACCACCACATTTGAAGCTAAATACCGAGCTCACACACACTTCGAGTAAACTTGCAGAACAAGAAAAAAGAAATCCAACAAGTGGTCGCGTTCGTGTTTTGTCGATTTTCGTGCTCAAATTCGTTGATTCCTAGAAACCTTCACCATATTTTAGTAACGTGTCACTTAAATTTTCACTTAACACTAGTTTCGATCAGTTCTGATCACTATTTCGTACCGAATTTCGACTTTTTCGAGGAGTGATTCGCAAGACCGTCGTCGCACTGTCAAAAAGTAAAATTGTTAAGCAACTGTTACACTGGCCAATCCATTTGCGCAAGCTCACATTTGACATGCAGAGGGCTACGGAAGATGTAGTTCATGAGAATGTTTCAATACAAAAAAATGAAGATTCCTTGACCTAGAAAGCTTATTTATTCAAAATGTGATAAACCAAACCGAAGAAGAAAAAAAATAGAGAATAGGTATTTAAATTTTGCTATCGGTGTTAAATTATTACCATTAAGAAAATCTACCAAATCATCAGATGATCAGATTCTGTCAAAAGATAAACAAAAGAAATAGAAAAAAAACTTTAATTTTACATACAATTCAACCTAAAACAACAGAAAATGTTACTACGAATTTAGATTCAGAATCCAGATTTAGAATCCAGATTCAGAACTCAGATTCAGAATTCAGATTCAGAATTTAGATTCAGAATTCAAATTCAGAATTCAGATTCAAAATTCAGATTCAGAATTCAGATTAAGACTAAGAATTCCAAATTCTGATTCAGAGTTCTGTTTCAGAATTCAGATTCAGAATTCAGATTCAGAATTCAGATTCAGAATTCAGATTCAGATTCAGAATTCAGTAGGGTCTAACGCAGGCATGTCAAACTAAGGGTTTGCGGGCCGCATGCGGCCCGCGGCCTTGGTCGATGCGGCCCGCGGCCTTGGTCGATGCGGCCCGCGTAGCCCCATCTTAAATTGTCACAAAAAAAAACCACTGATTTTTATGCAAAATATTACTGCAAAAAACTAAAGTTAAATGTAACGTTTTCAACTTAATTAAAGTTCCAACATGTGCAAACCAGTTTCAGATACTATAAATTCTATTCGTTCCTGTGGCTTGAAGCATCGCCAATTTTCGACATTTTTGGAAGACATTAGACATGAATTAGATTGTGTTTCCTACTACGCAGAAGTACGCTGGCTTTCCTACTACGAGAGGAAATAATATTATTTTTGGAAATGAAAGGTGAACCTGTTGAACATTTTCAAGCAGAGCAGGGCAGGGTTCAGGATTTAGCATTTGCCGTTGATCTCACTGGCCACCTGCAAGATTTGAACTGAAAACTTCGAGGATAAGAAATGATGATGTGATGATGTAAAAAACATTCAAGCGAAGTTACGATTATGGATCAACGAAATTTTCAAAGAAAACCTTGTGCACTTCTCTAAGTGTCAAGAACTGAACAAATCAAATGAGGCTGCATCATTTGGTAAATACGTACTTCACCTAGAATCGTTGCTAGATGCATTCAAAAGCCGTTTTCGTGACTTTAATTCATACGAGCAAGAATTTTCGTTGTTTGTATCTCCATTTTCGTTTGCTCCTGAAAATGCTGCTGATAATTTGCAACTAGATTTGATAGAGCTGCAGTGCGATTCATTATTAAAAGCGAAATACATTGAAGTGGCTGTACCAAAATTTTAAAGCTATTTCAAGCAAATAGCTACGTTAAGTTACGAAAATTTGTTGTCAGAATTCTTGCTATGTTTGCAAAAACCTATCTATGTGAGCAGTTTTTTCCCTAATGAAAGCTACAAAAACTCCTCATCGTTCGAGATTATCTGATAACAATTTATCACCAATAATGAAAGTGTCAGTTAAAAATAAACTTCAACCTGATCGTACGTCTCGGTGGTCGAGTGGTTAGCGTGGTACGACGGTAATCGCTAGTCCACGGATGGCATGGGCTCGATTCCCATCTCGGTACTGGGTGTTTAATGTTAATCTTAAGTTGTCCATGTCATTTATTCAGTCTGTAAAGCCTAAATCGACCAAGACGGTGTATGTCTTTTTTCAATAAACTAGTAACTCAGAAAAGATGTCAAGCATCAGGAGAATAGATGTAAGGCATTATAATAAAAGAAAAAAAAGCTTTAATTAATATTTAACGCAAAATTTCTTTACAAGTTTACTTATAACTAGAGATGTACCGAATATTCGGTCGGCCGAATACCGCCAAAAAACCGTTAAGCCGAATATTCGGCTCACCGAATAGTTGAGCTAGGTATTCGGCCGAATAGGCCGAATATTATTTTTTTCAAATTTCTACAAGAACAGAGTTATCATATTTTTCTACTGATGTTGGATAATTTATAAAACATTCAAATGTAATATTGAAAACAGCTTCAAAATCATTAAAAACTTATAGTTTCAGTTAAACATTTTAGATGTAACCTTGTATTTTTCACTGTAGATAGCTTTATACTTTGATTATGGTTTATTCCTAATTTTCTTGATATATCCAGAATTGCCCATAAACCAAATAAAGAATACGAAAAAAGTTAAGTCTGACTGGGATTGCTACATATTTTTTTAAACTTTTTGTATTTTATTCAGATTTTTTGCTATATCAAATTAAAAAACCCAATGTCTCTTTTAAAATGTATTACAAAACGATTTTAAAGTAAATTTATTCGTTAGATATGATTTAATAACTGTTGTTATAATTCGATGAAATCTCTAAATTTCAAGTTATTTTATTCCTTTTTCCTCTTGTATGTTTGAGAATAATGCCTTGTTTCTGTTCAGATTTTCGTTTTTTTTGTTCAAGTTTTTAAAAAAATAGTTCAGACCTGGCCGTGAGTATACGTGTCGCAGAAAGTATTGTATGCTTAAGGTTAAAAATCATAGTTCTTATTGGCCACTATTTTGATGACATCTAGCAAAAAAATAGAAATTCATCTAATTTGATATAAAAATTTGAATCATATAATTTGATATAAAAAAAGCAATTTCAAATAGCTTGACACCTGTTTTGACATGCAACCCAACAGATTTCACTGCAACCCAATCTCTTTTGTGATAAACGTGCTAAGACAAGACAAGAAGCGACAAGTCATCTGATGTTCTTTCAGCTAATGGTGACATTTTGAAAATTAAAGAGACCTCTACTTAAAAAAGATTGATATATTTGGTTGGGAATAATCGACTAAAAACATGAGGGGCATTAAGATGGCAGAAATAGAACATTTCTATTAGAAACAGAAGTAGAAATAAAAGTATTTCTATTCAAAACTCAACAGGATATTCGACCGAATATTCGGCCGAATATTCGTTTTGCCGAATAGTTGAAAAGGTCAATATTCGGTATTCGGCCGTTCGCCGAATAACACTATTCGGTACATCTCTACTTATAACTATATTCCATTGTATTGTATCTAATCTCCGCGAAACTAATATGTTATGTTTTCTAACTGATTTTGGCTGCGGCCCTCTACGTCATAGAAAATTGTTAGTGCGGCCCGCACACTTAAACGAGTTTG
This sequence comes from Uranotaenia lowii, assembly GCF_029784155.1. NCBI lineage: Eukaryota > Metazoa > Arthropoda > Insecta > Diptera > Culicidae > Uranotaenia > Uranotaenia lowii. Next base: position 252,507,271 of record NC_073692.1, read on the forward strand.
ACATGCCTGGTCTAACGGGTAAAAAAACAACATTTTCACGATTTTTTCTAGAGCTATCGTTCGAACAAATGAATTCAAATTTTTTTGCATTATACAAAGCATTGTTAAAAGAACATTTAGTATTTTATTCGTAGAAAAATATTGAAAAATGAGAACAGAACACTGTTAGAAAACAGGATGAGCACAGAGCACTTTCGAGGATGCCTTTCAGAAAACAGGCTGAGCACAGAATCATCTGAAGTCAAAAAATCAGAGCAAAATATTTTTATTAGATGTTTTTTCTGGACCCCAACGTTTTTATTTAACTTTAAAAAAAAAATTATGAAATTTTTGTGGCTGTTTGAAGTAAAAACTACGATTTTTCAAGAAAAAACCGCCATTTTTTATCTGTAAAATCATCCCAAAGTAAAAAAAAAAAGAAAAACGTTGGGGTCTGGTATTTTAAATATGTTCCAAATTTGAAAAATATCGGATAGGTAGTTTTCAAATGACGATGTCCTCGGACTTTAAAAATGTGCTTTCGAGAAAAACGCGTTTGAAGTTTCTGCTCTTGCTTTCTTGCAGTATTAGATAGGAGGAGATAAAGGCCTATAATTTCTACAGTTTTGCTTCAATTGACTTAAAAATTTGACACAACATTCTTGAAATGTTTTACAATAAGAAAATAAAAAAATAAAAAAAATCGATTTTTTGAAAGTGTTAGACCCTAATCATGTTATCCAGTATAGGAAGGGAAGAATGACATCAAAATGTTAAATTCCCAGAAAAAAAAAAAAAAAAAAAAAAAGTTATCCAGTATGTTTATCCAGTAATTATCTTTTAAATAGAAACTGTATTTATCTTAAAACAAGAAAATTGCGCCCTAAAGTATGCAATGACTATAGGGTGGTGGTAGAGAAACTTATAGAGTTCACTTATTATACTTACAAAATGTGAAATGAGAACTAATTTGGCAAAAAATAGTCAACGGACCTTTTATCTTTCGATTTCGCTTGATTTTCGGCTAGGGTCAGGGCATTTATTCCTTTCGAAAAAAAATATTTCTTTCGTCCTGAAATGAGCTACACAATGTTAAAATAAGGAAACAAACTTTATTGGGAATGGTAACAAAATGTAATTCAGAACTGTTTTTTTTTACATGAACGGGGTTATATTATCAGTATCACACGTCGTGTAAAAATCTGAGTTGAGGTTTTGACTTTCCAAACTAACAGTAAGTGATTTGAATTGAAAAGCGAAATAAAAGTGTTTTTTTAAATCGGTTTTTTTTCTTAATAAGAGGCGATAAGCTCAAGAGTAGTATACCGAATTTATATTCTGATAGATTGTGATTGTTTCCTTCTTTGAAAAGTGGCTTAATGGAAGCGTGTGATTGTTCTGGGTTCACTATAGACAGGTAAATTATGTTTATTTATTCTTTTAAGTTTTTTAAAAGGTGGATTACTAAAGAGCCATGTTGCCTACACAGTCGAATGTATTCTGCTGTGTGGATTGGTAGTCGGTTTGGATCTAAGAGATCTCGACTGACTACGTCTTCTAGGTATAACTCATTCCTACTAATTGGTAACTGTCATAAATGGTGTTCCAGTGGTCGTATTGCTTGCGGATGTCGTAAAATTTTCATGTCTTTCGGGATGCTACTACAACTTGTAAAAATATTCCTGTGGGTGTATAACAAAATATCATCACGCTGCAATTGTAGTTTTTTTTTCTTGTTCATATATATTTATGTATATTCTAAAGCAGTAAATATACTTGCTATGCAATTTGATATGTGTGTTTGATATGTTTCGTTTAACTCACAAAGTGCATTTATACCGCCTATTTTAGCTTTTAGCAAATCAAAATACATTTTTTTAATCATTTTAATGATCAGTTGCACTGTTTTATATGTGTTTAATGAATATTTAAGTTACAATCAGCTTAAGGACTGACATCAAGAGATGAAATAGGGCGGACCGTAAAATGGGGAGCTTTGCTGACAGGACAGGGGTAGTTCAATGGGGGTGGTTTGAAAATTGTTTTGATTGTATCCGTAGATGAATGCACTATTATGTATAATTTTAACATTGCCAACAGTCTCAAAGACTGAGAATATCAAATTTGTTTTATATTAGATAAGGAAAAAAGTTGAACAAAAATAAGCTTGGCCAACGCTCCTCCATTCTACGGTGCACGACCGTTAGTGTGTCAAATTCTGACTAGTGTATTTTTCGATTGTAATGTTCACATGAATGATTATGTATTATTCATAAGATGATTGATAGATTTGTTTTACCAGTGCACAATATTTCTCAAAATAGTAGTCTCTCATAAGATATTGAATGTACCGCTATTTTAGTTCTCTTTCCTTCTTCGTGTATCGTTTTACAAGTCGCAACATTTTGATATAAACTGCTCTCTTCTCTGCTCTAAATTACTTAATGTAAAGGATGATGATGGAGCACTGTTGTAAAATACAGACACACCCTAAAATGTGAGTTTCCATAAATATAACCGTTTGTATCATAGGTTGATATGTTCATTTGTTTTATTTCCTAGGTTTAGGTACTCAACTCTGATTGAAGAAATTCAGTGAATAGGATCAAACCGATTAGTGAATGGGGGTGATGATTTAGTTATGAGACTCATTAAATACGTAGTTCGTTGCTAGTTGTTGATGATTGTGTGTTCTTATCAGATAGACCATAGAAGATCATCTAGTCCTAAAATTCTGCAAAAAAAGATTTTCGAAACGAAACCAAACGTAGTTGTGCCTTCCCTGTAGTTCAAGGCTTATTTTTTGGCGAGTTGCTATCAACTCTCTATGTTTCAACTATCGTGTAGTGATTTTTGATGAAGTAAATACTTGTTTAAATATATATATTATTTTTTCTGTATGCTCCCGACACAAGTCAAAAGCTAGTACGATTTGTGTTTCTTGCTTCCTTTTTTCACACAAACACTCTATTTTTGGACGTATTTGCTGATGAAGTTCAACTAAATGTGTGCAGATTCATTACATATCTAGTCTAGTCTTGTATGAATAATTGTCATTGGTGTCAATACTCTAATAGTAAATGCAATAATGTACCGAAAAATGATGCAAAGTGCAAAGGCAAAGCCGTGGTTGTTGGGATGAATAGTGTGTCAGTCTGTTTCCCTTAACCACGCCACTGGCTTTACGTTTTCTAAATTAGTCTATAACATGATCTGTTCAATAGTTGTAGCCATCATATGACGAGCCAAGATAGGAATAAAACTGCGGTTGAAGAGGAACTGAATAATAGAATGGCGAGTATGGCTCTGGTGCCACTCAATCGAGGAATCCGGTGTTGACAAGCTTTTCAAGGAAAAATTTCACGTCGCCCAACTCCGAGTCTTTTATACCGATCGATTTCAGCATTCCCAAATCGCCATTCTCGACAGCCATGAATACGGATCTCAAGTGCTCCAAGTCAGATCTGCCCAAACAAAAACAATTCTCATTAGCTACAACCACCCAAAACAAAATAGACACCAGAAAAAACTCCTAACGCACCTCATCAAATGTAGTGCTGCTCCAAAGTCTTCGATGGTTTGCGATTCACTGAGTGCGATTGCAACCTTCTCCACGCCTCCCAGTGGGTCCAGGGCATCTCGCGCTTTGCTCCCAAACAGCTTCTCCAGATAGTTGGGTCCGTGGGATGCCAACAGACTCTGCAGGAAGGATGCTGTCTCCTCCACGGGTGGTCTTTTGGCTGGTCGAAAGATATAAAAATGTATTCAAGTTCACTTTACAATAAAGGTGCAACGACTATTACCTGCGGTACAGAGTCTCATGTCTTCGTCGTACCCGTCCGAGCAATCCGGAGCACCGTCGCAAAGGTACTGGATGGAAATGCAGTTTCCATCCCCCGGACATTTGAACGGTTCATAGGGATGGCACGCATCTAGATGGAATTCAAGAGGGAGAGAAAAGAGTAATCAATATTATGAAATTTAATAAAAATTTTAGAAACGTCGCCGGTAAACTAGCAACAAAACACAGACTTCCGACACTCTAGTACCGTAAAACGGGGTAACTTTGATCACCGGGGTAAATTTGACCAACAATAAACTTTTCCACATTATCACCAATAACTCAGTCTATAGTTTGAATTTTTGGAAACTGTTTTCTACATTTGAAAGCCTATTAATTGAGTATCAAAAAGACAAAATTTTGTTTGTATTTGAAATTTTTTCTGTAAGTAAAAATCTTATTCAAAAATCTTACAATATCTATTTTTTCCAAGGCTCACAAAAAACTGCTCTCCTGATGATTCCAGAAAGCATTTAGAAGCAAACGGGTTGTTTAATGTGAAAGAACAACATTTTTTTTGGATATGAACAGTTTTTTTTGCTATTTTTATAGTCATTTAATGATAAATTTTTGATATTTAAAAAATAAGGACATTTTCCAAGAGTAAGCCCCTATCAAAAAAATGGATAGGAACCCTATCAAATCGTTGACTTTGAAGAAAAAATGAAAATGGAAATAGTGGAAGGGCCTAGGGGTATGTGTGAAGGTAAAATTACATTTGTATTTTGATGCTCAAACTATTCAGCAATTATTATAATTTTTGACCCTAAATGTGGGCAGCTTACAGTTATTTTTTCGATTATAAATATTTTTAATTAAAACGTTAAAAATCAAGGTTAAATTGATAAATTAGCATATGTAAATATTATGAAGGTGTTTTGTATCCTTTATGATCAAGAAAACTCGTTAAAACCGTGAGAAAAGAGGCTGATCAATGTCACCCCAAAGCATCATATTATGAATAGAGACGAAAACGATTTTTAAATAAAATTTAAAGTAGTCAAATAAATTTCTGCATCCATGTTTTACGTTCATAGTAGTCCAGTACTGTTTTAAAAAATATAAAATATGCCACATTCCCCTTAACAGAAGAAATAATCGAAATATATTGAAAAAAGTGATCAATATTACCTCGGATTACGGCAATTCATATTTCTTCGTCGGAAGAAGGAAGTCCGGGAATTTAGTGCTGGTACGCTAATATGTGTTTCTAGCAAGTGTTTTAATTTGACGGAAATTGATGAGGTTATTTTTGCATGGACGTATGAATTGAACACTTAACGGTTTCCAGATAACTTCTTTTTTGTCAGTCATTCCAATACGAGTATTTAAGGGGACCCTACCCCTAACGGGTATAAAAAAACACCATTTTCTCGATTTTTTTCTAGAGCTACCGTTCAAACAAATGTATTCAAATTTTTTGCATTATACAAAGCATTGTTAAAAGAACATTAAGTAATTTTTTCGTAGAAAAATATTGAGAAATGAGCCGGTGACGGAGCATTTTCGAGGATGCTTTTTAGAAAACAAGATTTGCGGTGGACACTGTATCTCAGCACAGAATCATCTGAAGTCAAAAAATCAGAGCAAAATATTATTAATAGATGTTTTTCTGGACCCCAACGTTTTTATTTAACTTAAAAATATTTTTATGAAATTTTTGTGGCTGTTTGAAGTAAAAACTACGATTTTTCACTTAAAAATCCGCCATTTTTCACCTCTAAAAACTTCCCAAAGTAAAAAAATCAAAAAAGAAAAACGTTGGGGTCTGGTATTTTATATGTAGAAAATATGTTCCAAATTTGAAAAGAATCGGATAAGTAGTTTTCAAATGACGATGTCCACGGACTTTAAAAATGTGCTTTCGAGAAAAACGCGTTTGAAGTTTCTGCTCTTGCTTTCTTGCAGTATTAGATAGGAGGAGATAATGGCATATATAAGCTTGCCAGATTGCCCGGTTTTATCCGGGTTTGCCCGGATATTTGATGCAAAGTTTCGATAAAGTCCGGTCCGGCCCGGTTGCCCGGATATCGTGAAAAAAGTCCGGATATTGCCCGGATTTTTTCACAATTTTCACAAAGAAACCAAAAATAATCAAAGTTTTTGAGTAAGTTTCAGCAAAATCGATTAACGGTATGGAAATTTTCAACGGTTGTTTCAAATAATTTCGCTGATTTACTTTTATAAACCTTTTATGATTTAAGTGTTCCAAAAAGTTTTTGGAAGTCTGCAATTACATTAATAAAATATTAATTTCATTTTTTTGCATTTTTTCTTTGCTTTTATGTATAATTACACCTTAATTTTTCCCGGTTTTTGGATTTGAAAAATTGAAATCCATGCCCGGATTTTGCCAGGTTTTTTTTGAAAAAATGCCCGGAATTGCTAGGCCCGGATGGGAGTTGAAAAAATACTGGCAACCTTAGGCATATAACTTCTACAGTTTTGCTTCAATTGACTTGAAAATTTGACACAACATTCTTGAAATGTTTTACAATAAGAAAATAAAAAAATAAAAAAATCGATTTTTTGAAAGTGTTAGACCCTACCCCCCCCCTTAAAGAAAAAAAATACAGCTAACAGCTTTACAGCTCTCTGTTTCATAGGAATCAGAAACTAATAAGTCGGAATAACGGAAGGATTTTTTACCCCAGAATGTCGGCAGCTGTGTCTGGATCTCCGGGTGATGCAAAACTTCGTTTAAAAAGAAAAAACTTTCGTATTTTGAACTCTAACAGGATGATAAATTGTTTCTGTGAATTAAATCGCAAATTCGGTCAAATTCTGCGATCGTTTATCGAAACCAATAAATGTTGTGTAGAAGTTAGCGACCTCTGAATCGAAGTGCTAATTGCTGAACGCTAACTGAACATTGAAAAGAAGATAAGCAACACACAAGTTTTTCAAACACAATGTTGATTCGAAAAGTGGTGCTATACAATGGGATGACTCGGGACTGCCCAAATAATCTTTATTAATCCAATAAAACATAATGAAAACAATCTTTCAATTTTCCATCTTTTCCATCAATTATCAAAAAGCTTTTCGTTCAGCATGTTCTATTGTCTTGTCAAATCCTAGTTTCCAGCTTCTCATCCATGCTCAAGCTATGCTTCAAGGTGCTTCAAGGTTGTGGCTAAAGCAAAGATTCTATTTCAGTCAAAATTAAGCTCTTTTATCATCTAATTTTTTAATGACTGATCGGATATAAGCTTTTATTCGAAATGATGATCCATTCTGTCTATGGTTAAATCGACACCTAAAATATTTATCATTCTTTATTTAGCGGAACTAAAACTTAGCGAAACTTTTTTATCCTCCAGATCACCAAAAATTTAACGAAAATTAATACGATTAGCGTTTTTTTGCCAGACACGGCAATATACACTAGTAACCTCTTTTATGCTCAGCAGAAAAATGAACAATCTTAAGCTATGCAAGTTTCTAACTCATACATATTCATGAAAGTGTTTTTTTTTTCTAATCGTCCTAACCCCTGGATTTATGCTGCTTTTCCTTGAGCATGGATGTCGGAAAAGATGAACAAAATATGAACATCTGCTCAACTTGAAACCTCCCATTTTAATAGATGGAACAGATAGAATGTGTATATCTTTCCAAAATTCGATAACTGTAGGGGAGAATCAGGATACTTGATCCCTGGGGATACTTAATTCTATATCTCGAAACTGGAATGCCTTAGAAAGATCAAATGTTTAAGAAAAATGTGCCAAATGAAGCAAAACAACATTGCTATGAGCTCGAAAAAATTTAACAAAACATTTCTTTGAGTAATTGAACTTTGTTTGAAAAATTTCACAAAATGAGACTTGAAGATCTTTTTTCATCACTTCAAAATGTCCCTTACATGGAAAAAAATATAACATAAATATTTATTCCAATATATCAATTGTTCGAGTGTAATATGAACTTTAAAATACCATATTTTCAAGGCAATGGAAAACTCTCAACTTTTTTTAAGAAAATGTTTTCTAAAATGTTGATAATGGGTCCAATTGATCCCTAGAGTAAAAACGGTATATTCTTCTTCTGAATGGATCGTGATCACTGCAGATTACGAAATTACTAATATTCATCCAATATCTAATATTTATCTAACAATTGTCTGAAGAAAAGGGCTAAAATAATTGTTTTCTCTTAATTATAGAAAATAGCGCCTTTAAGTATGCGTTGTGACAAAGTTATAAAATTTTCTTCTTCTGACAGTTATAAATTGTGAAATGAGAGCAAACATGACCAAAATAGTCAATTGGCATTCTATTATTGGCATATTTTAAAGTCATTTTTGGTTAAATTTATCAAACAAATTGCAATAGCTCATAATTTTTTTTTTTAAGTTTTTCTAGATAAATAGGTTTGTTGTTTTGTTCTGAGCTGAAAATTTTCTATTTGGAAATTTAAATAAATTTATAGTTTTTACTCAAGAAACAAGTGCAAGAAAGTTCTTTAAGTGGACAACCGGAAGTGTATGTGTGTGAGTTTGAAGGAGGTCCATAGTTTTCGGCTTTGTTTGGCGTTTTCCCTGGTCAACTGGACAATTTCGAGAAATTTTGAAAGGCTTTCTACAACGATTTTATTCCTGGAATATCTACACGGGAAAAAATAATTGTTTGCAGAAAACCGAAGCTAAGTATTTTTAATTTATAGCTCATTTTTCATAATCTGGAGAAAGATATTTTGCGATGGATTGCAATGCAAACTGAGTGCGTTAATTCGGTTATAACTTTGAGATCTTAAATCATTCAATCATCAGGTACTTTAACAAGATTAAAGCTCAAAACTATGTTTAGATTAAAAAAAAAAAAAGAATGCTGATGTCAAAAGAAGGTATATATTTATTTCATTACATTGAACTTTAATGTGAAAGTCGATGATGTATCTAGATCCAAATTGTTATTTCCATACTTTTCTGATGTTTTTTTTTCTTTTTTTTTTTTTTTTTTTTCAATAAACAGTGATAACTTGTTAAGTTTGTGCCAAATTTTAATAAGTTTGCAGTTCAAATCGTAAGGTATTTCTCTAGAAAGAGTTATTTTTATTTATTGAAGACATTTCCACTTTTCACATATTTTCGCGGGGTGTTTATATTTCTGTAAATCAGCTTTCTAGGACGAAGAACTATGTCATCAGAGCATCAAGCGTCTGCACATAACGACCGTAGAATGTGAAATCAAGAAACTGATAGAGAACAAGCGCCAAACTTAGGAAGTTTCGGGTGAGATCTATCCTATTTTTCTTATTTTAACTGTATACATCAAACATTGCACTTTATAACCTAACCTTCATAATCATAAGAAGCGTTTGGCAGGGATCTCCACGCTTCATCCCTCCCTTGTTCCTGTATCTTTTGCGTTTTCATCACATGGTTGGCCTGGCCGTAGTGGTATCTGCAATGCATGTTCTATGTATCAGATACCATGTTGAAAAGAAAAATGTGAAACGCAAGTTTTTCATTTTCCAGGATGCATACAAGTTTTGGCCATGTTGGTGTTAGAAGAAGAAGAAGAAGAAGAAGATAAATAGGTTTGTTGTTTTGTTCTATTTGGTAATTTTTTCTAGAACATTTGATCTACAGTACCGTTCATAATTGTATAGAAATTGGAAGCACGCGCACTGTTACTTTGACTTTGAACTTCCATAACTTTTTACTTTGATGATATTTTTCGATCAATTTTTTTGCGTCAGATAGATCAACTATCACACTATTATATCACAAAATTTGAGCTTTCTGGAGTTTGTGTGACCTGAGAAACAGTAACTCTACGAAAATCGGACTTTTTGGACTTCTCTCATTCAAACTGCAGTATCTCTGAAACTACGCAACATTTTTTATTGAAATTTTGCAGAGTGATTGTTGAAATATAAAGCTAGCATGTCTGAGTAATCAGCAAATATCCCTTAAGTATCCTCATTCTCCTCTTTAATGTGTTCTAAATGCGTGTTTTGCTTTTTTTTTCTTATTTCCAGTTAGCAATAAACATTTCATATCCTCAATCAAATCTTGATGAATTGCCCAGATCTTTCTAGGGTAAAGTAACAATCTGGATTCAGAGCTAAGGTAAAACCCCCAAAATCCCATTCCAGGCCATCAATTCTTCACACTTTTTCAAAAGCTTCCTGCTTGTAGAAAGGTATTCAGTCCAAATTACCATTTCCAAATTCTATAATAAGATTATTATTTTAAGGATATGAAAAAATAATATTTAAAACAAGAAACCATTAGAGATTTTGCTTCTGGCAGCGCTGGTTTTTGATCGACCGTCTTGTTTTATTGTCCCGCAGTTTTATTGAAATATTTACTAGAAATACGTATTTTTTAATCTGTGATGAGTTTAAGTGGCGTAATTTAGTGTTCAGTGTGCAAAACCGTACTATGATTTTCTACTTTAAATTGTCCTAAATGTGTTAAAATTGAGTTTTCCTTTGTGCCGTAACACGTAAAAAAAAACATACCCCAAGCATTCGTGTAGTGAGCTGTGTATTGAAAGTCACTCCTCTAGGTTGGTGAGTAAAGTGAACTTTCTTTCTTATTACTTTTCACAACTAACATTCTCAAGAGTATATTGCACAGCAACAAATCGTTGACCAAGCATATATCTCAACCGTATCTGCATGCGTCCACCGTTTGTCGGTCTATCTGAGTAAAAAAAACTGCCGCTGTTCAACTTCTTGTGGTTCTATCATTTGCTCAGCTGTTAGTAAATCTCGTCGCTGAGCGGTGTAGTATTTGGCCAACCTCGGGGCACTTGCAAGTAGTGCGAAAGTGTGTGTCTCTGTTATTAGCGCACTTCAAAGGGTTGTGTTTCTTACACTTGCTAGCTTGTTAGTCAATCTCGATCGCTAGCGGTGAAGATTAGGCAAACGCAGCCAGCGCACATGAGTAGGTACGAAAGTATTGTTGCTTCCGTCAGTAGCACACATTGTTGGAACTAGCGTGTGCTGGTTTTAATGGTGACTCGTCACTTGTATTCTTGATAGTCGTACACAGTGCAACATAAACTTGAAAATTGTTCTTTTTGGAAAGCAATGATTTTTCTTTTGTTTTAAAATTAGATTTTTATTAGATTTTTTTTTTTGTGCGTTTAATATTATGTAATCAATTTTTTTTTTTATTTCAAGCGCTTTAAATTACATTATCTTTAATTTCGTACACACACATTATTTAGGTTTGTCTTTGTCCTTAAAATTTAATTTGAGTTGCGATTTTGACATTGAACCCTTTTAAATAACGCTTTTAATTAAATAGTTCTCATCTCCGTACATACATATAATTTAAGATAGCTTAGGGTTTTTTTAATTAAATTTTTGTTCCTCTTTTCATAACAGTCTTTCCTTTTTAATATTTATTGTGTTGTTTTCTTAAATAATCCTAGTTTTAGTTGTGCATTTATTAAAAATAAATTTATAAGTCTCTTATTTCTTAATTTTAATAATTTCTAGCTTTAGTTGTGCGTTTCATCAAACGAGTTAGTTCCTTTTAGCTTTTAATCGTTGTATTATGGCGATGGCGAACATGGAATGTGATGACGAAGTTATCTGTATAGAGTGTAATAATACTGAAAATAATCTTGATAAAATACTTACTTGTGCATATTGTTTCAAGAGCGTTCATCTTCGGTGCAAAAATTTGATTGGCAGTGCAGCTCGCAAAATGAAAGCGCAGCAATACTTTTGCGATGCCAACTGTGCATGTATTTACGCCAAAATAATAAGTTTACGGAAAGATCATGAAACTATTATCGAAAATATCCATACTAAAATTGAAACGACCGTTTATAATGTGGTTTCACATGAATTGACCTCAATCAAAACAGATATGAGATCAGTTACTACTGCGATAGAGGCTTCGCAGGAATTTTTGTCCACGAAATTCGATGAAATTCAGACTGATTTCAAAGACATAAAACTCCGAAACGATGCTCTTGAAAAAGAAGTAACTGACCTCAAATCTAAGCATTCAAATCTTTCTAATCAGGTCCTTAAATTAGAAGTAAACCTCGACCGATTTAACCGGGAAGCTGTTTCTAAAAACCTCATGATCTTCGGAATGCCATACAAAAATGGAGAAAATACACAAGAACTTGTACGCAAAACATGTGGCACTTTTGGCTACGAGCTTAAAACTGAGTCCATTTTAAACGCTGTTAGGTTAATATCCTCGAACAAACCCAATGAAAAGTGTCCACCGATCAAAGTTTTATTAAAAGATACAGTCATAAAAGAAGAAATTTTTAGTAAAAAAAAAAATTTTTGGGAAACTTGCCTCTTCTTCAATAGATCCTTTATTAGTAGTTGATGGTAAAGCGCTTAACGTCACAATAAGGGATGAATTGACGCCCTTATCTATGGAAATTCTAACTGAATTGCGCGAATATCAAGATTTAATTGGAGCCAAATACATCTGGCCCGGAAGAAATGGTGCCATTCTGGTCAAACAAACAGAAAATTCAAAACCTGATATAATTAAAACTAAACTCGAAATGAATCGTTATATGAGCATGCATGTCACTCAGCAAGGAAATAACACATCTACGATTCCAAATGAAAGTCCTTCACCCAAACGAAAAAGGAACAATGCTGATCCACGATCAAAATAAGATCTTAAATCTACAACTGTTTGAAACTTTTATATATTTTATTCAATGGATAGTTTAATTAATAGATACCACGAAAATGTAGAAGATTTTAATTTAAGTAGTTTTAATAATGATTCAAGATCCTTTAGAATTTTGCAATGGAATGTACGTAGTATGAATAATTTAGATAAATTTGATTGCATATTACAAACTATTGATCATTTTAATGTTTGTATCGATGTTATTGTTATTTGTGAAACTTGGCTTGGTAAAGATAACTGTTGTATTTACAACATTCCGGGATATACATCTATTTTCTCTTGCCGTGATCAACCATATGGAGGCCTAGCTATGTATATAAAAACAAATTTGAATTTTAAAACTACTGAAAATATAACTTTTGATGGCTTTCACCGAATAAGTGGTCGAAATCTGTACAAGTGGTCAAGTAATTTGTGTTCATGGCGTATATAGACCCCCTGCATTTTCGTTTAACAAGTTTTGTGATCAAATTGAATCTCTTCTAACGTCTGTTGCTGATAATCACTCCTGCTTTATTGTAGGTGATTTAAACGTTCCTGTGAATCTGGTTAATTTGAATACCGTAGCAAAATATAGATCTATCTTAGAATCTTTTGGATACGCTTGTACAAACACATTTCCTACTAGGCCAACAACTCGGAATATTCTAGATCACGTAATATCGAAGCAAATTGACTTAGATCGATTGAAAAATGATACAATCTTTTCTGATGTTAGTGACCATCTACAAATACTCACGTCCTTCAATTTATTAGGTGATAAAAATGTAACAATTCTAAGAAAAGAGATAGTTGACTACGCTAAACTAAACAGCTTATTTGTGAATTATTTAAACAGTATTCAACTACCAGAAAGTGTTGATGAAGGCCTACAAGAAATCACATCAACTTACAATCGCTTTGTGAAAGTTTCTACTCGTACACTTAATAAAAGGGTAAAACTTAAAGGTAATTGCTGTCCGTGGATGACATTTGACCTGTGGACACTCATCAAAATAAAAGATAATTATTTAAAACGATCAAAAAAGCATCCTAATGATAACAATTTGAAAGAGATGTTAATTCATTTAAATAAAAAAGTGAGTGCAAAAAAACAAGAATGTAAAAGGCTCTATTACGAGCGCTTATTAAATAATTCTCCGCATTCTAAGCTCTGGAAAAACATAAATACGCTCTTAGGTAAATCTAAAACGACTTCCTCAATCAACCTTTCAGATGAAAGAGGTGTTATAACCAATAGTACACAGATTTGTGAGAAATTTAACAAACATTTTTCCACAATTGGAAAGAACCTGGCTAAAGAGATTCCAATAGACACTGAAAATGATCATTTGTCTCATATCGCACAGGTAGAAAATACAATCTTCTTACGACCCGCTAATGTAAACGAGGTTCGATTAGTTATTTTTTCACTTAAAAATAAAAAGGGTCATGGACCAGATGGCTTCCCTGTTAATGTCCTAAAAAACAACCATGAAACATTCTCGTACATACTCACACAATATTTTAACCAAATATTAGAGTCAGGAGTTTTCCCGAACTGTCTAAAAATTGCGAAAGTTATCCCTGTTTTTAAGGCTGGCGATTCGCTTGACGTCAATAACTATCGTCCTATCTCGACCTTAAGCGTTTTTAGTAAAGTGTTCGAGAAGCTTCTTGTTAATAGGATTGTAGACTTTCTAAATCAGAACAATATACTCTATAAACTGCAATATGGATTTAGATCAGGCTCGAGCACTCAAATTGCCATCTCAGAATTAGTGGAATCTATCATATGTAAAATAGAGTCAAAAAATGTTGTTGGGGCATTGTTTCTGGATCTCAAAAAAGCTTTCGACACTCTAAATCATGACATATTATTGTCCAAATTGCATAAATACGGGATAAGAGGAACAGCAAATAATATCCTTCGTAGCTACTTAGAAGATCGCAAGCAGTTTGTGGCTATTGAAAATACAAGAAGCGAATTAAGAAATATTGATATCGGTGTACCACAAGGGAGTAATATCGGGCCATTACTTTTCCTCTTATATGTAAATGATTTATGTAACCTTCAACTTAAAGGCACAGCACGTTTATTTGCCGATGATACAGCAATTTTTTATTCAGAAACTTCACCTGATATTATAATTCAGCACATTGAAGACGACCTAAAACTGCTTTCAAAATATTTCAATTCAAACCTACTTTCACTTAATTATACAAAAACCAAATACATGTTGTTTCGTTCTTCACATAAAAAACTGCCTCGTACTAATGACCCAGCTATGAATGGTAATACGATTGAGAGAGTTAGTTGTTTCAAATACTTAGGAATTTACTTAGATGAAACTCTTTCATGGAATCGTCAAATTGAACACCTGGAAAAAAAAATTACTCCTCTTTGCAGTGTTCTTTGGAAACTGAGAAATTTTGTTCCCCAACATGTTCTCTTTAAATTTTATTTTGCGTTTATTCACTCTCATTTGAACTACCTTGTTATGATATGGGGAAGAGCTTCTTTGTCTCACTTACAGAAACTTCAAACGCTCCAGAATAGATGCTTGAAAAACATCTTAAAACTCCCTTTGTTATTCCCTACCTTTCAGCTATACTCTTTAAGAACGCATAACGTTCTTCCAATATCTGAACTCTGTGATTTGCAAACTGTTATATATATCTATGATAATCTACACTCAACTGAAAATATTCAAAACCTCCATTTTACTACGAGGTTGCGAACTCATAACACTCGCCAGTCAGATTTCTTGCAACGAAGCCGATCCACAACATCATTAGGGCAAAAAAGAATTTCGTTTATTGGACCTACTAAATACAACACCTTACCAACTGATATTAAAAACATAACCAATCGTTCCATGTTCAAAACCAAAGTGATACAGCTTTTGAAAGAAAAATTGAACCATTAAAACAGTCGATCATCAACCAGTCTTTGTTTTGCTTACCTTTTGCATATTTGTAGCGTTAATTTCTAATATTATTATTCTTTAAAAAATTGTAGTTTGTATTTTTATCTTATTAAATTATTGAACATAACTTGATAAAATTAGTAAATATAATTAGTGTAATAGTAAATATAGTATAATGAATCTCTTCAAAGGAAATTATTTTCCATTGAGATTCATATTGTTGTCAATTTAGTTAAATAATACATTTCCTCGCACGACATTAAACAATTTTGTGTTCTCAGCATGATTAAAATTTGCTCGCGTTAACTTTTATTATTCATTGCTGCCAGACATGCTGAGAACAGTAGCGTCCATTACCAGGGGGCTCAATTGAGCCTTTTGGTGTGGGGGAGTGTGGTGGGCCGCTACAAAAAAAAAAAAAAAAAAAATTACAAAGATTTTATTTGACATTCGAATTCTACGCTGAATTCAAATATAAGAAAGTTTTCAAAGTTCAAAATAATATTCATTTTAAGATTCAGCTCGTAGTCGATTTTCACACCCAAGATGAACAAAAAATATCAGTTTGTCAGCAATTCCAATCGCCGTGGAGACTCATAATTTCGATTGTTGTTTAAAAATTAAAAAATCTTAATATTTCAGTCAGTTTGTAAACACAATTCAGCTATAAATCTCAAACAAAAAAAGTAATAATCTTAATTTATTTTGACTGTTTTATTTTGGCAAAATCTAAACCTGACTGAAACAAATAATTCGCAATATTTTAAATAAAAAATAATGAAACACTTCATAGATAAAGATCCGTAATCTATTTTTCTGGGTCGTTTGGCAACATTATTCGTATTGAAAATTCTTCAAATCAAAGTGAAGAATAGCTCAAAATACTTTCTGTAGATTTCCATACATTTTTGCAGTAGATTCGCGAGTAGGCCTTGGCTGAGTGTGGTCGCGTTTATTTTCTAGACGTTGTTTTTTTTTTGTTTGCGTGTTTTTGTGAAGAGGAAATTTATTGATTGAGTGAGACAAATAATCGAATTTGAAAGTTCAGGAAAAGAATAACGTCAAAGTGTAACAGAAAATTCCAGCATAAAATAAGAAATCGATCAGTTCTTGTGAGCGTTTTGTTTTTGTTTCTGGAGTGTAGTCGCCGCCTTTTCACAAGGAGTAAAATTTTGATTTCCAGTTGTTTTCAACGAAATATAGTGAAATGGTGCACCGAAACACAACTGTCACGAAGCGTAGTATTTTCTACGTATTTTAAAAATTGTTATTTTCAAAATGAATTAAAATTTTGTTTCCGGAGATTTTCATCCAGTTGGATGAATGAATAAATATTAAATAGTTTAACTCAATTATTGGGGATTTGTGAGAGGATTGGACAGGCCATCAAGCGATTGGAAAACTGATATAGAATGAAGCCAGCCGGAGTATCTCGGCACATTTGGAATCATGAGTAGGTTATTTAGGTATCGTAAAACGGGGTAACTTTGACCATCAAAAAATTTTCCCACATTATCATCAATAATTTAGTCTTTAGTTTGAATTTTTGAAAACTTTTTTTTACGTTTGAAAGCCTATTGTATCAAATAGGCAAAATTTGATTTGTATTTGAAATTACTTTCTGTTAGTAAAAGTGCAATTTCAAAATCTTTAAATATCTAATTTTTCCAAAGCTCGCCAACAAACAGCTCTCCTGATGATATAAAAAAGTATTTGAGAGCAAACGGGTTGTTAAATGTGAAAGAACAACTTTTATTCTTTGTATATGTACAG
Organism: Uranotaenia lowii; assembly: GCF_029784155.1. Classification (NCBI taxonomy): domain Eukaryota; kingdom Metazoa; phylum Arthropoda; class Insecta; order Diptera; family Culicidae; genus Uranotaenia; species Uranotaenia lowii. The sequence continues at coordinate 252,524,411 of NC_073692.1, forward strand.
TTATAGTGCTTTTTTTATAGTCATTTAATGAGAAATTTTTTGATATTTAAAATGCAAGAACATTTTCCAAGGGTAAGCCCTTATTGGACCAATGGATAGGAATCCTATCAAATGATTAACTTTGAAGAAAAAATATAAAATAGAAATAGTAGGAGGGCCTGGAGGAATGTGTGAAGGTAAAATTTCATTTGTATTTTGAAGCTAAAACTATTTAGCAAGTATAATAATTTTTGCCCTAGATGTATGCAGCATCAGTGTTTTTTTTGTTAGAAAAGTTTTTAGAAGAAAACGTTTAAAAGCAAGGTAAAATTGATAAATTAGAATTTGTAAACAATTATGAAGGTGTTTTGTATCCTTTATGATCAATAAATCTCGTTCAAACCGTAAAAATGGAGACTGATCAATGTAACCCCAAAGTATCAATTCCTGACCAGCGAAGAAATGGATTTTTAAATCAAATTCAAAGTAGTCCAATAAATTTCTGCAACCATGTTTTACGTTCATAGGAGTCCTGTACTGATTTAAAAAATATGAAACATGCCACATTCCCCTTAATAGGAAAAATAATCGAAAAATATTGAAAAAAGTGATCAATGTTACCCCGGATTACGGTACCTCTCTTTATTTGTTCCGAGCAGTTCTGAGGGTTAAGTCAAACCTGTTCGAATAGACTGAGTCGATTTGGGGTAATTTTTGAATTCCTCAAATCCTGGGGCCTTCGTCTTGGTCTAAAAGATTTCTTCTAATGTGAGCAAGCATCACGAATAAAAATGATTAATCTGAATTGAACTGAGCCGCAAAATATCTTGACAAAATAATAGACGATTATAATTTGGAGGCCGACCGTGGCCTAGAGAATAGCGTTCAAGTCTTCTAAACCAGTGGTCACGGCATACATAGTACTCTTTCTGTGGGCTGGTTGTTTTAGCATTTGTAAGATGCTAGCCATCATATCCTTGAAAAATGTACGCCTTAGAGTTAAGTAAATTCGATCTTTTCAAATAAACATGAAGTTTCACTGAGATCCTATATGTTCGTTTTTTTTTTCGTTTTTTAAAGCCATGAGTTTTTATCAATTACCAAAAAGTCAAGACTTTAGGTCAGAAGTTTTCAAATTTATGTTTATCCTACAAATTTTAACCCTTACATGGATTTTCTAAATTTGAGTTTCAATCCTGGTGAAACTGTGTGACCTAGGCTAGATAAATTCAACACCAAATGATACAACGACGCCGCTCTATGTAAATAACATCTGTATATAGCCATTATGTTCCATAATTTACGGCTGTCGCGAAAACAAACAAAAAAGCTTAATGGTTCCGTTTATAGCGAACTGCTTCATTTATTATTCATTGATGTGACGACCTTTCTGCTGTCCCGTAATTAATACCGGGCTTTGCGTTTCGAAATAATCATATACCTGCAAAGATTTTGCTAAATTTTCAGCATTTAGCAAACCGCGAGTTAAATCTTCACGCTGATGCCGTTTCGCAATACCCCACGAGTTAATGAGAAAAGCCACAATTACGCAAAGCCCCTGGAACAAAGTTTTGATCGAATGTAAAATAACGTCAAAGGTTGAAGCGAATAAGAAATTTCCCCGTAGCCAAGCGAAAAGCTATTTTCAACGCCCACGCAGAAACACATGCAAATGCTAATGATACATCGAACCTGACACCATCATTATGGGGTTTGGCATTGGCAGGAAAAAACGATGGGAATCCTAACGATATTCAACAGATTCTCGGGCTTCAGCAATCGTTCTCTCACTCAGCGTTCTCCTGGTTCTCTTGCAGGTATGCTGATATCTGATCTGTTCTGCGCCACATTTGTGCTCATGGCATACACAAGCTGATTCCAACAACTGATAGGTAATTTCCAGCTACCTGTTACGTTTTTGGCCCTTTTCTTTGTCCTACCAGCAAGTTAAAAGCTTCAGAATTATAGTGATTTTCCGAATTGTAACAAAATATATTTGAAACATTTTGCAACAAAATCTTTAGCCCTGAACCAATCGAATAGGAAAAAATGGGGTCCAAAATTGATTTAGAATAAAAAGAGAGACAAAAAAAAAATGATTGCAATCCTTACCACTCCTTTTTGAGACCGGGGGCAGATGTCCGTAGAGGCGGCTGAGATCGATCCCTAGCACAGCCATTGGTAATGACGCAAATAAAATGTTGCAAACTGCAAACCAGTGCACCTTCGACATGGTGTGGATGCGTTTTTGAAGGTCCTTTGCGGTCGCGAATGGCCTTGCCCTGATCCCCTAGTTTGCCACCAAAGGTACCACCTTTCTGTCGTCGTTAACACAATTTTTTCACCAATACTGAATGTACACGTTTCGAATGGAAAAATTTCTTAGAAAACACTACAAAAGATCCAAATCCAATAAAAAATGTTGACTGCAATTAAGTTTCAAGTTCGCGATACATCAGAGCTGCTAATTTTAACGCTGAATCATAGGAAATTGAGTAATTTTCTGAAACAAGAAAAGTAATGTTTAAAACACAGCTGCCACCCAATGACTGGAATAAAATTATTAAGCACTTTTTTTTCGGGGGCGACACCACGGAATGTGACTATCCTCGAGCACCCAGAAATGAACTGTGACGTTTAGCGTAGGATGGTCTCCTTTTTATCACGCCTGACCAGCTCGTGCGCAGACGCCGAAATAAATCTTTGCTATAGAAAGGATTTGGGCTCTAGGTGTAAATTTAACGAATGATGGGAATTGATTTTGGTAGCAAATCTGTAGAGTGACTGGTAGCACGTGGAATGCAGAAGTATTGCCTGTTGTTTGTAATGTTTATGTTTCGAAAATTGGCATGCAGTTTATCATTTTTTGACATTTCGATGTTGTCATCAATAAAGCAGTTTGTGATAACAGAAGACATAAATCGATGAAAACCACACAAGGATATGTATTTTTGGGACAAAATGCTTATGAGCTAGCTAACTTTACGACAGGAATTCGTTTTTGTTAAAAATATGTAGCGCATGCTTATAGTTAATGCACGAGAAAAAAGGCCACCTTATACTTATTGGACTTATGATTGCGCATCGGTAAAATCAGCATCGAAAGGGTTTTAAATTTAATCTTTATTCACTTTCATAGTAAAGGTCTATTTGCAGCATAGTGAAGAAGCTTATTCTAAGTAAGATGCAATCATAGCAGTTTCGTGCGCAATTTTAAGGAGAAACTACACGTGATGAAAAAGATTGATATTTAAGGTGGTGTCAAATTAATAAATAACATGATAAGCTTCGACGAAGAGTGCTGAAAGCCAGCGATGATTTGCGCAACTCACAGTAAAAAAACAAACGATTGAAAACAATCAGTTGGGAGGGAGTTTGAAAGTGGCTCCAGAGAGCTTTCCAGGTGATTCGATCTAGATAGTTTTAGTTAGACCCGAGCAGACTTTGATGCCTTAATTGATATAAAAATGAAACCATAATGAGCTATCAATGCCAAAATTAATAAGTTTGTGCTGTATTTTTTCGGATGTCAAAATTAGGTTTCTATTAAGTATCAACATGTTGAAAAAATGATGGCGATCACACATCAAAGTGGAGCATCGATAAAAAAAAGATAACTCTATTAGGTGTTGATTTTTTCACGACAGCTAAATAAGGCATCGTTGAGGTTTTATTGATGTTCATAGAGCAGAACGGAGAGACCAAAATGATAGCATAATTTTCCGGAACTAGGCATCGATGAGATTTCATTATCCTATAGGGGAGAATGAGGATACTTGATTCCTTAGCTATATCTCGAAACTGGAATGTCTTACAAAGATCAAATGTTCTAGAAAAATGTGCCAAAATGAGCAAAATACCAATGCTTGTAGTTGAAAAAATTTTAACAAAATAATTGTTTGAGTAATTGAACTTTGTTGGAAAATTTCACAAAATGTAACTTGAAGATCTTTTTTCATCACTTTAAAATGTTCCTTACATGGAAAAATTATGAAAAAAAATTGTTCCAATGTATCAATCGTCCGAGCGTAAAATGAACTTCATAATGCCATATTTTCAAAGCAATAGAAAACTCTCAACTTTTTTCAGAAAAAAATTTCTAAAATGTTGATTATGGGTACAATTGATCCCCTAGAGTTGGGTACAATTGATCCCCCTTCCAAACGGCATATTTTTTCTTCTGAATTGATCGTTATGATTGCTGATTACGAAATTACTAATATTTATCCAAAAACTAATCAAACAATTTTCTGAAAAAAAGCAAAAATAATTAATTTTCTCTTAATTATAAAAAATAGCGCCTTTAAGTATGCAATGTTATTAGCGTTGAGACAAAGTTATAGAATTTTCTTCTTATGTCTGCTATAAATTGTTAAATGAGAACAAACATGGCCAAAATAGTCAATTAACATTCTATCTTGGGGTTTCGTTTGATGTTTATACAAGGATTAGGGCTTCCTGTATAAAAGATCAAGTCTCCTTCAATAGGGGATCAAGTCTCCCCTAACTACAGAAAAATCGCAATTTTTTTACTCCCACGAAAATGCTTCTAGTTCATCAACGGGTTCAAGTATCGTTCTAATTTTTGGAACATAGAAACTTGAAGTTACACGCTGTAAGAAAATGTCAAATACGGCGATTTGCTAAATTTTTCCAAAAAGATATGGTGAAAATAAGAAAAGGGGATCAAGTATCCCCACTCTCCCCTATTATTTATTTCAGTAAGAATACGAACTAGCTTAGCTTAGCTTAGCTTGGTTGACTTTTCATATTCACCATAAATCATTGAACTCGAAATGCTTCATTTACAGTTTTTTTTTAAATCGATTCTAGAGGAACTTCGTATTTTTTACATTTGTTTTCAAACTATACATTTCGAATTCCATGATCACTGGCGTGGCTTAGCAGAACAAGTTCCACATCGCCAATAGTTGCTACTCCGTGATTAATCGAGGCCATCAATTTTGCACAAAGTCCAAAAGAATGGTGCTTGGGATTAGCAGTCACTCTCATTGTACAAAACTGATGCTCTCCCTTATTTATACGATTAATAACGACGCCGGCCACGTCCTAGTAATCAATGGGGAAAAAGGAAGGATTGTTAGTAAGATACTCTTTAAGTTCAACTAGCAACCTCTCAACACTGCACTCCAAAAAAAATGAAATAGTCAGAACCAGATATAACCTAGTATCACAAACTATGGAAACCGTCTATACGTCTGCTAATCCATATTCAAGTATCCAAGGAAGGGGTTGTGTAAGTTGGTGAAAGGTAGAGATCAGGATCCATTTTGGTAAATGGTTCGATCATGGGTTTCCTACACCTCCTATGCTCCTACACATTTCCTAAGGAAACTCCTATTTCTCTGAGGCATTTGATAAACGTCCAATTAAAATGGATCTAGTAAAATATTGAAGGCAAATCAATACCATCCAAATATCTTCGTTGATAAACTAGCTCTTTTTCCTAAACATGATCCCTGTTGAACCAAAGAGTTTGCGAAAGCTTTAATGGTTGAAGATGGAAAGTAACTTAAAATGACACAAATTTTTCCAAATTGTTTTTCTATGAATATTGCCTTTCTGGAAACTCTTTGATTCTATGCTTTTCTTTGCCTCACATTTTAGAAGTTTTTCTCATCAATAGTAAATCAATAGTAAGTTAAGTTTATTAAAAACATATTTAATCTGAACTTATAAAAACATGATGAAGAAAACCAATGTATCATTGTAATAAGTATATTTTTGAAAAGTTATCTTATCAATTTATATGTATTTCATTTAGTAATTTTTCTGCAACGGAAATTTTCGAAAACATCTCTTATTTTCTCTCACCACAAATCAGTGAAAACTTTTATTTTCTTCTCTTGTACTCCCACGGTTCCTAGTCAATCGTCTACATTAGTTAAGACAAGATGAGACTATTATTTTAAGAATTATATATTTTCTAAAAATGTTAAAGTAACCCTTTTGAATTAATTTTTCAAGGAAAAACATTAAAATAAAGAATTACTGATTTCATGATTAAATAATGATAGTGATTTTTCAATAGTGTTTCAACTGGCTTAACAGTACATAAGAACGATTAAAAATCGAAACTGCGAAATAACAAAACCTCAATGAAAGTTTCTTATTTCCCTTTAACTGGATCCTATAACGTGCTATAACATTAACGAATTTGCAAAACGGCATAATTAATCCTTTTTTATTCATTCATTTTAAAAATGTGGAACCATCTGAATTCGAATCAATAGAACAAATAACATAATTGTTTATAGCCCGAGCAGACTTTGATGCCTAAATTGATAGTAAAATGAAACCTTAAAATGGTGTCAACAGCAAACTGATAGCACTTTTTGGGGTCGAATATTTCTTGAGAGCAAAATCAGGCATAACTAAGGCCTCTTAAATATTTTTCTGACAGCAAGCTGAGGCCAAATTCAGGCTTCAACACCAAAGTTTAAGCAAAATTTGGTGTAGAATGTGTACTGATAGCAAAATTAGCTATCATTAAGGTATCCAATAATTACATAGAATACAAACCTGTAACCGAAGTTAAAGCATCATTTGCTGTCAATTAACTCTATAGGTAGCAAAATTAGGCATTAATGAATTATTTTTAAAATAATTCGAATCTGGAATCAAAATTACAGTTACCTAATATATTATTTTAAAAAACATAATCGTGTACAAAATTTTTTAATTCAATCAAAATGTTTACAGTGATAACACCTTATGGTTCGAATTTAACGAGATAGCAAAATAAGGCGTAATAAAAATATCATAAATTTTCATGAAAAATTTAACTGCATTGTACAAAACAGAATTTTTCAGAAATTTTTCAAGTTAAACATTAAACATATCTAAATTCCAGAAAAAAAATTGTTATCATAACTTATTTGAATATTGAGGGATAAATATTACTTGAAATTCATCAAGTTCAAAATTTCAAACTGAAAACTACTTACTCATCTACTTTAATTACATTAAAACTACCACACAAATAATTAATTTTCAATTTATAATAATTTCAAGCAAAATAAGGTTGTACAATTTTCAAAACGAAAGCATTTTTTAATTTGAATTCTCCTTGATGTACAACTGTGCATTGCATAACAGGGCATAGCGATGGATGAACAACTGGAAATGTAACTTCTGCACAGGAATTCCACTTTTTGCTATAGAATTTTGGTACTAATAACTGGAACTGATAAACATTGCTCGAAATTAAGCTTTCAAGTTTCGGGAAATTAAAAAAGAAAAGTATGCTACCACTTCTATGAAGTATTGGGAGTTAAAAACTAACAAAACTTTTTTTCTGGTAAATTTAATAAAATAAATTAACAAAAATATTTTGATTTACAAAACTTACGCTAAATCATATACCAAAACATTGTTTATTTCAAGTTCATTAAACAAATAAATAAATTTGAAAGAAAATTTAATTTAATAATCCTTTTTATAAAGCTGAAAGTATCGGTTTTCATCGTTTTATTTATATATCATAATTATTTTTATAAGATCTGTCATATCAGCTTGATTTTGTATTCAATGTAAGATTATGATTTTTTTCTTAATTTAAGAGGTTTTTAACCACAAGCTTGTTCGCCTCTAAGATTATAATTTACTGTATACATTTCAACTATTTTGAAATAAAAAACAGAAATCAAATCCATCGATCGATTCAATGCGAGCAAAAACATATTTTACACATTTTTTCAAACGAAATCATGAAAATAGAACGAGTCATAAAATTCAACAGAGCTGTTTTTAAATTATATATCAAATTTCATATTGCTGTCTTCTAGAAAAAAAACTATTTACTTTTCTGATGCAAACGAAATTATTCCAAGACATATAATCGATGTCACTGATCCAACCGTGGACAAAACAAACTAATGAAAAGTAAACAAATTTCCGGTAGCAGCTGTGGCTGAATGAAACTAGAAAATAGAGGAAAATAGTAGACAACAATTAAATGGCAGTTTCGTTGTTTTCTTTGGGAAGGTAAGTGCAACAAGTTTGTGATTCTGCAACAAAAAAGTCTAACGTTTATTTGCTATTTAGTTTCTTCGATCTGATTTCTGTTGGATCTCTCGGAATGGATTTAACGGACTTCAAAGCGATGAGGCTCCTAAGTCGGGTTGAAATTCTGCGATTTTCACCGAAGGCAAAGGATTTGGTAAAGTGCTTCATGTTCCTGTTAAAAAGACCAAGCTACCAGTGCCGGAATAGTGATTTCATGGATCATAACATTGCCAGACGACCTGTTTTATGGATGTTAATATTCCGATGGAAATCGGTGTTGATATCAGAAGAGATTTCATTGTGCACTGATAGCTGGTAAGTTTTTATTTCCTCTAGTAGAAGTTATTAATTTAGAAATTTCATCAATAATCCAAAGTCTTGTTTTCATGAAGACTAATCCACCCCACAGTATTCCGGTTGCGGCCAAAAGTTGTTTTAATTTTTTCCAACTACAAAACATTTTACAGAAGGCTTAAGGATAGGTACGTTTGTGCGATTTTGCAGATGCAATGTGTGTTAAGCTTCCCACACTGTTTGCTAGAATTGAGACTTAGTTTGAAATCTTCCCTATTTAAACAAAAAAATATTAGGGCCGGTTCTTTACATTTTTATCGTCTTTGTATATGAGGCGATTGGGATCAGAGGGGTGTAAGTTCCTAAATTATAGTTTCGAGAAAACGCGCTTCAAAGTTGTGAAGGTGCTCGATCTTTCAAATGTTTTCCGAATTCGAGCAGTTTTAATTCAATAAAAAAAATGTTGAAAAAAAATTATAAAGCAATAAATTATATAAATTATTTTAGCACTTGCACCCCTCTGATCCTGAGGGCCTCATATACAATTAATTCTATTAGGACGCAAATTCTTGATTTCTGGTATAATCTATGCATTGTCTGTCCAAAGGCGCTTTTTAATGGAATGCTCTTAGCTATATTTTTGACATTTTAATATACATTCAGGCGTTTAGCCAGATTGAAAAGTTTTCAGAGATTATTATAATTTCAAGGTGCCTAAATCTTCAGTATTTTTGCTTAACATTACAGTGTGTAAATTGTATAAGCATTTACAAACTAACATTCATGGTTCACGCCCAGCCATTTCGCGCATCAAGTTTTGAACCATACCTAATATTTGCTATTCGCGTTTATTTTATGAAGTACAAAAGATATCAAATTCAATAAGGCATATTCCATAAAACTCTATTTTGTAAGAATAGGGCTAGATGCGTACTTAAGTCTGTTCAACATAGGCTATGTTGTTGCCACGACTTTTGTTGTCTGTTGCTGTAGAGGCAGCCTCAGCCTTTTGCCAATCTTAAATTCGAACTAATTAAAGGCACATACCACCTAATAGTTGATATGAATAAGTATGTAAAAATCAACCGCTTCGGTAGCTTCAACTTAGAACAAAATATGAAAGCAAAAGGTATAAAAAATAACAAAAAGTAAACATTTCTTTACACCTGCTCAAGAATCAAAACATTTTATAAAGCTCCCACAGTAAGTTTATGTTTTGAACCAAATGCAATTAAAATATACAAATTTCATAAAATTACATATACGTGTCTACTTAGCGGCATTTATCAATTTTGAAATGAAAAACAACACACTTTTATAGTTAAAAAAATGAAACTATTTATCGATTGTTTTTTGAAATCACAACGAACGATTTGTTCTAGGGAGGATTCTGGAATTTGATCCAAAAACAAACCTCCTGCGGTTTTAGAACTGTTCTGAAAAACTAAATTTTCTCAATAGTTCTCAATCAAAGTTAATCGTTTTGCAATATCTGTAATTTTAACTTGTTTTTATTTGCAAAAAGATTTATTCACACACAGCAACTTGATAAATTTTTAAACTTAAATTCGTTCTTTTAGTATAAGTAATTTTATCATTATGCCTAGCAAAATCAAATTGAAAGAACTAACTCTATTTATGATATGGATAAATAATGGCGCTTTTTTTAAACCTGAAAAGATTTATCATATTTTGCCATTCTGACCCTGGTGGATTCCTTAAGTACAGGCGATTTTAACAATTCTTTTGAAATTTATGTCATATAGTATTACCAACCCAAACACACATTAATAGAATTGTTCCAAATTTGCTACCATGCCAATTTAGATACATGTGATATAATTTTACAGAATTATGGTGGAACTCTCATTTTCTTTTGGGGTTAGCATTGTAATGCCAATTGTTGGTTTCTGTGATGATGTCCGTCTTTGAACTGTAGTTGATTAATAATTTATTAAGCTGACTTAAAAAATGTAGCAACGTTCGGAGTACATAATATATTCTAATGAAACATGCATGGAAGATGAACATATAGAAAATCGCCTTTAATTATGCAAAAAAAAGTGGTACTTCTTTTTGGTTGCATAATTATAGGCGATTTTCAATATATTCATGTTTCATTATGTACTCCGAACTGTGCTACATTTTTAAGTCAATCTAACAAATTAATAATCAACTACAGGTTAAACTCCTCTTTAAATAAATAAAAATTTCTTCTTCTTTTTCTGCAGCTTAAACAGCTTTTTTTTAATTATTTTATGAAGAACTATGCCAAAAAATAAAAAAGTACATAAATCTTTTCAACCTTTGCTCCGAGTAGGGGCACTATTTTTAAGTCAATTTTTGGATATTGAGAGTTTTTTTGTAGAGTTGAAATAGTTATGAAATCGACATTCGTTCGGATTGCATATTTAGGTGATTTTAGCTGACTAAGTTTTCAAACAAGGTTTCTATAAATTTGAAATTTAAGTTAGCGTGACTTGAAAATGATTTAAGAAATACTCAATTTGAGTTTTTTTAGGTTGCCTGTGTCGTACGAAACCATACGATGGAGACAGTTCATACAACACCTTTCTTCAGTGGAAATCGATGTTCTGGATCGCATCCGAAAATTTACCGAATTCATCGGTTTGGAGGTGGTAGCCCTGGTGTCGGAGCATCTTTCGATTAATTGAACCAGAAAACTTCTGCGCATTTATGAGCGACAACAAAATCATATAATCCATGTGCCGACACAACTTGGTTATATCAGCATACAGCACATCTGTAAGTATTAATATTAAATGTTTAGTCGTTGCATAACTTTAGGCAACTATAGGCAAAATGACATTAAATTTTGCTATCACGCCTTGGAAGCCAAATTTGCTTACTTTTTGGTTGACTTAAGGTAGATAAAAAAAAACACAGCAAAATTGAAAGCAAAATATTTATTAAAAGGATAGCACAGTAATGTCAAATTTAGCTTTTATTGAAGCCTCAACTAAACCTCGTTCTGCTTTCATTTTCCGAAATTTTCGAGAGCATATTGATGTCAAATCATGCTATTCCGAGAATTATGGGATGCCTTATACTGGTATCATTATGCTCTCCAAGCTCTCAAAAAACGAGGTGTAGTTAGGCTCTCAGTTTTAGCAAAATTAGGCATCACTTTGCTAACCATGTATGGAAATTTGTGCTCTCAATTTTGCTGTGTACCACCTTATGTCAAGCAAAATGAAAGCACATTTGGCTCTCAGGGCGTGATAGCAAAATTTGCTATAATTTTGCCATAAAAGTCTGCTCGGGAGAACCTTAAAAATGTTATTTCCATGTTACCATCTTGTGATGGATAATAAAACACGATAGAGGAAAGGAAGTGCAGCACTTATGATGATTTGTTTTACGGAGACCGGCTGTACGCCATCCCTCCACAAATCTCACGCTGATGTTTGGGGTAAGGGTGATGTGGCATGGAAATTACCTTGGTAAATAATGTGGCCAAAGAGAAACCTGTGCTCCTGGGATACTGTTAATATTGATGCGTTATGTTCTGATAATTTCAGTACGAATGCGAACTAACAATTAAAATCAATTTTATGAAGATTATAGTTTATAATAAAAGACAAAGTTTTTATGACATTGCATAGACATGAGGGAAAACATCGGTTATTGATATTTTCTATAAAAAAATGTGTTCAATATTATTTACTATTATTTCTTATCTTCGAAATTTAAATACCAAAGAGATAAGTATCGCGTATTCGTAAATTTGATTTTTTTTTCTTTCTTCGGAGTGGTTGGTAGATGTTTTAAGATGATCGTGGAAAGACAATACGATGTTAGCAGTACTGTATATGTATTATCTGTGATGATTCTAACTTAAAGTAACTAAATACTATGGAATGGTCTCTGGAGCCACTTTCACACTTCTTTCAACTGATTGTTTTCCGTCGTTTTTAAGTGTCGTGTAATAGCGGCTGCCTCCCAACGATGGCTCCTCCATTGAAAGGGCTATGTCGAAATGAATAACATCTAATAGTTCCCGAGCTCTTGACTTCCTGAACGGAAAACGAGCCTGTATGCCCATCGGACAAATGGAACAATCACGATGCTCGTCGCTGCTGATTTCGACACCTGTTGCTATGCTGGTCAGCTTCTTGATGTTTCCGAATCCCAGGTGACCCATCCTTTTGTGCCAAACCGCTTGGAGAACACAGCATTGCTTTTCTGGACACAACTTGAAGAGATCCTTCTCGATGACACCAGTAAGTAGCAATCAGCTTTCCATCCGCGTTCAAAATATTACAACCACAGTTATTGAACTCAACCTTGTAGCCTTTCAAGACGATTTGATCCACCGACAGCAGATTGGTGGAAAGATCTAGAATCAGCTGCACGTTGTTCACTTCGATGCCTTGCGAATCCTTTGGACAAACCGGATACAAGGTCTCGATCCACAATCATTGATGTGCATTGTCTACTTATTGGTCGCGACGGTCGTGACGATTTTCGGGATAGTACTTTGTAACGTATCCATACTTATTGCATTTTCGGCATCTTGGACCCTTTTGCTGCGAAGAATTTTGCTTCTGTTTGCTGTTGCTATGGTTACCACCACGTGTGTCGCCGATTCTTCTTGTGACAGAAACGTTTTCACCGAATCTCCCGTTATCACCGTTCCGGAGTTCTTGAGTGCCATAACCATCGGTTGGTTTGGTACCGTTCCGGTAGCTCGGCCTACAGCAGTACCCCAACGAATCCTTCAGGAATCGAAAATCTAATTTCGTTCAATAGATGGCATGTTCAAATCATACGGTTCGCGTAACTTTCCATGGCCCCACAAGATTCCAGGCCGGTTCTCATGAGCTTATAAAGCAGGCCAACTTCTCGCGTGAGTCCACCTTCCTCGAACGCGTTGTTCAGCTTCGTCCAAGCTTTCCTGGCTGTGGTTGGGTCACGTTGTGTCTCGAATATGGTAACAGTTTTCCGGCTCCAAAAACAGTATGATCTCGCCACGTGACTCCTGGTCCTTAACGGGATCAACATCTTCCAGTGTTCTGTCTGGTTCTCTTCCTGGTTCGACTGCATCCCAAGGTTCTTCCACTTCGAGATACGATTTTACAGCGAACTTCCAGGTATTCCAATTTTCCCTTCCGACAAGCCTTTCGATTCCTTGCCTTGAATTCCACATCTCCCCCCCTTGAGAGTTTTTAATGACGCATTGAAAGACGTCTATTCAGATTGAACTCCAAAGTAACACAAAATATATTTTAACTAGTTCATAAAAGTATTCCTACGACGACCATAATCGGATTACATCAAAAAACGTTTGACATCCTTCAACAAAGTTCGTAAATGAGTTAAAATCTTCAGTATCAAGTAACCATAGGGGATTTTAGACCACTGTAGTGATACCCTTTGGGGTAACATTGATCAACAAGAAAAAAAATCATATGATAATCAACAATACACAGCAAAAAATTTCTAAAAGTATACGGAATCTAAAACACGCGGGATCTATTTTTTCTCAAGTATAATCAAAAAAAGATGTAATTTTCCACTCCTTTTGATGTAATTTTAGTCTGTTCTCAAAAAGCGAATAGGAACAAATTGTTTTGCTATAATTTTACATTCCGTGATGTAAAAATAAAAATTGAATGAAATTGTTTGTTTGTTGTTTTTTTGTATACCATTTGCCAGTCGAGTCATTCTTCGGAAACCGAACGTCTTCGTTTCAATACGCAGCTTAATCATCTCTATACATTGCTAACGTGGTAAATTTCTAAAGTAAAATACAAACGAATGATGTTATAAAAATTAATTATTTGTTTCTCGATTACAGCGACGGCCGATGTTGCACTGGCAGGGATCCGGAATATTGCCAGGAGAGGAATTTGCGTGAACAATCCGAGGCATTTGTGAGCAAAAATCCCTCCTGACCCGGCAGTGACCTGTATTAATGGACCATGACTGTCCGGAACGAAATTTCGTTTGGTTTCCCCAGTGAGCGGTTAAAATATCAGCAGAATATGAATATATTCGTATTCTACCGTGCCCCAGCCTGGCGGTGCTCGTGATGGTGGGTGTTCTTTGGTTTTTCTTTACTATTTAGGTTTTTTTTGAATAGCAAACTGTAGTGTAGTTTTCTTCCCAAGACTCATATTTCAATATATCATAAAAATTGCAAATATTCCGAGGAATATCTAAAATTTTACATCGCTCTGTATTTTTACACGACAGTAAGCTGTTCTCTTTTCGTACATCGTTTATGGTCTAAATTTACACGGCTCAATGTAATGATGATGTAAATTTAGATTGAAAACGATGTTCCGTTTTCGTGCATCGTTTTCAATCTAAAATTACACGAATTTTTCTTGCTGTGTAAGGTATGTTTAAAGTTTATGTATCTCCTGGAATTGTTTTCATGTTTGAAAGCTGATACATCAAGCTTTCAATAAATTATATTGGTTTTTATTCAACAATTTTTAAAGATGTTTAATTTGGCATTCCAAATTTCTAGAGATATATCTAGCGTAACATTTAAAAAGGGCGAAACTGCCAAATGTAAACAAATCGAGTTAACGGTCATTCCGGATTTACGCAGTTGCACTTTACCTAATAAACGCGGTTTCATCTTAAAATCGCTTAAAACTTTCAAAAAATTGATAAAATTAATGATATCATAGCAATCGGTGATTTATAAGTTTGTTATAAAATCGAGGCAATTCACTCCCACTAACTAGTTACATTACAAACGTCTTAGAATAAAGAAGCTTTTTATAAAACTTCAAGCGTTTCATTCTTTGACCTACAAGAGGTTATGGGCTCCACTGCGAACACTGCGTGCGGAATTCCGCAATTCAACGGCGGTCCGGGTTTCCAACATTGGAATTTTCGAGTCAGAACATTTCTGGACTCGGCCGGTGTGCTGATGACGTTGACGGAGGTTGCACCAGCGGATGAAGCGGGGAGAAGGCGGTTCGAGGAGGCTGATCGAAAGGCGAAATCCCACATCGTGAGTTTCCTTGCCAACGAATGTTTGGAGGTTGTCAGGGAGAAAAACACTGCGAAGGCCATGTGGGAAGCGCTCGAGAACACGTTTGCCAAGAAGTCCATCGGTACCCAGAATTTACTCCGGAAGCAGCTCAATCGAATGAAGCTGAAAGAAGGCGATTCGATGAAGGAGCACATTATCGCGTTTGAGGACCTCACCCGGCAGATGAAGACGGCGGGGGCCAAACTCGAAGAAGCGGAAACCGTTATTTCGTTATTCCAGACGCTTCCTGAATCATTCGATCCTCTGGTAACGGCTCTGGAGAACTTGGCAATAGAAGATCTGACGCTGCAAGTTGTAAAAGAACGATTGCTAGCGGAAGATTTAAAGCGGGCCGATCGACATGAAGATGAGGGCACAAGCAAGGTAGCAGCATTTTCGAGTGAAAAAAATAAAAAAGGCAGAAAATTCAAACCGAAGTGCTACAAATGCGGCAAGCGTGGCCATCTTCAGAAGGACTGTCGTGAAAAGGTTGCGAACGAGGCCAATTCTACGAATCAGCGGAGGGCGGTGAGTTTTCTGGCAAACCATGGAGGCTCTACAAAACAGGAAGGCAGGCTTATCTTCAAGCTGGATTCCGGATCGAGCGACCACCTGATCAATTGCGATGACGTTTTTTCCGAATCTAACCGTTTGAAAAATGCCGTCGTCATCAACGTTGCTAAGGATGGGCAAACAATCGTTGCCAACGTGACTGGAAAAATTCGTGGCCATAGCAACAGAGGAACCCCTTTGGTAATTGTAACGGGCCTGTGGCCAATTCCCACGCAAAGTAGGTTTGCAAAAGGTTATTGGCCAGGGTACCAAGAAGCGAACACTGCTACTCATCAGCTTTGTTTTTTTATTCAACTTTGTCAGCGAGAACTCGAGTGGGTCCGGGCCCAGAAAAGTTCTTGTTGGCAAGTCAATTGCAGAAAAAAACAGGTGTTGACTGAGTAGCCAAAAAGAGATATAGAGAGAGAATGAACTTAGTTCTGTTCAGAATGAACTAAGTTCATTTTTTTTAGGGTATATATAAGAATCAATTACGATTAATAAAAGAGAGTTGTGAAACGAACTAAAACGCGATCGTTTACTTCGATGACCGCTCCGCTACATTATGGTGACAGCGGAAAAGTCACAGCAGTGGCGGTGCGCGTTTTTTCTGACTGGTGCCTAAAACCAACAAAAAAAAATAGTATTCGGAATCGTTTGCCGGTGTTTGCAATTAATTGCATCGCGTTGTTGAATTAAAGTTGTGATTTTTAATTCGTAACGATAAGTCGATCGCTTCGAATATCCCAGAAAAAAAAGATTATTAAGTGCGTTCGAGTCGGACCGTGTGGTTTTTGGGGAAAGCTGATAACGATTTTGTTAATTAAGCCAGCTTGAGAAGATTTCTTAAATTTGATGGGAAAAAGTGAGACTCTATAAGGCTGCTGTTAATATCGAGAGTGAAAAAAAAAATTATAAATACTCAAGGAATAAACCGAGTTGGAAAGTGCGATTTTAAGTGAAAGCTAATAACGATTTTGACTGTGTTAACAAAGCCAGCAACAGGAAAAGTGCATCGTAGTCGGTCGACGCGATCGGTCCGTTGTAGATTGGAGTCGGTTCAGGTGTTGTGTTACGTGTGTTTTTTCTGCTAGAACTCGGCATTGCAGACACCTGTGTGTTGTGGGGTCTTCCGTTATCAAGATCAACACAGCTGTGCATGCGTGTAAAGAGAGTGATAAGAACCAGAATAAACATCATCTGTCGTGGAGTTTATGATGAGGTGGTGGGACCAGCAACTGGCTAATGTTTGGAATTAAATTTGTCTCGAGGGGATTGATTGTAGAAGCAAAAAAAAAAAAAACATCTTTCTCGGTTCTATGTGCCAAGTAGAAAAAAAGAGAAGAATCGTGAGATCAGATCGATGTAGACATCGTTGTGTGCGCATCAGAGCCAAAAGCTACTCCAGAGAGTACCTGAAGCAAGCCATCAGCACTCTAAAAGGCACTGTTCTTCTAACTATAAACCAAGTGGTCAAGCAGAAAAGGCGGCTTTAGTCCCGGACAGTAAGTCTACTTAAGAAAAAAAAAAGTTACAAACCTACCAAAAACCATCAAAATGAGTTCGGAAAAAAGTGAAATTGAAACCGTTGCCGCCGGAGAAGAAAAGACCACCAAGGAAACCAAGGAAGCGACGAAAGGCGTCAAGCGGCCGGTCGAGGAGAAAGCCACAAAATCGAAAAAGGTGAAAAAAGACGAAGGCGAAGACGATGAGGGCGAGTTTGACTTCAACGAGGAGGAAGACCTCGATGGCGAAGACGAAGAAGACGGTGAGGGTGAAAATTGTAAGAAAAAACCCCTTAACAAAAAAAAAATTGTATGCTAAAAAACGCTTCAGAGTGACAGTGAAAAAATCCTATAAGTCTCCTTAGTTATTGGATAATTGGCCAGATATTTTATAAGGCTCCACACAGCACCGAAAAAACCAAAGATCAGACAGCGACGAAACGAATTTTAACATTTCCCAGCAACTAGACGCATTTATAGTGAGAGCACACGACGCTTCCATTTTCATTTCATTTTTAAGGTTATGTTACCAATCGGCGGCGCTGTCCCTCCATTTTTATTTTCTTCGTTCACAAATCACGAAGCTCACACAGCAGGGCCCCCGTTAGTTTCAAAACCAAAAATTTTGACAAAGTTTCGTCCATTAAACGATTATTCCCCTTTTATAAAGGGGTAGTGAATTTGGTTTTATAGATCATGCAAATATGTATATTGTGCGCATAAGAATGAAAAAAAAAATAATCGGAGCCCTAGAAAATGTCCTCCCAATTTCCGCGCAAAAATCAACAATTGTATGTAAAGACACTGTAAAGATTGTAAACGTGTAAAAGAAGAAAATACTTTGTGTAGCTTGTCTGTGGAATGGAATGAATGGATCAATAAATGCACTCATTCAAAACATTACAAACTTAGTGGACTGTATTATAACTTCAAACAACTTAGACTAAATTACAATTATAGACTTTCCAACACAAACTATGGTCCCTTTTCGACCTCTGACTATGGCCATGCTGGCCTCTGACTTGGCTCCAAAAGCCGCTGACTTTGTTACCGTGGTCCGTCTCCGATGGTGGTTGGCTGGGAAAAGAGCCCGATTCAAGGATCGACGGTGGCTCGATCCTTCGGAAAAACCTCTTCGTGTCCGAGGAAAACCGATGATTTTGGCGCGCATTACCGCTGTTAATGCGCGCAGCATCGCCATGTTGCTACTGGGTCATTTCGCTTCTTAGGGTGGTTCATGGTGACCTGTTCGTTCCAAAACAGGTTGAATTAACCAAGATTTAACAAAAGTATGAAAAAAATATAGAACAGTGGACTACAATCTGATATATTGAAACAACAAGGGATAAATGATAATGATTATCCTTCGGCTGTGGATTTTTTTTTTTTGTTTTTTTGTTTCTAATATAGTCGTTTTACCATCTTTATTGCATTCGCGACTTTATCAACGTTATAGTTGGCGGATCGTTATGGAAAAACTTATCCGAAAAACGAACATACTGAAAATCGAAGAAACACTGACGAATTCAAAATAGAACTGACAAAATACGGAACATTTAATAAGTACTGGAATAAGTATGAAATGAAATGAAATATGAATGAAGAAAAAAAAAAACAAGATTGACAAATGCGTGCAATCTAGAATGAATGATAAAAACAAGGGATCGCGACCTAGAATGAATGATGAAAACAAGCATGATAGAGACATGAATTCAATGATTGAATGGCATTTTTAATGGCAAATCGCTTTAAAGGTGACAATAAATGAATTTCATAATTATAAACCAGACAAGACTCGAAAAAAATGGATCAATGACTCAACGACATAAATCAACTTTCAAAGCTATTTGCCTTTTCCTCTATTCTGTTTACCAGAGCACTTTTACGATAGAAACATGTACTTAATAGCAATGACCATCCGTTATAATTCGGTGGCTATACAGCCTACAGTTAGTTTAACAATAATGTGTTTATCAATTTTTTTTATTATAAATTTTGAATAGACCGAAGAACTGGAAAACAGGGATAAATTCTTATCACCTAAAGGGCTGTACACCACAATAAGAATTAAAAGCGCAAAAAGAAAACAAAATAAATAAAATCGGAGAAAACAAAAGATATACAGCCTACAGTTAGTTTAACGATAATGTGTTTATCAATTTTTTTAAATAAATTTTGAATAGACCGAAGAACTGGAAAACAGGGATAAACTCTTATCACCTTAAGGGCTGTATATCACAATAAGAACTTCCAAAATAAATATAAGTGGAGAAAACCAAAGACACTCCCAAAATAAATAAACTTGGAGAAAACGAAAGACACTCCCAAAATAAATAAACGTGGAGAAAACGAAAGACACTCCAAAAATAAATAAACTTGGAGAAAACGGAAGACACTCCAAAAATATATAAACGTGGAGAAAACAAAAGATGCTCTCAAAATAATTAAACTTGGAGAAAACTTAAGACACTCCAAATAAAAAAATTAAACAACTAGGAGAAGACAAATGACACTCTTATATTAAACTAAATTGGAGGAAACATAGGACAATAGCAATGAATTCATGAAGAAACTCAGGACACTTCTCGAAGAAAAAACTTGAAAATTTTAAATTGACAAACAAGAAATCAAAGACAAATGCATAATGAAACAAGGAATAATAACATAAGAAAAAAAAATATCCATTTGATTCCACTTATATAATCCCATCCCATATGTATCTTAAGGTAAGGCCAGGCATATGATCGCCAGGCATTGACCCAGAATGAAAAAAAAAAAACATTATTGTGAAGTTGCTGCATTCTTGGCGCGACGTAAGAGGTTTCAAATTTCAGAACGTTGTCGTTCACACGTTTTGATGACAACGTGTGTCACTGCCTTCGTAGGAATATCATTGTGCGATATAACAAAAAGTGAAGGTTTCATTTTTTTTTTACATCCGCATCCAAGAACATTATGATTGTTTGTTTGCGAAATAGACTGATTGTTTTTTTCAAATGCCTTTTAGAATGATGAAAATATTTTTTTTTGAGATTTAAGATGACCCTTTCTGAAAGTAACTATCATACAAGAAACAAACTGTTTAGAGATAGTGCAATTATTTGTTTAAATTGAAATTTAGATATGGATTTTAAAATTCTTATATTCGGTTATTTAAAAGAAAACCAAATGAGTATATTCGCAGACGATATGGAACCATCCTGCCGAGGTGGAACTGACCCCCAACCGATTTCAACCTGAGGGGCGAAGGGGGAGGAAACCGCAGCCAACCTTTGGAACAACATCAACAACAACAACAACAACAACAACACCAGCACCACTGAAAAAAAAAATACCACTGCTACCACAATTTAAAAAAAAAAAAAAAAAAAAAAAAAAAAAAAAAAAAAAAAAAAAGGATGCGAAAAAAAAAAATTACTCGCAAAAAGAACAAAAAGCACCATAAGTTGAAAAAAAAAAAGATGCGAAAAAAAAAATTATGACTCGCAAGAAGAAAAATAAAACACACAACAAAAAGATGCGAAAAAAAATACTAAATCGCCCACTACTAACCCCATAAAACTACTAACACAACATCGATAAATAGGGAAACAGATATTAGGCTAAAGAATTTGCTAGAGGTTAGGTCAAAGAATTTTATTGAAATATATCTAGAATATTTTCTTTTCACGAACACTTACATTGAATAGGAATTAGGAATTAGGGAAACCGCTGAAGAAGACCAAAATGCTGTCGATGACGCCATCAACATCCGAAATTATGGAGCCAACTCGGGAATTAACGAGAACAAGAAGGAAATCAACGAGGGGAAGAAACTATACTGGGTCAATGGACGAAGCGAAAAAAAAAAACACAGTGAGGGTGACGTCGAGCGAAAGCGATCAGGACAGCGAAGGCGAGGAGGATCTGGAAATGCACGGGGTATAGCCAAGAAATACGAAATGAAAGTAGAACATCTAGCAACTCTAGAAAGACTAAGTCGAAGTCAACGACAAGATTACCTGAACGGATCATTCTCAGGTTCGGTACAGGCGACCGATCGGTTGATGAAGGAACTACGGGACATCTACCGGTCTGATTCGTGCAAGAGCAACATATACTCGATAGAGCTGGTCAACGTTTCGATTTACGAGTGGAACATACGGCTGATGTCGGTCGACCCGGACCGCCCGTTGCACAGCGATCTTGTCCTGCTGAAGAAGAAGGAGGGACAAGGACAGCATCCTGCTCAACATCATCTTGAAGGAGAGGCATCTTTTCGAGCCACAGTTCGTTCGGGTCGTTCATTCGGTGGTTACGTACTGGTGGGTGGTGAAATCTGTATGGAGTGGTTCTCGGAACAAGGCTGAAGTTCAGTATACACGGTCGAGGCGATTATAATGCAGAAAGCGGCCACTCTAGTCAAGGGTACAGCCCGAATACAATTTGGTGTGACCAAGAATCATTCATAGGGCCAGGACAGCTTGGCGCGTGCACAGCAGAGTTTCAAGTCGTTGGTCCAAATCCACAAGAAGAACGGCTGGTTCACTCCGCCAAAGGAGGACAGATAAAAGCAAATTGAACGGGGTTAAGCAGCTGCAATCGGAACAGCAGTAAACCAGCAAACTATCCTAATCTTTACAGTAGCAAACAGCGACCGGAAGCACAGAGACAACAGCCGTAGCAGATAAGCCCCAGCCAACACACAGATTGGGAAAAATAACAAGGCAGCAACAGGAACGATATAAAGGATGGCTCAGCACTTCAGTTAACTACACCGCAAGCTTGGAGTTCAACCAAGGTCGGCATTTTGGATCTTCAATTAGCTAGATAAAAGTTAGATTCCTGCACTCCCCTGTTTTGAAGCTATACTCTTCTAGAATAGCTTCAAACTCAGATAGTAGGGGGAGATGTAACGGGCCTGTGGCCAATTCCCACGCAAAGTAGGTTTGCAAAAGGTTATTGGCCAGGGTACCAAGAAGCGAACACTGCTACTCATCAGCTTTGTTTTTTTATTCAACTTTGTCAGCGAGAACTCGAGTGGGTCCGGGCCCAGAAAAGTTCTTGTTGGCAAGTCAATTGCAGAAAAAAACAGGTGTTGACTGAGTAGCCAAAAAGAGATATAGAGAGAGAATGAACTTAGTTCTGTTCAGAATGAACTAAGTTCATTTTTTTTAGGGTATATATAAGAATCAATTACGATTAATAAAAGAGAGTTGTGAAACGAACTAAAACGCGATCGTTTACTTCGATGACCGCTCCGTTATTCCAGACGCCTCCTGAATCATTCGATCCTCTGGTAACGGCTCTGGAGAACTTGGCAATAGAAGATCTGACGCTGCAAGTTGTAAAAGAACGATTGCTAGCGGAAGATTTAAAGCGGGCCGATCGACATGAAGATGAGGGCACAAGCAAGGTAGCAGCATTTTCGAGTGAAAAAAATAAAAAAGGCAGAAAATTCAAACCGAAGTGCTACAAATGCGGCAAGCGTGGCCATCTTCAGAAGGACTGTCGTGAAAAGGTTGCGAACGAGGCCAATTCTACGAATCAGCGGAGGGCGGTGAGTTTTCTGGCAAACCATGGAGGCTCTACAAAACAGGAAGGCAGGCTTATCTTCAAGCTGGATTCCGGATCGAGCGACCACCTGATCAATTGCGATGACGTTTTTTCCGAATCTAACCGTTTGAAAAATGCCGTCGTCATCAACGTTGCTAAGGATGGGCAAACAATCGTTGCCAACGTGACTGGAAAAATTCGTGGCCATAGCAACAGAGGAACCCCTTTGGTAATCAACAACGTGCTTTTCATTCCTGAGTTGAGGGATAACTTGATGTCGGTGAAAAAGCTGGCAAGTGCTGGAATCCATGTTAGTTTTGGACCAAACCAAGCTGTGCTCAAGAAAGGCGGAGAAATCGTAGCAACGGCCAAGCAACGTGGTGGTTTGTACGAACTGGAAGTTTTCGTTGAGCAGAAGTCGGCAAATGCATGTGAGGCGAATCTGAATGTTCTTTGGCACCGTCGCCTGTGCCATCTGAGCCAACAAGGTATGCAAACAATAGTGAAGAACAATCTAGCTACCGGAATGGACATCAAAGCAGATCGTCTGGAGTTGTGCGATGCCTGTGTGCGTGGGAAAATGTGTCGAGAGCCATTCAACGGTACCCGAATCAGAGCAACGAGGCCATTGGAGAGAATCCATTCGGATGTATGCGGTCCTATTGATCCCCCAGCCTGGGACGGATCAAGGTATTTCGTCTCCTTTATCGATGACCACACACACTTTGCCGTGGTTTATTTGATGCGCCGGAAGTCTGAGGTTTTCAAGAGCTTTCGGGAATACGAGGCAATGGCAACCGCCATGTTCAACACGAAGATTTCCAAATTTACCATGGATCAAGGATGTGAGTACCCGCATGGAGCAGTACCATACAATAACGATCCCCATTATCTTCTTCCCAAGACACCCAAAAGATTCCCTTTATCTTTTTGGATTATTAATGAACGATTATACTAATCGTTTTTTCATGAAATGGGATCGTTTAGACACAAATAACGATTCAGGGAACGGGTTGTTAAGTAAATAAACGATTCATTTTTTTGCTTTTTTCTACTTGCTCTGGAGCGAGCTATACCATACGTGGAATCTTTATCGAATAATCGTCTCATAAGAAAAACAACGATACAGCATATCGTGTAGTATTGATAAAACGATCAAAATTAATAATTTCAATTCGATTTTCGGAAACAATAAAAAACATTTAGTTCAATTTATTACATTTATTTTATTTATTGTAAATAAAGTACAACATAAAATACTTATCACAAAAACTTCCAGCACCTTCCGGATGTTCCGAATAAAGCCTCCCGGATGATGCGAGTAGCGCCATTTACATGGGTGTTGCTTGCACTGATCTGTTCTGGCCATATTGAGGAACTGACCGCTTGGTCGTTGGTTAAATCCTGCAGTATCTGCTGTTGCTGCAGCACTTCCGGCCGATTCTCCAGCTACCAGTTTCACGCTGCTGCTACGGTGGCGTTGCTTCCAGCGGATTTAGGCTGCAGGGTTTTTTCTCCGAACCTGAATCAATTTTCATTTAAGAATTAGTAAGAATCCTTTTAAGTACAATCTTAGTTTTTACGTGCTTTAACTTACCTCTAACTTTGCGCTGCTATGATTCCTCAGAGGTCTGAATCTGGCCAGAACCAGAATCTGTTAAATTTTCGCGAACTCTTTTGCTTGATTTTTTCTTATTTTTCACCGAAATCCGACCGCGTGTTGTCTGACAGCAGAAAAGTTGAAGCGTGTTGCTAAAATAATCATTTTATTTTCAAAACGATTCATGGTATCTTTAAGAAATAATTTTGAATCATTTCAGCGCGTTGCTAAAATAATCAATTTATTTCTAGAATATTAACCGTATCTTTCATAAATAATATTATATCCGTTTCTAGCTAATGCACATTAACCCAAGACACATCATGGAACGTTACTATTAATGTAATCAGAACGGAATAATATAGAAGATATGGAGTATCGTATTGAGCTATGCGGGTATCTTTCAAATAGTCAAAAAGATTTTTACTCGCAGAAAGGGATCCAGATCGAGCCAACGGTCGCATACACGCCCCAGCAGAACGGGGTGGCTGAACGGTTCAACCGAACAGTTATCGAGAGGGTCCGAACAGTACTGATTGAGTCCATGGTTCCGAAAGAGATGTGGCCGGAAGCTGTGCTGTCGGTGGTCTATGTGGTGAATCGAAATCCTACCAAGGCGCTACCGAACACAACCACGCCGGCTGAATGTTGGTATAGCAAGAAACCGTCGCTGAGCAAACTCAAAGTTTTCGGCTGTAGGGCTTACGCTTGGGTTCCAAATCAACAGCGGAAGAAACTAGACGACAAGAGCCGCGAAATGGTCATGATCGGTTATGCGCCGAATGGCTACCGGTTGTGGGACAAGCAAGCTCGCAGGGTGCGAATTGCTCGAGACGTACGGTTCGATGAAATGAGTTTTCCATATGCTGAAGTCAAGAAAAGCTCCAAGTCGCCGTTGGTCGTGCAACTCCCTTCCGAGCGAGAGGGGGATGAGCTTGAGGTTCCAGGTCAAAGCGATGGCAATATTGATGTCGCTGTCAAAGATCCCATTGATGAGGAAGAGGATGAAATATTCGAAGTTGCTTGTGAGGATTCGAGTGCAGAGAACGCAACACCAGGAGCGCTCCCTTCGCACTTAGAACAGCACGAGTCCGGAGGACAAACGTTGCTGAGGCGCAGCGAACGGGAGCGCAGGCTCCCTGGTAAGTTCCTCAATTATTTTACCAGTTATAGTGCAAATTCTGCTGGCCCATTCTCTACAGATATACCGGAATCTTTTGGCGATATTTATGACCGAGAAGATCGATGCAACTGGTTGAAGGCTGTGGACGACGAATTGCAATCGTTAAAATCCAATCACGTGTGGGATCTAACGCAGTGTCCACGAGGAGTGAAGCCTTTGAAATCCAAGTGGGTCTTCTGCGTGAAGGAAGATGAAGATGGTCGTCCGGTTCGATTCAAAGCCCGCCTAGTGGTGAAGGGCTACTTGCAGAAACCAGGGATCGATTATGACGAGACTTACGCACCAGTGGCCAAACTTCCAACAATAAGGACCGTGCTGGCCATAGCAGTTCAAAAGGGCTACCACATTCACCAGATGGATGTGAAAACGGCTTTCCTTCATGGCGAACTTAAGGAAAGCATTTACATGACTGTCCCCGATGGTGTCAAGGCAGGTCCGAATATGGTTTGTAAGCTGCTTAAGTCGCTTTATGGTTTGAAACAGTCTCCGAGATGCTGGAATCAGAAATTTAATCAACAGTTGCTCAAGATGGGATTCGTCCGCTCACTTCACGATTATTGTTTGTACGTGAAAGTGATGGAGGATGATATCTGGTATCTGATCCTGTACGTTGATGATTTGTTAATCATTGGCCGGAAACGTGATACAATTTTGAAGCTGAAGAAGGACCTATCTCAAGCGTTCCAGATGACGGATTGTGGCGAGGTTCACCACTTTCTTGGCGTGAAGATAACCTACAATCGAGAAGGTGGTGTCCTTAGGTTGTCTCAGGAAGCGCACGTAACAAGGATCCTAAATCGTTTTGGGCTGCAAGATTGTAATCCTGTGAAAACCCCAATGGAGAAAGGCCAACAATTGACGAAGGAAGGAACACCGACTGATGAACCGTATCGTGAATTATTGGGCACCTTGATGTATCTGATGCTGTGTGTACGGCCGGATGTTTGTTTTCCGATTGGTTACATGGGAAGGTTCCAGCAGAGTCCAAATACAGAACACTGGCAATGTTTGAAGCGGATTGTACGGTATTTGCGAGGCACCAGGCAAATGGTTTTGGAGTTCACCAGAAACAAGAATGCACCGAGAATCGTGGGGTACGCAGATTCCGATTGGGCTGCTGATGCTGTGGACAGGAAATCGATTAGTGGCTTCATCTTTAAAGTTTTTGGATGCACAGTGTCCTGGTCCAGCAAGAAACAGACGACCGTGGCAACATCATCGAGCGAGGCCGAATATGTGGCGCTTAGCAGTGCGGCGGCAGAGGCTATTTGGTTGAATGGTCTTCTGGATGATCTTCATATCACATCGGAAGCACCACCTGTAATTTTCGAAGACAACCGTGGCTGTATAGGAATGGCCAAGAACCTTGAGACGAAGCGGAGTAAACACATCGACGTGAAACATCATTTTGTAAGGGACCACATTGCGGAAGGAAGGCTGAAGGTCGAAGCTATCGGTACTAGAGAACAAATTGCCGATATTTTTACGAAACCATTAGAAGCTATCCAGTTCCAGAAACTTCGTAGTTCCCTTGGGTTGACCAATTGAGAGGGGGTGATATCATAGCAATCGGTGATTTATAAGTTTGTTATAAAATCGAGGCAATTCACTCCCACTAACTAGTTACATTACAAACGTCTTAGAATAAAGAAGCTTTTTATAAAACTTCAAGCGTTTCATTCTTTGACCTACAAGAATTAAAATGGGCGAAACTTCATGTTGATGCATTTTCGTTGGAACGTGAAGTTACGCCTATTCAAAATGGAGTTAATTTTTCTATTCGTGTAGGGCCAATAGGCGTAACTGAGTTGACCATGTGTGACAAAACGGCCTAATTATTTTTTGCGTGTGAGACCATTGGGCGTAACTTCAAAACCAAAACTAATAAATAAATAAATAAATAAATAAATAAATAAATAAATAAAAAACAAAAACGGCCGATCAATTGGGCGAAACTTGCAGGCGTAACTGAAATCGAAAACATAAAAAGGCGAAACTCGAAAATCTCGTAAATTTAGTGAAAAAAATTAAAGATTTTGATAGCCAACGAACAATAAGTGAATATAATGCACTTTTTTTGATTTTGTTGAACAAAAAGTGGTCGATTTTTTAAATAGGATTAGATTAGATGTTCCGAAATTTCCAACCCCCTGGCAACTTGACGTTTCCCATACAAATCGCGTGTGCCAGTTTTTCTGGTTCTCTGGTTCTGTCAAATCGAAAATCGGGCTACTTCACATGTCGGAAGGACCCATATTGAAATGTGTTTTCTGTAA
This sequence comes from Uranotaenia lowii, assembly GCF_029784155.1. Classification (NCBI taxonomy): domain Eukaryota; kingdom Metazoa; phylum Arthropoda; class Insecta; order Diptera; family Culicidae; genus Uranotaenia; species Uranotaenia lowii. The sequence goes on from NC_073692.1 coordinate 252,552,378, forward strand.
CTGATTCAATAACTGAAAAAAAGTTTTGAATTTGGAACTTTTTGCTATGTTTTATGAGAAGTGAATCTGTTTTCAAAAGTTTAGTCCAAGAAAACGAATAGAGCGTTAATTTGTGTGTCCTACATAAGGTTTAAAAGTTCTGGACTGCTTTAAATAAATTACTGATATCCGGCAGTTTTTTGGGACAACTTTACCTTCCACCGAAACTGTTGAAGACACTCAAGCACAATAAATGTAAAATACAACATTACCGCATCAATCATTAAGTGATTGCCATAAACTGCGATGCATATGAACATTTTAAAATGACAAAACAATCACATTATAGCAGAACTTTTGAAATTTTATAGAAAAACTATTCCTACACCATTCATAAATCGGTAGAATATTGAATGAGATTGGCCATTTCGGTAAAAATTTTTTTTATTCATTCGAAAGTTATGAATTTGCCTGATTCGTACCACATTTTATAGTGTGCCCTTTCCATATGCATGACTCGAAAAGTATGTAAACAAGCGGCACACATGCGACATCTGCGATTTTGAAACAGACACACGAAACTCGACCGAACTGTCAAGTTGCCAGGGGGTTGGAAATTTCCAACGCGATTTTCTCGTTTCGAGCTAACTGCTAGTTTCGCCCTTTTTAAATGTTACGCTAGATATGTTTTCCCGAAGACTGTACAACAAACATCCCTGCTGATTGACTTAAGAAGAAAGTTCAACTTTTCAGTTATATGTCAGTATAGTTTTTGTATTTATATTACAATCATTTTGTGTTATAATTAGAATTTGCTACAAAAAAGTCACTCAGTTCTTTCAAAAATAACCTGTACAGAAAAAAGATCAGGGACACATCTTAGCGGTGAACTTCTAAACTAAGTTAACAGAAATATTTTATGTATCTCGAAAGTTTTTTAAAACTCTAATTTTAATTGTTGTTTGTAGTTGAAATTTCTTTTAAAAAATTCTTGTTTTTTCACTCCTAAATATTTGCAGCATCAATATGCTTTTTCGAATGTCTACTGTACCCGAGCTTCCGTTTTATCCTAGCCACCAATTTTATACAAAATCTCTACATATAATATCTATACAGTGTAATTAAGTTAATTATCGGTAAATGATATTTATGTTCTTTTAGTAAAAACATATCAAGAATTGAAAATTACAGATGGACAGAAGGTTAGAAAAAAATGTGTAGTTTTATTTTATCGCTGCAATGTATTGTTATGCTATTAAATCGACGTATTTTGCTAGTTTAAAGTCTAAATTCGCCTAAGGACGTAGATTAAACAGCGTATAAAATCCAATTTTTCGCGCCTGGATGGTATACAACCAGAGTAAAACGTATAAGGAATTTTCTAAAGTTTTCGTGCAATCCGAGGTTTCACTAATCCCTTTTAGGCACTCCTCAAGCGGCTTGACCAATGGAGTGTTAAAAAAACCATGTAAATAGTACACTTATAAATAAATAAACCATTAATTCATTCAATCCCTGGTGGCCCTTCCCCCGACTACCTCGGATAACTTTTTTTCCCGGGATTTTAAGCCCAATGGGTTTATTCATCCCAAAACCTCGGATAACCAAGGTTCCAGGCCTTGATGGCTCAAATGTGAATTTTTTTTTGAACAAAAATAAAAAAAAAGATTGCAGAGAGCTGATATTTGGCCCATTTTCACGCGCGAATATTCGGAAAGATAAATCAGAAATAAGCAAGTTATCAAGCCAAATACTTAAAAAAAAAGTCAAAAAAGTCGATTTTCACCAACATATTTTCCTATCTAACACCAGAAACATTCTGAATTTCAAATTGTTATTATATTTCTGAAATCTTATTGTATTTTGGAGAATTTTTTTTCAGATTTTAAACCGATTGGTTTATTCATCCCCGGAGAAGAATTTTGGATATCAATTTGTTTTGTACATGTGAGATTCTGCATTCCGATCTCTAATTTTGTGTTCTGATTGCGAATTCTAAATCTGAATTCAGACTGTGAGTTCTGATTCTGCATTGAAAATGTGCACATGTAATTGGATCATAAATCAAGGTTTTGATTGTGATTGATAATTCTGATCGTGTACAAATTCTTCAATTTTTCATGTTCAGAGATCTAAGGCGAAATAGGATCAAGACTGCCCTGAGCATATTAACCTGAATAGCTAACAAAAACTTACCTGAGGAACCGTTAAGACAAAACAAATGTTTGTACTTAATTTCATTTTACCTATTGGAAAAAAAAATTAAAATTACACAAGTTGATATGTTTGTACAAGTTGAGCAGCACTGGCGGGAATGTATCACAACAGTGGCCGCGACATTTTTATGTTGCGCTCATGAATCTGACGTTTGAGTGTAAACATAAACAAATGCTTGCGGAAAATCGTGCGCGCTCCGCAGAAATTGTTCAATTTTTATTAATTTGTGATCGTTTTATCAAAGAAAAGTGATCGAGTAGTGGAATACTGTGTATCAAATCATTACAAGTCTTTTAATCTAGCGAAATATGGCGGATTTACCCGCTCACTTGAGCGCCGGCGGTGGTGTTTTCAAGAATCGAAAAATGGCGAAGCCACTTCATATCCAGAGGCTAGAAGCGGCCCTCGATATGCGTCCTTTTATGGCCTACGCTCGGGAAATGCTCTCCAAGCCGCTGACCAGCAGTGAGGACGAAGACGACGACATCGACAGTGATGACGATTCGTGCTCGGACAACTCCAATGGCAACTTCCGGAATTATCGGAGATTGGCCTATGGTGTCAAGGTTTCCAAGCAGGGTAAAATTGTTTTTTTCTGAATCTTTTCAAACTGTTTCGTTTTTATGTTATATTTTTTGTTCTAGAGCGTAATGAAGATAAACGGTATCTGTACAACCTCACTTCCGTTGGACCGGAACGTCTTTGGTTGCAGAATTTGCTGCTTTCCGACAGTGATTCGGAGAGCGAAATTTCCGACGAAGACGAGTATGTTCGGGATATGCTACGAAACCATGTTCGAGAGCGGAAATATCGGGGGAAATATTATTCCAGTTTAAAGGTAACTTTTTAAATATCTTTCATTGTAAGCCATTGCAATAACATACTTATACCTACTATTTCATAAATATTGTATTTATTAACAAAAATATTTCAACAGAACTCGCAGTACGGTTATTACGGAGCTGGGCTACTGTCCACCTATGATATGTTCCCGGAACATCAAAGATCAATTGTTGGTGTGAGAAAGCGAAAAATCAAGCGAGAGAAGAAACTTGTAAAGCTGAAGTCAGGAAAGAAAAAGGTAAATGTAGCGTTCATAAAAGGTCTACATTCTTTTTAAATTTTGATAATTTTCAGATCAAACACGAATCAGATGATCGTGGTTCCGATATGGGAGATATTGATTGGGAAGAACAGCTAGCCGCATTGAAAAATGAAAATGACGATGATTTTGATTCAAAACCATCCAGCCCGACGGCTCTAAAATCGAAACGGGGTCGCAAATCGGCAATAAAAACTCCCGAAATGATGGCAGCAAGAAGGCGCAAGATTTGGCAACTGATGGCTAAAAAGGAACTTGGCAAAGTTCAGCGAGCCAAAGTCAACAATCACAAAGATATGGTTACAAATTGTCGGCGCGTTGCCTCACTCTGTATGAAAGTATCGCGCCAGAAAGCAATGCAATCCCAAAAATTGATGAAGGAAACGATCTGGCGAGCCAAGCGGCTTACGAGAGAAATGCAAGGCTACTGGAAACGATACGACCGTGTGGAGCGTGAGACAAGACGCCGCATGGAAAAAGAAGCCGAAGAACAAAGAAAGATTGACGTTGAGATAGTTGAAGCCAAACGGCAGCAGCGGAAACTAAACTTCCTTATTACACAGACCGAATTGTATGCCCATTTTATGTCGAAAAAGTTAGGAAATGTTTCTAAAGAAGAACAACTTAAAATTTTATCTCAATTGGACGAGGAATCTAATCCAAGACTATCATCAATCGATAGCTACGATAGTGATATGATGAAGCTCCAAGCTCAAAAGAACGCAACTGACGCATTCAACAGTGAGCAAGCCCGTCGGGAACAATTCGATAGTGCAGTTCAACAACATGTTCCCATCAATCAAAAAGTTGACGAATCGGGTGCGATTATTGATTTGCCACAACCCGGTATTTTCCGTGGTTGTCTTAAAGGCTACCAATTGAAAGGAATGACTTGGTTAGCGAATCTATACGACCAAGGTATTAGTGGTATTCTTGCCGACGAAATGGGACTTGGTAAAACAGTTCAGTCGATTGCGTTTCTGTGTCACATTGCAGAAAGCTACGGCGTTTGGGGTCCTTTCTTGATCATTTCCCCAGCGTCTACTTTACATAACTGGCAGCAGGAAATGGAACGTTTTGTACCGGATTTCAATGTGGTACCCTATTGGGGATCGCCGAACGAACGTAAAATCCTTCGTCAGTTTTGGGAACAAAAGGATCTCCACACAAAAGATGCAAGCTTTCACGTCGTAATAACAAGTTACCAGTTAGTTGTTTCTGATTATAAATACTTCAATCGTATCAAGTGGCAGTACATGGTACTGGACGAAGCGCAAGCTATCAAAAGCTCCAGTTCGGTACGATGGAAGTTGCTGTTAGGGTTCAACTGCCGAAATCGATTACTTCTCAGCGGCACACCGATCCAGAACAGCATGGCCGAACTTTGGGCGCTTCTGCATTTCATCATGCCAACGCTATTTGATTCGCACGAGGAATTCAACGAATGGTTCTCGAAGGATATTGAAAGTCATGCCGAAAACAAAACGGGAATCGATGAAAGTGAGTATCACTTATCGCTACTTTTTGGAAACCAGATGAATTTACTTAGCTACGTTTTTGATCATTTCTAGAACAAATATCTCGTCTCCATATGATTTTGAAACCGTTTATGCTGCGTCGAATTAAGAAGGACGTTGAAAATGAGCTTTCGGATAAGATTGAAGTGATGGTGTATTGTCCGCTGACGACTCGCCAAAAGCTACTGTATGTGGCTTTGAAGAAAAAGATCCGAATCGAAGACCTGCTTCATTTGACCGGCCAAGGAACTGGTGATGGTCATTCTTTCGATAAGAATTTTACTTCCAACCTGATGAATCTGGTAATGCAGTTTCGTAAGGTTTGCAACCATCCGGAGCTTTTCGAACGACGCGATGCTAAAAGTCCATTCTTCCTGCGGACCGAAGAATATCCCATTGCGCGGCTTATTTTTAACGAAGCATTTCTGTACCGGAAAATACCAAGCCAGCGCCATTTACTCTTCAATCGGTTTAACATTTTCAAAACGGAAAATGTACAAAGATCCTTATTTTCCAACAAAGATGGATCTAAAACAAATTACTCTGCTATCGATGATTTGAATGTTGAAAACTGTTTCTCATTTACACGGTTTTGCTCGATTTCACCCGACGAAGTGGAAAAACTGGTCCTGGAAGGTCTTATCTACTTGTAAGTAATTTAGCTTTAAATTGTAGAGATATTACCCATTTGATGATTTGATAAATCATTCAAACTTTGCAGTATTCAACATGTTTATAAGTTCAACGAATATCTAAAACTGCTTCACAATAGATGGGTATGGTGGGAAGGTCAAATTAATAGTAGCTGTAGGCTGTTGGAACCAACGATTGAACGATGGGCGAGTGGACTGTTTTCTCCAATGTACGGAGCATTGCATTCCTTAATTTTCACATCGTCTAGTCAGAACAGCGTATACACTCATACGGAACAAAAAATATGCCCAATGCAGGAAACAATGGAACATCGGATCTTGAGAAGCCGAAAAGCGTTGAAACTGTCTAGAGATACACTTAAGAGCAGCTCAGTTTATGACGACCTTGATATTCAACCCATCTTTCCTGGAGTTTCAAAAGAAAAGCTTCCTGCGGGTGCTAAAGCACCAGTTGCAAATATTCCACTATTACCAGAGGTAGTCCACATTCCACGAAAAGAAAAAACGTTACACTGCCATCCCACAGCAATGCCAACTTTCATCTATGGTTTAATCAGTCGTGTTGTCAGCTCTGGAAGAAAATACTAGTGAGTATTGGGTATGCCTGTTTAACATTTGCACCTCCTAACTAAAAAAATGTTTTACAGTTGTGAAAATCGTGAAGCGGCTTGGCTAGCAATTCGACACGAGCATTGCGACACTCCGGAAGGTTTCCAGTTGATGAGCAATGCGCTGCAACTGTCCTACCCCACGACGGTCGGATGGTCCAACATAGTTATACCGGACAAACAAACATTGGTATCGGACGCTGGTAAACTAGCCGTGTTGGATTCATTATTGACTCGACTCAAAGCGCAGGGACATCGAGTGCTCATCTACTCCCAGATGACGAAAATGATCGATTTGTTGGAGGTAAGTTATTCGGGATTTTCACCTTCACAAGCGATATATTTCAATTTTGTTCCTCTAGGAATACATGTGGCATCGAAAGCATAGATACATGCGGTTGGACGGATCGAGTAAAATATCCGCCCGCCGAGATATGGTTGCCGATTTCCAGAATCGAGCTGACATATTCGTGTTCCTGCTGTCAACGCGTGCTGGTGGGTTGGGTATCAATTTGACGGCAGCAGATACGGTAAGTTTTCATATTTTATTTTAAGGGCTATACGGATTTATCTGCAGCTTTCGATAAGATCAATCTTAGGATTGCCATATCTAAATAAATTATCACGGTTAGGCATATTTGGGTCTGCATTTCATTGGCTTGAATCCTACCTCTTTAATAGAAGCATGTTTGTAAAGATTGGAGATCATACTTCCATTATACTTTCCACATCACATCTAGTGTTCCTCAAAGCCTCATTTAGGGCCTTTTGAATTCTTAATTCTTAAATTCTTAATGTTGATGAAAAAAATTAAAGTTTTTGCGCGCATATAAGAAGGATTCAATCCAAAGCGCCGATGTGGTCTAACGTTTGGTTTAACGGCTGGCGCGAGTCTGGTTTTGGTATGCTAGGCGTACTAGGTTCAATCCCCGGTATCGACAAGAAAACTTTTGGGTTCGAATCCCATTAGTGGCCGACAGGTGAGATGTGTTTCCTCATATAACTGACTATATAATAAGAATATTTAATCAGTTTTGCCAGCTGTCCAGGTATATACACAGATGCCGGAATACCTGTAAACTAGCCCACCTGATTGACTCGTTCTTCCAAAATAAACCAACATCAACACTATACATTCACTACATAACAGTTCATACGAAGCCATGTGGTCCGGGCAGGGCTTGGACTCCTCGAAAGGAAAGAATGAAATTGAAATTTCCCTTTATTCGTCTCACTCCAACTAATTTCAATTTCAAGGAGTTCACTTGCATTACTCGAATGAAAGTGAATCCTCTCATATACATTGCTCGAGTGAAAGAAAGAAATTCAAAAGTCAGCAGAAGAGCAATGACGCTTGAAACTGACCGCAATCAGTGTCTTCAATTTCGACGTCAAACGAGACTTTCAAAGCAGCAAAACAGGCAGCAAATAGCATGCACACACAGCAATTGTTGGTATTTTTGCTGGTGCGTCTACCGCCCGTGTCGGCCCGGCACCTTGTGCATCTTCAAGCAATTGTTAGTGTCATCCTTGGGCGCCAGCAAATTGTTGGTGCTTATTGTTGTTTTCCAGCCGGCATCAGCCGGCTGTGTTTTCGGAGGTATGTGAGTATAGGCAATGAAACTTTCATTGAAAGGGATATGCTCGAATTTCGTTTTGAAACGAAATTGACGATTGCCAGCTTCGAACGAAGGAAACCGAGGTGAAAGCGGAATGAAGTTAGCGTTTTCCGCATGTGAAGATAGGCTGATGTGAAGAGAAATTGAAAGTGAAACTCTTTCGAATGAAGCGTTTTGTGCTAATTTTTGAGTAAAGATTGACGATTGAAAGTGAAATTGCCAGGGCCTGGGTCCGGGTAAGGTGTAGGTACGCGTTGCATTGGAAATTTGTCGAACTTAATAATCTAGAAGAATGCATGTGGGCACATACTTAGGCAGAAACTGCGGTGAATCCGTGCACTCCACCAACATGCATACATCCAGAAATTCAAGTATGCGCAATTCAGCAAGCGCCGACCATCGACCACACTCTGCATGATCCTGACCCAGAAGATTATATCCAGAGTTACAAGTACTGCAATTCTTTCCGAAGGACCAGAAGGCATTTCGCCTTAATACAGCGCGCCATAAGCAATTTTAAGGCAAAAGCTACAAGTTCTATTAATTCTGAACAACTCCTACAAACCATGACCGGCCCTCTAACTGTTGAAGAGCTGGAAGCAGGACTACATCTAGTCATCAAAAATATGCAATCCGTCTGCCTAGGACAAGAGCTGAAGAGCATCGGTTTACACGGCATTCCTACAAAGCAGGGCCCCCTGCAGCACCTCAATCCTATGCTGGCAGGTGGCCTCATTCGAGTAACAGGTAGGTTAAACTTAGCAGACTTGCCTGAAGAACAGCGACATCCAATATTCATTCCGAGGGAGCATCCGTTTGCACGAATCATCCTTGTGCATCTACATCGCTCCAATAACCACGCCGGTCTGGAAATAGTCTTGGCCGAATTTCAACGAAGCTATTGGATGAAGGGATTGCGGAAAACAACCCAATCCGTCCTTCAAAAATGCGTACTCTGCGTACGGGCAAGGCCTCGCAGATTCGAGCAAATGATGGGCCAGCTTCCACGGCCCAGAGTGAATCCCTCTACAGCGTTCACTCATACTGGCGTAGACTTGTGCGGGCCGTTCCAAGTGCTGCCAAGTCAGCGGGCGAAAATGAGGCTTACCGTTTACGCCTGCCTGTTTGTGTGCTTTTCGACCAAAGCAGTGCATATCGAGGTGGTGGAGGATCAATCCACCGGGGCCTTCTTAGCCGCCTTGATACGGTTTGTATCAGTGCGTGGTACACCGGAGGTGATATACTCCGACAACGGCCGCAACTTCGTCGGAGCCAGCCGCGAACTTGCAGAACTGAGCAAAGTATATAACTCGGAGTTGTTCCAAAACGAACTCATAGGGATAGCAGCTGAGGAAGGAATACGCTTTTCCTTCATCCCTCCGAGAAGCCCTAATTTCGGAGGTCTGTGGGAGGCCAACATAAAAGTGGCCAAAAGACTCTTCACCGCAGCCGCTCGTGGATCCAGCTTTAATATATTGGAGATTCAGACGGTGTACTACCAAGTATCAGCGATAATGAATTCACGTCCGCTGACCTCAATTTTCTCCGACGCCGGAGCTCCGGAACCTTTAACACCAGGGCACTTCCTAATAGGAAGAGCCATGACTACTATACCCATCCCGGCAAGCCACTTAGAACAGCAAAACTTAGTTATGCGCTGGAAGCGCATTCAACGCCAAACCGCACAATTCTGGCGTAGATGGCAAAATGAATATTTGCAGCATTTGCGCTGTATCTTCAAGTGGACAAAAAGGCAACCTAACTTGAAGCCAGGTCAAATCGTATTGATTGGAGACGATAACAATCCCGTGGCAAAGTGGCCCATGGGAATCGTAACTCACACCAAACCCGGAAAGGATGGAGTTGTGCGGGTAGCAACGGTACGCACAGCTTCAGGTATCTACACACGAAATGTTCGGGCTTTGGCACCACTGCCCATCGACATTACCGAAAGTCAAGTAGGCGAATCAGTCGAACCATCTCAATTTGATTCTTCAGAAATAGTGAATAAACCACACCATGAAGTACGCGAGCAAGGGCCAGTACCTGAAAACGAAGAAGACCCACCACCCCTGGCTATGAGTAGCAATGTTTGGAGCGACAGACTTCGCTCCAAAGGGGGGAGAAAATGGAGCGGTTAAGGTAACCCTGCATAGCTGCAGAAGTTACCACAACATCCGAAGTGGTACGTCAGCACTTAATGTGCTACTTGCCGCGAAGGAAAATAGGAAACAGTAAGACCAAACTGTGGTCGAAATAACAAACATCAAATTTGTCAGCACAAAATGTGCTATCAACGATGGCGCGGACTCAACGACCGAGCTCGCGCACCCAGCCAACCCAGCAGCAACAATGTTGCATTCATTTCGTGAATAGCAGCCAGAAACCTGAGACGCAATTCGAGATGTGGCCGTTTACAAGGGAATCGCCACCCGAAGTCGCCGTGGAGAATAACATCTCCACTCACAACATTGTGGGCTACTCTGTGGACGCCCTGTTCATCATCGCGGCGATCATCATCGTCATCGTCTGGCGTTGGCGCAGGAATGCGCGACGCCTGAAACAACTGGAGGGCGCAGCGACGAAGCTGCGTCAGCAAACTTTAAACAACTCTGTATGATACAGTAAAATAAATTCCAGTCTTTTTAAGTCTCTCTAACCGTTGTGTCGCGTTTCTGTTCCGATGACATTTCTGTGTTAAACCCTTGCGGGAGCGGGGTTTTACCTTAATTTCTAATCAGGCTTTTTCTGCCTGGACCAAGAAGGATTCCGAGGAGAATCCGACTTTTCAATATGAACCAATAACACCGGCCAAGTCCATGTAATCGATAAGAGGAAGGGAAGTGCAGCACATGTGGTGATTTTTTTTGCGGAGACCGGCTGTACGCCATCCCTCCACAAATCACCCGCTGAATGTTTGGGGGTGAGGGTAATGTGGCATGTAATTTACCTTAGTAAGCGATGTGGCCACGGTAAAACCTATGCTCCTGAGCTCCTGAAAGTTTCCTGATGAAAGTCCTACTGTGTATCATGATGTAATGCAAAGGTTCGCAGAAATTCACCTTGTATCCCCTCTGGACAATTCTGCTACTCAATAGAAGGTTTGTTGTAAGACCGGGGATCAGCTGCACGTCTTTAACGGTAACGCTTTCTGGATTCACATCAGGATTCGGCTGGAGTCTGACAGTTCTGCTGGCCACTATTTCCATGGTTCCACCGTTCGCTGCTACAACTTGTCCGCTTGCGTCCTCCAAATCGTACAAAAGATTTTCTTTGCTGGTCATGTGTGCGTACGCTGCTAAATCGAATAACCAATCGCCAACATCATGCTGCTTGAAAGCCGGCAGCACTATAGAGAATGCTGCCTAAATTCTTCTGCTGCCTGCAGTCCCTAGTAAGGTGTCCAAATATTGAACATTACCTACATTACATTTCGGGTCTGTGGATGGGAAAGGGGTTTCCTTTTTCGGCTGCTGTTCTTGTTGCTAAGGCTTGTTATTTTTCACAAACCGTTGCTTGGTTGCGAAGGCTTGTTGATTTTGGTTGCTAGGTATCGGTTGTTCTTGGAGAAGTTAGGTTTTTATCAAATCTGTAATAACCACGCCTGAATTTTCATGCCCCATGATCATTGGTCGATATACATACATCCGGGAGTCCGGCCAGCAGGATCATGCTTATCCAAAGTTCCGGGAGCTTTAAACCTACGCTGTTGAGCTGTTTCGATGTTGAGATCGCATGGTTCACGTATACTAACAGAGTTAGGTTATGTACAGAGTATTTGAATTATAGGGTACGTTATCATGCGTGAACGTACCCCCACGCCGGGCATGATGACGTAGTTGTTATGAGATTCTTCATACATTCCATTAGAAAAAAAATAAATCTACGTTTTTCGTCATTTGCATAAAAAAGTTCAGTAATTAGTGTTAAGGAACTAAAGTTAGTGTTGAAACAATTGATTTCAGTATGAAATATATTGAATAAAGAACTTCGAATCATTCCAAAACTCGAATAACAAAATAGTTACGAGAAAAGATGATTTATCAATTAAATATTTTACTGTTAATGAACTCGAAATTTGCGTGTTAAATGATTTATGAGAACTATTAGATGTGTCTTCTTGCAATATTTTCCATTTTTAAGCTTACAATATGCTTGGAAATAGTTTCCAGTAATTACAATTTCCACCAAAATTTAGATATTTCCGAGGTTAATTCGCATTTTATGCAGAACCACAAACCAAATCGTATTTTATGAAGAAGCTCATAAATCTGGGAAGTGGCGTACAAATTACTGGCATCGAAAATATTTTTTATGGAAAAACTGTAGAATTCAATACAATGCTCGCTATTTTTCATAACAACTACGTCATCATTCTGGAAATCTGCCAACCAATATGACGGATGAGGTAACCTGTTATTTTGAAGAACTTTGGGTTGTGTATGGATTTGTAATGACGGCTAATGAGCTTATTACATCAAAATTTTGAATTTAATATTGAAAAATGTTCAAATAACCCATTTTGAATAAAAAAAAAATCTAATAGTACTTTTTTTATTGTACATTTTTGTACCATTTTTTTAAATAGTTAAGCATTAATTTTCACATAAACAAATATAAAGGTTTTCGCCTATAGTTTTTTACTCGATCATCCTTTGATTCGTTTAACCATGCTGAAAAAAATTGAGATGCACGGAAAATCGAGTTCGACCTTGGTACTGGTCAATAAACTTTCAAAAATGACTTAATGGTCAGAACTGACAACAAAGAAAAAGAATGACAATAATAACAAACATTTAAAAAAAATCCCAAAAATTAAAAAAAAAATGTACAAGTATTACTTTTGTTCTTTTAGCTAAATTTAATTTTTTTGATTTATACTGTTATGTTTGTTCCATTTCCGGATTCAGGTCTCTATTTTACATAAAAAATTATCTCCAGTTTACTAAAGTCAATAATGCTGTAAACTAGTGTAATTAGGCCGGAACAAATTTCAAATCCTTCTTTTGTCACTCGGAGTTGGAACATCGCGAGGGGGGGACAATAAAAAATAATGCGAAAAACAAATAAATTGGAATAAATTGTACGAAAGCTTGTATGCAACAAAGTTGCATAGAATATCATTGCACAAAACCTAAAAAACAAATAATTATTTATCGAAAAATTCAATAAAATCACGAATATAAAAGGTTAAATAACTTCCATCTTCCAAAATTGTTTTTTTTCGTCTTGTAATCTTTTGGATTCTTGAATTTTTTTTTTCGAAATTTATACTACTTCAAATACTTCAAACTTTATTTATTTCCCCCTTCGAGTTTTTGAAAATTTCGAAGGAGGGGGTGACAAAAGAAGAAATTGATATTTGTTCCAGCCTTTTTAATCTAAAAAAATGAATGGCAAGCTTGAATATTTTAATTTCGAAGAAATCTTTGTTTTTGTTTTCAAAGAATTTCTTTTATTCGTTATCCTTCAACAAAAAATAATTTGATCATCAAAATGATGTTCTATATTTTTCTAAATTTATGACAACCATTGTTTGGCGAGTTCAAACACTCTTTCCTTGGTCGCTCGCATCTCCGGTGAGTCGTATTCACTGATCGAACCGAAGTCAGCACAATGTGAAGCCACTGTAAGACGAAAAACATTGAAACTTTGTAAATGCTCGATTTGAAAAATCATTTTCCATCAGAACTTACAAGGAATGACGACCGTCGGCGAATCTTCATTCAGGTCTTCCTGAAGACCCATCGGGCGCCACGGGTCCAGCTGACCCTGAGTGAAGAATACGTTCGTCACTGCCGGGTTCATATCGCCGTAGATGGCATTAGTGCGATCGATATTCGACTCCATGCGGCTCTCCGTGAACCTAATTATTAAAAAAAAATTCAGTACAGTCCATTTATCTGACATTGTGAATCAAAAAGTCAACGTTGGTATGTACAAATTACTTACATGCGACCATACAAATCATAGCAGAGCTCAACGAAAAGGTCGACCGGGAATCCTGATCCAAAAATTTGATCCTCCGAACCCGATGTTTGATACCATCCATACTCGGCACAAGTTTGGTACAACCATAGTCTCACTGGAAGTTTTTAACAGTTATGTTGGGTTGGTGAAAATTATTAAAACTTACTAATTCCTGCGTTTGCTGGATGATTCCAATCTGTGTTACTGTAGTACTGTACCGAACTGTCATACGAAATGTCCATGCACCTGTTTGACCATTGGGTAATCCAAGCGGCTAAAGCATCAATATCACTGGCATGACGATCGTTATTCAGATATTCGCAAATTACTCCCTCAATGTCTCCTTCCTGATGGTACTGAACTATGCCGGCGAAATAGTCGGACATTGTAGACAGGAAGGCCATTTTATCCAATCGGTTGGAGAAATCGGTGTTGTTGCACAAGCGGAACTTTTCAATGACGGTATCGTACTCTTCGGCATCTAGCAGCGCCTCCACTTGTTGATAGGCGCCGGCGATTCTGTTGGCGCATGATTCTCCACCCACCAGACGGATCGATTCGCTCACCACTTCCTTGTATTCTGTGAATATGTTGAATAAATTTGTTAGGCTGATATCTAGTTAAAGTGTACAATTTTGTACAAATAAATGTCTTCGTCAAATTTAAGAAATTTTGATTGCAATTTACTGTACATACTCAAAGATGCACATATTCAAAGATGTTTTAAAAAACTATCTAAACTTTAAATGGGTAAAAAGTTCCATTAAATGGTCTTTCCTGTTACTAAAATATCTTTCTTTCATTTTAGGAAGTTTCATCCCGAAGGATGATTACTCCCTCAAGTTTAAATATCGATTCGATTGAAGGGCATATTTTGCAAATTCATTGAAACAGAGACGTAGACCCGAATGACCCGGGTGGTTAAAAGGTCTCAAATAAATTAAAATAATTATAATAAATCGAAACAGAGTCAAATTGTGTGAAAAAAAAAACAATCTGAGGCAATGTTGCATGGGTATGCCGCGTTCGTGCGTAGGATGCTCCACCTTCGGCGAATATCCGAGTAGGGCGGTTCCCAGCGGCCGAAGCTGCGGGGATAAGACTTGACTTTCTTCGCAGTGAAATTCGTTGGGAAAGGGTTGTTCCACGATCGGGGAATACCCACGGGTAGTGTGACTCTCAACTCAAGGATGCTAGCGAATCGGGAAAACCGGGAAAAACCTTTAATTTCATCGCATCACCGGGAAACTGGGAAAAAACCAGGAATTTCAGCACATCACTGAGAAAAATTGTCATGTTTATCACAGAATTTCAAAAATAGCCGTTTCGGTATAGATCTACCTCATAATCAATTATTTTCGTTTATTAGTAAACAAACGAAGTTTAAATCGCATTTTGAACTTATTGCGGACAAAATATGAAATATCTCGTTTTTTCGCTCTCCGCAAGTGTGCTACACTTACAAGCATAAATCAAATGTTCAAAATTTTACAATGAAACTGTAATCGACAAATCTAAACAAAAAACGTTTGCTAACTTTACGATACTAAGTTTGTAATACTTATTTGGTTCAGTGGTTTCTGATCGATATATGTAGTATGTAGGGGAGATAAGGGCATAATTGCCACCTTAAGAAGGACGCTAATTTAACCATAGAAAACAGCTATAATGTGTGAGTTATTCCATTGTTTCGTGTTCAGGCACTAAAAAAAGTCTATTTCCTAAGGGGCTTAAATTTGAAAAAAAGAACATAAAAACGTTTAAAAATGCATTTGAAATTTTTTTGCCAAAACTGGTCACTGTAGGGGCATTATGAGAACCGCTACTGGGACAGTATAAGCACCATTAATCGGGGCACGATTAGCTTTTTCTGCCTTGGAATCATGCAGCGAATTCGACTCTATGAAGTCAACTGAATTATAGAGCTACAGCTTGACGCTTTGGCCTATTGGATAGGCGTTGGAGTTCGATTCCTGGTCGAGATGTTTTTTTTTTTCATTTACCATTCATGATCGATAAGCTGCTCTCGATCGGCACCCTCGAATCCTGGAAATATAAAATCGGGCTTCGAGTCGTTAGAAGAGAGGTCAGGCTTCGAGTCTTTAGAAGGAGAGGTTTGTGTGGTCAACTCCGAGTCTTCACGATAAGAGGTCGGGTCTCGAATTATTACGAGGAGCGGTCAGATCTCAAATGGCTAGAGGAGAGATCGGGTCTTGAGTCGTGCAGAGGAAAGGTCAACCTCGAGTCGATGCGAGGAGGAGTCGGATCTCGAATCGTTAGTGGGGAGGTTTATGTGGGAATCCCGAGACATTTCGAGGAGATGACGGTTTTCAAGTGGTGGTGGGTTTTTAATGTAATGGCTTTTTAATGAATGATCATTTTCTACACAGAAAAAATTATTTTCTGTAAAATTACAGTAAATGTCCTGTAACAAAAAGGAGCAGGACATTTACAGTAATTTTACAGGTCGAGGACATGGCAATTCACAGGCTAGCTTAAAATTACAGGCCTGTAATTGCAAGCGACCTGTAACTGCAAGCGACCTGTAATTGCAAGCTACCTGTAATTGCGAGCGACCTGTAATTGCAAACGTCCTGTAATTTCAAACGACCAGTAAAACAACCTGGGCGTTATTTATTATATTATTGTGTGTAATAGTTACATTCCCAGTTCCACAGATAACACAGATACTGTTTGGTTTAAAATACTTTTATTCATCACAAATTACACTAAAATTATCAACATTCATGCAAGTCAATCAATATAACACCACATAACATAACACAAACTTTGTTATTATTCCACAGGATTTGTTCTGAGAATTTTGAAACTTGTTTACTTAGAATCTTCTGCCAACAGATGAATTAGATGAGCAAACAGATGAATCATTGTATCCAGTTGTTATCGTATTACTATCAGCGGAATAGATTGTTTTGGTGTTTTCTTCCATTGTGCTGAGTTCTTGTGTGTAATCATTAAACGACCATCTGTGACAGTCTTTCCACAGGCAGGGTCTAATGGGTCAGGTGATGCAGGCCAAAAAAACCAGTCAGCGGAACTTGTGCATCCACGTTCAGTGCTTCCCTTTTTCCTGAAATACAGTTACCATTGTTAGTCAGAAAAAGTATGTTGTTTAACAGTGGATTAATAAACATACCAGCAAAAATTTGCCTAAGAATCTTCAAATAACTTGAAGTCGAAGGCTCAGAACACCGTCAGGTACCGGAATATCGGAGCTGTTTTGGGAACCCTCAAGCATTCCAACTTGATAACTTCGTTTGATTGGTTGTCGTTAAGTGGAAATGGTTCTTTCGAATAAGCCACAGTCCGGTTGCGCGCTACAAGAAGCTGCTCCTGATTTGGATTTGATTCACAGAATGTACACTTTTCCGGCGATCAAGTGTGTCCTTATCTTCATTTGTAGGATTCCTGGAAACCGATAGAATGTTGATGGCTAAGTTCATGACAACGGCAAGTCGAATCAGATCCTGTAATAAAATTTTGAAAGTCTCCATCAGTAACCACTTCAGAATTGATAATTTATATTGAACATAAGACAACTTACCTGATGGGGATAAGACTTTGAGTTGCAGAAATCGAGACACAACTGACAGTTTATTTATTTTAACGCCAACAGACGGAGGTAGGAACCCGTACAGTCTGAGTATCGTCAACCTAATTGATGAGTTTCAGGGAAGTAATTATAAACCTATGATTGCCTGAGTCCTCCTCGAATTTGTACATTAGGATCTTCGGAATTCCAGCCACGGTGAAAAACTGATCGATGATTCTTGCACTCCTTTCTTGTTGTGCCTACAAAAAAAAAGGAAAAACTAAAATATTTGAATAAAGCATATTCGAAAACGGCCCACATCATTACTTCCAGCTATTATGAAAGACAAGTTGACTTAAAATTCAACAATTTACCTCTTTTTCGGAAATGTTCCGGAAACTTGAAACCTTGATGAGGTTTTAACTGAATCTATCAATATTTACCTTTTTTGACGCATACACGCTTTTGATTTAAACTTTAAATTTGAGTAATACATGTTCAAAATGATAGGCCTTCATTTTGAGTCAACCTTCATATTGAGTCAACTCAAAATTCAAAGTTCACCAGCCGAACTCATAATAATTTTTATTCGAAAGATGATTTTTTATTTAAGATATCGATCTCTTACCAAAAAAAATTTGGATTTGAAATCGAGAGCGTACAACTACATGTTTCCAAGGAAGAAAAATCTAGCCAAAAATTTTATTATTTTGTATTATTCAATACAAATCGGATCCAAAAATATTAAATTAAAATCAAAACAGCAATGAAAAACGGCTGCAAATAAATATCTGTAAAGGATTTTTATGAATGTGAACTTTCGACTTCTATTGTGATGAAGTTGAAATTGAATAAATCTTAAATTTCATCTTCTAATGGTCATTAAAAAACTTTAAAACCTTTTATCAACTTGATTTCGCTCAAATTCTTCACTCAAATTCGAAACGTTCTTTTTCAACACTCGGAAAATTTTCAATATTTGAATTGAAGGAAAACTAACTTTTAACTAAAAAAAAACTTATTGATTACTGTCGACCATCTGAAAACTTGTTGATTAAGATCCAGAAAAATTTGCGAATGATTACACCTTTTTTTGAGAAAGCCGGTTCAATCGTGTCATGATTTGACATTTGCAGGCGGTTTATTCATATGATTATAACAGGTATGTCGTAAATCTGCCTTTTCATGTGTTGGTTAATTTCCTAGCAAAAATGTTGGGAAAATTATTTTTCTTGCTGCAAAAATCTATGAAAAAATCTTCTATAATCGCATTTATCTTTGCAAAATGTTTGATCAGAACATGTTTAATAATGTATGATGAATTATTTAACTAAACTTAAAAGATTGACTAAACCACTCTTCACACATCTTTGAGAAATCTTTATTAATTATAGCCTACCTTATAATTTATACACTCCAATTGCTTGCAATTTTTTTTTCCAAAATAAAAAAATACAAATAACCTACGGTAAAAAGTTTACACAAACTATTCGCTGTCCAAGTAAGCGAAAACTTGAAATAAATGCCGCTTTGCTCACAACCAGCTATAAGCTTCGTTTTCAAGGTAAGATATTTTTAAATCGTAGTCCAATTATATCTTATCTGTAGGGCCTTACTACACGAAACGGTTGTTCAACTTCATATTTACCTTTCTCATATTTAGGTTAATATAACATTCTGCAACATTAACCACGGCAATAGATAAAAATGGAATTCTATAGTGAGCATGGTACAGGAAACTGCTAAAATGATAGTCTTGTGAAATAACTTATCCAGGATGGTAGTTTGATTTTGGACCATAAGAAGTAAAGCTTCAACCACTGCCCACGATAAATCATTAATGCGGGGCGGGATACCTATGGAAGCGATGTTGTGGATAAGTGGAATTTTCTAATATACTGATAAAAAGTTACCTGGTTCTGGATTTCCTATAGCTTCTTCGATATATTTTCGCTACGGCTAATTTGTGGCAAGATTTCAGGTAAGGTACACCGGGGTAAGTGGGGACGCGGGGTAAGTGGGGACGGTGGCTATTAAAACAATACTATCAACTATTTTTTCAAACTTTTAATGCAGAATGTTAAATTTACTTGTAATCTATCCAATAACTGTAAAAGAGATACGGTTCTGACAATAGCGGATGTTTACGGTGACTTTTCGTAAATTTTCTATTTTTAACTACGATGTGGAGTTGATGTGCATCTTTTTCAATCGCGAATTTCTCGTAAACTAGCTGGCTCTTAACGAAAAACTCTACATGGAAACAATCCTTACATTAGAAACAACCAGTTAGGAAAAGAAACGGCGATTAAAAATTAAGAAAAAAAGGGTTTATTTTCAAAAATCTAAAATACTGTCTCCAAACCCTACCCGGGGTAAGTGGGGACGGCTTCATACATACTTGATGTTTAGATATTTTTTCAATTTTCTCTCCTTCATTCAATACATTTTAGCTTTATTTAGCATACGAACCATAAAAAGTTGGGAAAAAACTTGTGTTTTCTGGAATAGGCATATATTTTCGATAAAATCGGATCTCGTGTGTTGCAACATAAATTACACACGATTATCACTACCATGAACTTTTTTTCAAAAGTTTTGACGGTTCGAGCAATAAAGTAACGTATTCAACCAAGAAAACACAAATTTGTTGAAAATTTCCTGAGAAATCTAAGGGAAAATCTACCGTCCCCACTTACCCCATAAAGCGGGGTAAGTGAAGACACCAGCAGTCCATAATACTTCACGTGATAACTTTTTTCGCTTTTCGTCTATCAAGCTCATCTCTTCAGCATTTGTAAACAACATGTTCTGCATCACATTGAATGCGATTTTATCAAAATTGATCAACTGCTGATTTTTTAATGATTTTTTAAAGTTGAACTATACGAAAAACCGTCCCCACTTACCCCGGTGTACCTTAATCAATTCACACAATTCACATGATTTTCATTCACTCTCAACAAAGGTGCCGGAAAAGGTATATTCGACACAAAGACGCACAAATTCTTCAGCCTAAACTTTAAAGGACTGGACTCGATGACAAACGGAAGCGCCTGCTGTAAATAATGCTCTCACTTAAAAATAATGCTTCGACCTGTAAAACTACAGTACATGTCCTGCTCCTTTTTGTTACAGGACATTTGCTGTAATATCAAATGATTTAACATTTAATTTTCAACCAATCAATTGAAAATTACGTGATTTATGAATTACAGGTTGAATTATTTCAAAGGTAACCATTTTCAATGACACGTAATATTCCATATTTTTTTCTGTGTACCATATTTTCGCTCGAACAAACTATGAATAAAAAAAAAAGGATTATTTGAATCTTTAACATCAATAGTTTTTCGTATATAACTGGCACTTTTTTAAATATGTCCTGGATTCTTTAAAATTGTAAGTTTAATTTTTAAAATGAAGCCTTTAGTAAAAAAAAAATAGGGAACTTATTTTCATCGATGATAAAATCTTTGAACTTAGATTCTGGTGAATGTGGTTGGTTTGGTTTGAGTTAGAAATTGTTCTATGCTCAAATCATATAAGTTGTATCTAAGAGACTCTTGTGCAAATTCAAAAATTTTAACCATCAGTGGAAATGATTCAAAAGTAAACAAACTTGTTTATACTTTAAGATTTTGGGTTACAATTTAACTTCAGTAAAAACTGCAATATATGTAAATAATGTTAAACAAAACACCAAGAAACTATGAAATTTCCAATAGTTTTTTAACGTGAAGATTACATGTTTCAGCAAATATGTTTTATTACACATCAATTTCTTAATTTAAATCCAGTGGATGTTTTTTTTAAATAAAAATTGGTTTACTTCATTGAAAAAATTTTTCAAAATAATCTTAAATTCTTCTTTATGTTAGTGATTTCAGATGAGTTGTATACACATAAGTGACATTGATTGAATCTGTTTCCGGATTTCAATAAGAGTTCTGAAATTGCAAAAAAAAATTAATTCCAGATCAGAATTTTAAATATAAAAAAAATATTCGGTATTCAATAATTGAAATTCAGATGTTTTGTTTTTGTATTCATAATTTCAATTATTCATTTTGAATCCAATCTGTGAATCTGGATTTAAAATATGTCTTTCGAATGGTTAATCTGATCTTGAGTTTTTAATTCTAGATAGTCATATTTAAGCTTTGTTATGTTTGAATTCTACATGAGAATCAAGTTTAAGAACTTCGAATCTGAATATTTAACAAAAACTCAGGACGGTTTCTGATGTTTCATGAATATTCGGAAAAATAATTATCATAATATTGAAAAGCATATGAGTTTCGAAAAGCGTGATTTAAATTTTTAATGAAATGCAAAACCAAATTTGAACCAGGTTTTCAAAGCAGCTGTTCATTTCTTATTTTTAATGATGATTCGAACTAAAAACCATGAACCCTAAACTGAATACAAAATTCCAAATATTAAAAAAAATTGAATTTTTATTCTTACAGTATGTAATTAGAACATCCTAAATGAATTAAATGTTATTTAAAATTTAATATCAGAACTAAATCTCAATCATCAAGTGAGAACATTTTGAAAAACTTGTCAAAATGTTGATCCTGGGGCTAGTTTTCGGGGTTCTGATGCCAAGATTTTTACTCTTAAATAATAAATAACCAAAATTTTATTAGGAATTTGAAATTTAGAGTGTGGAGTAGAATACCTCGCTTGCCTTTCCTGGAACCTCATTGAAGGGGGGGGGGGGGGAGTCAATTGCCAAACACCCCCCTCCCCTCTCCCGTTTTTACGGCCATGGATTTATGTATTAGCATTCCAGAATTATTTTTGCACGTACAATTCCTGGCAATTTTTTTGAAAAATCTATTGAAAACCGGGTATATCATTTAAAAAATTTCCATTGCTAAAAGTGGGCAATATCTGGCCAAATCTGAGAAAATTTAAGACAATTATCTAAAAATTTTATGGGGAAAGTGAAGAAAAATGATTAATTGTTTTGTCGCAGCACATCAGCGCAGTGTTAAATTCGTGTTTAAGGCATTCGAAAAAAAAGTTTAGGTTTGGTTTTTGATTAAACAAACTTTTACATATCCGTTTTTAAAACGGGATTGGATTTTTGTGTTTAATTTTCCAGATAGTGTCTGTTGGACAAATATTTCATCCAAAGACTGCAATAATAAGCATAGCAAGTGGTGTTACAGTGAATTCTTATTCTAATTCGAATAACACAACTAAACAGGTTTGAAGACGTCATTTACAGTTAGCTATCACGCATCGGAGTTAGAAAATCTTTTGAATAAAACATGTTTCATTGAGAGAGAGGGGATGATTGTGACTGATTAAGACATGAAACGTTGTTTTATTCTAAAAAAACAGCAGTTTTAAGAAACATTTACATTAGACTGCCCCAAATTTGTATGGGAGATTCAAAACCTGTGAAATGTTATGTGCTGCAGGCGAAAATGGATCCTAGGACTAGTACAAGATCTCATGCCAAATTTGGGCCAGATCGGATCACGGGAAGGCGTCGCTCAACGATCCTGAAGTTTGTATGGGATTTTAAGACATTTTGTTCGGGAGAGACATGAAAACCTGATTTTTTTTAACAATAACGTTGGTTCTCTTCGGCCGATTTCTTTTGAAAACAGGTTTTCTCACAGCCAAAACTATGACAAATATTTCATTCGAAGACTGCATTTCGATAAGAGATAAGATAAAAAAGTTATCAGGCTTCAAAAATGGGCTAACTTCCTCAAGAGTGGTATTCATCACTGCTTATGACTCGGGGCGGTCGAACATATTGACGCCTCAATCTCTAACAGTGATGAACACTATCTTTAAAAAAGTTAGTCCATTTTTGAAGCCTAATATTACTTCTTTATCTTAACTCTAATCGAAATCCAGTGACATCAGAAAGCAGTGATTCGGATGAAATATTTATCATCATTTGGGCTTTAACAAAACTTTATTCAGAAGAAATCGGTCGAATGGATTCAAAGTTATTGATGAAATAATGGGGTTTCATGTTTCTCCCGAAAAAAATGTTTCAAAATCCCATACAAACTTCAGGCTCGTTGAGGGTGATCCGATCTGGCCCAAATTTGGCATGAGATCTTGTAATAGGCCTAGGATTAGTTTTAGCCTGCAGCGTATAACTTTTTCAAAAGTCGGGTCAGTTGGGGCACTTTGTTGGACATGTTAAGCAAAGTTGTGTATTTTGTTGAAATAAACAACTCTGTAGAAGAAAATGCTTAAAAAAAGTTATCATTTTTATCTCGTTATATGTGAGCGCTCGACTTTATATTTTATATCAAAATATACGCCTTGACTGAACAATATTGCAAAAGAAGCTTAAATTATGCTAAACATTTCCCTCAAATACTGCGTTTCGATTAGAATTATCATAAAACAGTTATAATGGTTCTAAAATGACATAACCATTTAAACTTTTAATAGTTAATATGCAGCAGTGTCAATGAGGCGTTAGAATTGTTCGACCGCAACACAGGGCTGTAAACAACCCTTAAAAATGTTAGGTTATTTTTGAACCGTAGTAACTATTTTATATTCAACTCTAGTGTTCTGATTTCGTATTGGTGCGTTTCGTACCTCAGAATTATCAAATTTTAGAAGGTGATGGAAAATTTTAAGAGAAACATGGGATATCAAAGAAAGAAAGGAAGAACATAAGCCGTAAATATCATAAATTTTTCCAAAAAAAACAACGGCTCACCGGTCAGAAAAACTTTGTATTAAGTAATGACCTAATTAGTAATGCCTAATAGAATTTATGTTAA
Organism: Uranotaenia lowii; assembly: GCF_029784155.1. NCBI lineage: Eukaryota > Metazoa > Arthropoda > Insecta > Diptera > Culicidae > Uranotaenia > Uranotaenia lowii. Next base: position 252,576,375 of record NC_073692.1, read on the forward strand.
AAAAAAACCCAAAAAAAAATTTTTTGGTTTTCAAAATACCGATTTATGTGGCATCACATCTCTTACCTACGAAATCCATTTTAGCGAGTAGTGGAGCACTGGAAGCCCATCCTCCGTTCACCAGATGGGGATACTTCTGTCGGAACCACGCCACCATGGTTGCTGAATAGGAACCACCGGCAATGAACACTTTGGCATTTTCCGCACCCGGAATGGTGGCACGCATTTCGACGATAAAGTGCGCCAAATCCGCCAGGGCCTGATCGATGTTGAGATACTTCAGCAGATGTGTCGCGGTGTTTCTGGAAACAGTTGGGTTTCATTTTTTCTTTGTTATGATGAAAAATAATCTAAAATCTTTGGTTACTCACGGCGTTGGTCGACTCTTCCCGTAGTACCGGTGTTCGGTGTAGAAAATGCGAGCTCCTAGCTCCCTGGCCATATCGTGGAAGTGTCCTCGTTGAATGCTTACTCCACTGATTTCCCATTCTCCTCCCAGAAAAATGAAAAATGGACCCCCGGGGCTATAGTAGTCATCGATTTCCATGTATCGCTAGAATTATTAAACGAAATTGATATCCTATTCTAGAGTGTCCATCCCGGGAATTTGAGTACTTCGGGAATTCCCGATTCCCGGGAATAATAGTCTTATTCCCAGGAATTCCCGACATGTATGAAATTATTTCTCTGAAAAAGTCCGATAGCCTCCAGAACCATTCTTATTGTTCTTTTTGAAAATGCAGTCATACAAAACTCATTGAGAATATGCCGATTCCTGTGGCAGTGGACATTTTGCAGCCAGTTGATGCAATTTTTTTTATTCAAATAGTTGAGGTTTAAAAGATTATATGTATTTCCACACCGCTTTCATTGAACGAAAACCCACAACACTACGAAAAAAGAATAAAAAATCGCGTAGCAGGTAGGCAGATTGTGTTTTCTCAAAAGTTACATTTATGCTCTTATTTCCCTCTGGATTTTAAAGCCAGATGAATTTCAAAACGTAAAAATGAAAACGACATCCTTTTTTTTCATATGAATAAAAAATATGTAGAGTGTTTTGCAAAACGATAAAAGGGGTTGGATTAATAAAAAAAATGATATATTTTTTAACCTCTAATTGCATGAATGAATTCATCATTCGTTTTATAGTTCGTTTGCCTGTTTTAAGTTTATCATTGTTCAAAACGGTTTGATTTATTCGATTAAAAATAAGTTAAAAACATTATGAAGAGTACATTTTGAACAAATTATGGGCTTGTATGCAGGAAAGGTTCGATAAGCTATATCAATTGAATTTTTCATGTTTTTGAATATTTCTCGGGATCCCGGGTATTCCCGGGAAACAGCCACCCGGGAACGGGAAAATGGACACCCTATTCTATACTCATACATTTTGATTCGTAAATTTGTGACAATGCACAATTTTTTTGTTGGAATATTGTTGCGATACAATATTCTTTTACATTAAATGGTATTCACTTGCACATTGATTTGCGTTAATTCGATGAACTCCGCTTTGCAAATTGCAATTGCTCTAATTATTTCAGGTCAGGAAACAGCACTCTTATCTCAACTCAGGGTTTTCCATTATTTGTTATCCTTAAATTTCTCTTCTCAAAGTCCTTTAGGTCGGTTGGAACGTTAAAACCGTTTCCGACACTTCGACACACACTACTTTCAAAATCTAAACTGAATCACTATTGCAATCACAAATCTTCGAAAATTCACATGCGTAAGCTCTTAAATCCCAAAAAGACCTTGCACATTTCGAACCACCTACCATACTCCACGTGGACGGATTTTGTGGGTCAAAGTTGTCTACTTTTTGGGAAATCCACTTGACATCCACCGATGGTACGTCTCGACTGGGAATTCCTCTTACGGGTGGTTCCCGGTGCAACTTTTCCCAAGCGCCATTGAATGCCCGGGACTGATTGGTCAAAAGACCAAGTATTACCAGAAGCACCAAGCTTGGTAATCTCATTTTTGTACCGCGGAGCGCGAACACTTTGATGTGAAGTCCACAACCGGAGTCTATCGAAAAGCGGTTGACAATTGAGTGGATCAACAGCGAAAACGAGGTTTTTAAACGTAATATTTATCGATGAACAATCTTATCTGGAATCCTAAATCTGGCTTAGATTCGTATCGATCCGCTTCGATGTTTCAAGTAGCAAGTTATTTACGACAGGGAATATTACAGTTTCTTTACAGGTAATGGCTCTAGCTTTCATCAAGTAATTATCTTATTTTAAAAACAAAAATAGCAGGAAAATGTGAGTTTACACACAGAGCCTTAGGGGCCGTTCACTAATTACGTAAGCACGATTTTGGAAATTTTTAACCCTCCCTCTCCCCCTGGTAAGACAAAGTAAGATTTTTCAAAAAGCCCCCCTCCCCCCCTAGCAAGATCTTACGTTTTTTTATTCTTTGAAAAATTGACACTTTTTTGAAAAATTGCTTGAAAATATTAAAAATGTAACATCCATGCTTCCACGCAAAGCACTTTTAAGGTAAACAAATAACTGCATTTGAAAAGCACAAATAATGCAAAACAACAGACGCAATTTCATAGACGATTATGGAAAACATTATTTAAGACATGTCATGTTCGGGGTTAACAATAATCTTCAATTAATTTTCACAATTGAATAAACAATATGAAATCTAAAGTTAGAGTTTAGATTAACATGCCAAGTCCAAAGTTAAGATCTTAAAATTCAGGCTCAGGCACACTCAGTATTCAAGTCGAGAAACAAAACAAAATTTTAGAATAGGAGGAATAGAATTTAGCGGATTCTGTTCTCAAATTGCAGAGAAAAAATAAATAAATTAGCATTTCAATCAGTGTTAATCAGTTAAAATTCGAATCATCAATCCAAACTTAAAGTTGTTAAGTTTTGATTTATAGATCGTTAACGCATCCGAAATTCATCGTTGATGATTAAATTTCATACTTAAGAATTCAAAACCAGAGCTCAATAGTCAAATTCTGTGTGCGATAAAGTAATTTTTAATTGGAGCACAATCGATTTTATTAAATCGAAAAAGTGATGACAAAATTATCGAAAAAACAGATTTTTTCAGCAGATGTAGATTGAGATGTGAAGAAACGATTGGTATAACGGGTGTTAAATAAAAAATGAGAATGTTTTCAATACCTTTCAGAAACTCAAATAAAGAGCGTAAAATTTTCTTTCTCCAAGAAAATTGCTCTTTGGGCTCCCTAGAAACAGTAGGCGTGTTTGGTTTTGCTAGTTTGAATTTAGTCAAAGCAAAGATGGCGTCGAAACAGCACGTGCTTCGCGAACGCATTGTACGGTTCTACGAAACGCATTTCCAGCAAGGAAAAAAGTTCACGGTGGCACATTTTAAGGAAGAAAATATAGTCAGTACGGTATATCGTATCCTGGGTTCCCTGAACGTAGAGCGGAAGGTCGGAAGTGGTCGTCCGGTGACGATAATGACGAAGCAAAGGAAGACATCGTTAAAGAAGCTGTTTGACAACAAGAACGCAACCAGCCTGCGTGACGCCGGTCGGAAATATTGCTGCTCCCACGTATTGATCCATCGTACCCTCAAGATGGAAGGAATCGTCTGCAGGAAGAAGACGAGGTCGCCGGAGTACACGGAGGAGCAGATTGAGACGGTTAAATCACAGTGTCGGTAAATGACCAAAAAATACCGCGGGACGTCATTCGTTCTGGCTGGCTGGCGTACCTTGAGGAGATATGTGATTGAAAAAATTCTCATTTTTTATTTAACACCCGCTATGTACTTAACTCAAAGTTGGTGTTTTTGGCACCTCATCCCACCTATTGAATCGGCTAATATATTCGCTGATTTCTTCCAAAGTGTATATTGTCCAGCTAGTACCGACTCAGCAGGATGTTTCACTGAGCAGGATATTTACGAACAACTGTCCTCGCTTGACCCAAATAATGGTTCTGGTCCAGATCGCATACCCACCGCCTTTTTAAAACTTTGCGCAATACCTTTAGCTGCCCCGATTTGTAGTATAATAAACCGGTCACTATCGGAAAGATCGTTTCCCAGAGCATGGAAAGTTGCGTCCATCACACCGATTCACAAATCTGGAAATATTAACTATGTAGATAATTACCGACCTAGATCAATCTTGAACTCAATATCTAAGATTTTTGAAGTCCTAATGCATGAACGAATATCTGAGGCTCAACATGGTTTTATGAAGCGAAGATCAACCGTGACCAATCTGATGTGCTATGTAAGCTCACTGAGTAACAGCATGGAGAAAGGTTTTCAAGTGGACTCTGTTTATAGTTATAGACTTCGCAAAAGCGTTTGACCGTGTCCCGTACAAAATAGTTGTAGCTAAGCTGGATCAGCTAGGTTTTCCTGAATGGGTGCTTGAATGGATTAAGTTATATCTATTAAAAACTCGTGCTCGGAAACGTTTGCCATCCCATTTGGAGTTCCTCAAGAGAGTCACCTTGGACCGCTTCTTTTCATAATCTTTGTAAACGACCTGTGCGCAACTCTTCAATCCGACACTCTTTTGTATGCCGACGATCTGAAGATTTTTAGAAAGATTCACAGCACTGTAGACTGTCTCGCCCTGCAAGCCGACATCGTTTAATTAGAGAGTTGGTGTCAGATGAACGGAATGCAAGCAAATGCGAAAAAGTGCAAGATCATTAATTTTACCCGATCAAGAAATGTTATAAATTTTGATTACCAGCTATCCGGCCTCTGTTTGGAAAACACAAAATCTATTCTTGATCTAGGGGTTAAAATCGACAACAGGCTCACCTTCGCCGAGCACATCGTCCTAACCGT